>NW_028234413.1:4353675-4371175 GCF_977035675.1 Penaeus japonicus
CTCTCTCGACCCCTCCCCCCCATCCAACCCCTCATCACCCCTAACCCCACCCTAACCCCACTTCTGGCCTCATCTCACCTCATTATTCACTTTCGAACCCTCTAGCGATGACGCAGCCCCCTCCTACGTCCCTTAGCCCCCCCCTACCCCCACTCGTCACCCCCTCCTCTGCCTCCGCCACCAGATCATCTCTCTCTCCCCTCTCGAAAAAAAAAAAAAAAAATCTCAGCAGGGATCGATTCGCAGCCTCTACAGCCGCTCTAAATTTCCATCGCCCTTCCCCGCCCTCTCTCCCTGTCTTCTTCCCTTCTTCTCCTTCTCCTTCTCCTTCTCTTTCTTCCTCTTCTTCTTCTTCTTCGTCGTCCTCTCCTTCTCTTCATCCACTACTATCTATCTTGCCATTTCTTTTACCTTATCCACCTCCTTCACATTCTCCCCCTCTTCCTCCCATCTCTCCCTCTCTTCCCCTCTCCGTCCTCGCCCTCCTGACAATAACGTGGGCTTAACCAGTCCCATAACGTAGAGAACCAAAACAAGAGCGAGGAATGCGTGTTTACAAACACAGCCAACCGAGGGGCAGTAGGGCACAGGTCGGGGCATGGAGGATTGGAGGGGGCAGAGTACCCGGTACAAGGGAGCATGAGAGGAGGAGGGGAAGGGGAGGGGGGAGGGGGGGGGGCAGAGGTCCTGGCCGTCACTCATATCTCCTGCCGCACATGTACTAAGCCTAGCAAGCAAGCCGCCCGCTGCCCCGGCCCACACACAACAACATTATTTCTGAGTGTCGTCCCCGCCCGCCCCAGACCCCAGCCAGGCCAGGCCAGGGAGAGAGAGAGAGAGAGAGAGAGAGAGAGAGAGAGAGAGAGAGAGAGAGAGAGAGAGAGAGAGAGAGAGAGAGAGAGAAGAGAGGAGAGAGAAGAGAAAAGAGAGAGGAAGAGAGGAGGAGAGAGAGAGAGAGAGGGGAGGAGAGGGAGGAGGGGAGGGAGGGAGAGGAGAGAAAGAGAGGAGAGAGGGAGAGAGAGAGAGAGAGGGAGAGGAGAGAGAGAGAGAGGAGAGAGAGAGGGGGAGAGAGAGAGAGAGAGAGAGAGAGAGAGAGAGAGAGAGAGAGAGAGAGAGAGAGAGAGAGAGAGAGAGAGAGAGAGAGAGAGAGGTAGGTAGGCCTACTCGCCTTTCGATCTGTCGACATGGCGTTCCCGACGGAGGGCACCAAAGCGGTCCTGTACATCGTCATTTCCTTATCGGTGACACTGATAGCATATCGGGCCACCATATTTATCACGTGTGAATCACTTCAACAGCAGCGATCGGCGCGTGTTTCTCCCAATGGCGGTCTTGCTGCGTCCTCTCTCTCTTTCACGCCATGTACCATCTTATGGCCCGGATAGGCCTAAGGTGCCTGCCTGCCTGCCTGCCTGCCTCACATGACCCAATCTTGCCCACAACCCACACAACTCAAACGCGGTCACCTTCTGTAAACATGTCGACGACGCAAACACATCTTCACACACATACATACGTACGTAGATGTATAGTATGGTGCTTATAAGGTAGATCAACTTAAAGAGAAGTTATGACGCGCGTGTATGTATGTATGTATGTATGTTATGTGTGTGTCTAATTGTGTACGTTAATAGTTATGTGCGCGCATGTACATGTGTTCATTTGTCTTTCTTCAGCGAACTGCCCGGTTAACCTTTAATAACTTTCCAAGAAAAAGGCGAAAGAGTCACTTGTTAAGGCCCGGCGAGCTTCCTTGAAATGGTCAGGGTTTCACGCAATACGATGAAGAGAAGAAAAAAAAATCACATTTTCGAAAATTACATAATAATATTAATGCAACGCATGTCTCAAGCACACCCAAAAACCGTCTCTGGATTTACACTTCAACCCACCTTCCAATGCCACCCACCTCCCCATCCCCTCTCCTCCCCTCGCCTCTCCCTTCCCCTCCTCCCCTCTCCCCTCCCCTCCTCCCCTCCTCCCCTCCCTCCCCTCTCCTCTTCTCCCCACCCCCTCATCCCCACCCCTCCCCTCCCAACCTACCCCCCACTCCCTCCCCAACCCCTGCCCCCTCCACAACCCCGGGCCCCAAAACACCTTGTCCATGCACGGGCGAGGCGGGGCTCAACGCTCACGCACAGCTCATGCAACAGCCAGCCAAACACATACAAGGTCACCAGGACAATGACATCAACGCCGGCAGCTGGGTTTTTTTATTTATTTATTTAATAAATATATATATTTGTCAATTCATTCTATTACGGCTCAAAAATTACTAAACTATGGTGTTGTTATTGTTGTTGTTATTGTCATTACTGTTGTTGTATCGTTATTACTAGTATAATCAATTTTGTTAACTTTGCTATCTTAATCCTATATTCACTTTTTTCTGGGTATCGACTACCTGCCTTGCATGACCGAAAATAAATACAAATATTCATATATATATATGAGAGAGAGAGAGAGAGAGAGAGAGAGAGAGAGAGAGAGAGAGAGAGAGAGAGAGAGAGAGAGAGAGAGATCCTTATTCGTCTTACCTCTGCCTGAAATATATCTTGTTCCATGGAATTCTATTCTTAACCTCTTTGCACGACAACCTTTTTGCAACATGTCTTCGCAATTATCTTTGGACGTTCATTAATTGTCACAAATGTAGACGAAGGTATAAATGAGGTTATAATTTCACTGCGCGAGTGGTATAATTACATCCCTCGCGTTATGAAGTTATTTAATGTCGTTTATGTCTTCATCTCCATAAATATCAAACAGGTCTTTAACCACAACTTACAAGAGAATGAATAACTTTGAATGGGATAAAGATTAATTAAAAAAAAAATAATAATGAGGCAATTCTTCATCCGGGTAAGTCAGGAGAAACGTAACCAAACTAAAGCCAAACCGGCAACTCGGCTCCTATCACACCGGGATAAATACAAAAAGTAAACAAAAACCGTCAACCCCCACACACGGTCCACCGCCAGAAAATAAACACGACCTGGCAACTCGACGCCAGCAGCAGCCAGATAAGGTGTGTGACGTCATCATCTCCAGCTGGGATCTCCCAATATACCACCATAATCATCGGCAGCGCTATCGTTATCGGCCTCTTCGTTAACGCACGGAGGAGGGGAGGGGGGGGGGGGGTAGAAAATCGATTAAACGAAAAAGACAATTTTTTCCCCTCTCGCACATCCGGAAATATTGCAAAGACAGCAATGCAATCTTTCATCACCTATTAGCCTTGTTGCTACCTTCACTAACTAAAACTTCCAGGAAGGAAAGATCGATAATCATATGTGCAAATTAAAATAAGGACCATCATACTACAACGAGCAACCAAAACAGGGTATTTGGTTCAACAATGCAATATGGAATCATGCAGATCCGACGAAATTAACATAAAAAACATTAACAATAATAGTCACAACAATACCGCAATCTTAACAACAACAACAGTTACCATTCAAAACAATTACCATTACCCATAAAAGAGAAAAGAAACACTACAGGCCTAAATCTACCAATATTTCCCTTTTATTTTCTCCACTTCCCATACCTTTTTTATATACCGTAAACAAAAAGAGAAAAGAGAGAGAGGAAAAAAATAGGAGGTAAAACCGAAGAGGAAATATCGAGAGCGATTTGAAAATATGAACGGGAAATGTTCTGTAGCTTTTGGCTGGGGAGAGACTGGGAGAGAGAGGGGGGAGAAGGTGGGGAGGAGGGAGGAGGGAGAGGGTAGAAGAGGAGGAGGGAGAGAGTGGGAGAGAGAGGGGGAGAGAGAGAGAGAGAGAGAGAGAGAGAGAGAGAGAGAGAGAGAGAGAGAGAGAGAGAGAGAGAGAGAGAGAGAGAGAGAGAGAGAGAGAGAGAGGAGAGAGAGAGAGAGAGAGAGAGAGAGAGGGGTGGGGAGAGAGAGAGAACAGAGGGAGAGGGAGAGAGAGAGAGGAGAGAGAGGAGGGGAGAGGGGAGGAGAGAGAGAGAGAGAGAGACGGGAAGGGGAGTGAGAGGAGAGGAAGTAGACGAGGGGAGGGGGGATGCAAAGCGGAGGGGAGGGAGGGGAGAGGAGAAAAGGAGAGGAGCGGAGGGAAGGGGATGGGGAGAGGGAGGGAGGGAGGGTGAGAAGGGAAAGGGATGGGGAGGGGAGAGGGGAGAGGGAGGGGAGGAGAGAGGATATGTGGGGGCGGGACTAGCTCCACGTGAAGCCCCGCCCCGTTAGTGGCGCGACCCCCGCTAAACGCCCCCACCCCCACGCCCAATCCCTCATCCCTCGGTCGAATTTCCTCTCGCAGAATCGCTTTCAACATCATCAGCAACAAATGCAATCGAGAAGAAAATCCACAAAGAACACAAAACCTTGTTGCTGGTCGTTGTAACGGGGTCGCGGCGCCGAAAGTACATGTCACGAACTTTAGCACTCTTTCCACAACACAGCTACCGTTCTCCCTCCCAGAGACTTTCGTTCACCTCCTCCTCCTCCTCCACTCCTCCTCACGCCGCTCGCTCGCTCGCTCGTTCACTCACACTCGTCGCCGATTCTAAGCTGTACTTTCCGCAGGACGAACCGTTTTGGAACACCGCTCAGCTTACCTGAAATTGTACTGTTGTGCAGGGGGGCAGGGGGGGAGAAGGGGAGAAGGGGAGAAGGGGAGAGAGAAGGGGGAGAAGGGGAGAGGAAGAGGGGAAAGGGGGGGGGGAGTTACAATATTATGCATGAGATGTCATCTATTCGCTCTTACACAACCCATAATCGAGAGGGAGTTTTTGCCATGCACGCGCGTACGTCTCCTTCTTTCATTACCGCACTAAAATTACATGACGATGGAGGGGGAGGGAAAAAAAAAACATAATTAGACTATTCATAATACACCAAACTATGTAGCTAACAGAACAGCATAGACGTAGCGCTACTACTACGCTCCGCCAGGCCAGGGAATATGAAGAGGAACATGAACATGTCATAACCTCATTTCAGGTAGCTAGCTAGAGCGGGGTAATTTGGAGCAATTTGGCCTGCCCTCGAATGACCTTTTCATAGAAAATAAGCTATACATAGTTTAAAAAAAAAAAAAAAAAAAAAGTGGGACGTCGACGTCTTTGAATACTGAACTCAAAAGTTGTGAATCGTTTACGAGAAATCTGAGCGAGAGAAATAGGGAGGGAGGGAGGGAGGGAGAGAGAGAGAGAGAGAGAGAGAGAGAGAGAGAGAGAGAGAGAGAGAGAGAGAGAGAGAGAGAGAGAGAGAGAGAGAGAGAGAGAGAGAGAGAGAAGAAGAAGAAGAAGAAGAAGAAAAGAGAAGAGAAGAGAAGAGAAGAGAAGAGAAGAAAAGAGAAGAAAAGAGAAGAGAACAGAGAGACAGAGACAGAGAGAGATAGAGAGAACAAAGAGAGAGAGAAAAAAAAAGAAAAAGAAAGAAAACAAAGAGAAAAAGAAAGAGAGAAAACAAAGAGAAAGAGAAAGAGTAAGAGAGAAGAGGAGAGCCTAATAGCATCTATTTCGTGATTCCATTATCTACCGTGTAGTAATAGCGGCTGGGATGTAACCGAAGAAATTACACACCATACATAATAAATTGCTGAAACTGTATTTTCTCCATATGGACGCTCCCGCTAGGCATACACGGGCGGGCTAAATCCGACCTTATGCTCGGGCTGAGTAAGGCATATTTCCCAAATGCGTTCCATAACACTAAATAGAAGACACGAGTTGACGTTCGTTAAGTTAAAAAAAAAAAAAAATCAAATGGAATAGACAGCGATGCGAGCATACGGGGTGCAAGAAATGGGTGAAAGGAGGGGGAGGGAGAGGGAGAGGGAGAGGGAGAGGGAGAGGGAGAGGGAGAGGGAGAGGGAGAGGGAGAGGGAGAGGGAGAAGG
Organism: Penaeus japonicus; assembly: GCF_977035675.1. Lineage (NCBI taxonomy): Eukaryota > Metazoa > Arthropoda > Malacostraca > Decapoda > Penaeidae > Penaeus > Penaeus japonicus. The sequence continues at coordinate 4,359,548 of NW_028234413.1, forward strand.
AGAAGGAGAGGGAGATGGAGATGGAGAGAGTTGATGCGACGTAGGGTGAGAAGCGGGGAGTTGACGGGAGAGGGGAGAGGGGAGAATCTGGTCAACTTAGACGAAAAACGGGAAGGGGAGGTGGATGGTACCAACATAGCTATCTTTCTTACCTACCTACCTACCTATCTACCTCTCTTTCCCCTCTTCCTCTCTTCCTCCCCTTCTTCCCTCTCTTGCTCCCCCTTCTCCCTCTCTTCCTCCTCTTCCCCTCCCCTCCCCTCCCCTATCCTTCCACCCTTTCCCACTACCCCTATATCGAACAGATACACACACATTTAGCAAAACAAAAACAAAAACAAAAACAAAAACAACCACAAAATTAGGAAGAGAAGCAAACTGGCTTCCTCCTTCCTCCACACTCCATTCTCTCGGGCTTAGCTAGCTAGCTTCACAGGAGGTGCTGCTGTTTGAAAGTAGCCGGGGAAATTAGATTATGGAAATGATTACTCCACAGTAACGGGGCAGATGATAAATTCCACATTATGGGGTAACCGAAATGGGTAACGGGGAGGGGGGAGGGGGGGGGCGGCGAAGTTAATGCGGACAATGGTAATGGGTTATGGGGTTACGTAAAGGAAATATGAGGGACAGCCTCACTTCCTCTATAAATCATTATTGTCATCATCGTTTATTATTATTATTATTATTAGTGTCATCCTCATTCCACATTGCTCTCTGTTCCTTACATCTTCCCTTACCACCTATCTATCTATTTATCCATCTATCTAAATATCTATCCATCTATCTCTTATCCACTCGAGACATTCCACTACACCATCCGCTGAGGCCCTCCACTTCTTCCACTTCCTTATTCACCTCTTGAGAGAGAGAGAGAGAGAGAGAGAGAGAGAGAGAGAGAGAGAGAGAGAGAGAGAGAGAGAGAGAGAGAGAGAGAGAGAGAGAGAGAGAGAGAGAGAGAGAGAGAGAGAGAAAGAAATTTAAAATCAGTGAAAGGCCGATGATGGCTTAACGGGTGAGAGAGACCAAGAGGTGGGGGGGTGGGGGTGCAGAGGTAGATGGGAAGGAAGAGGGAGGAAGGGGAGGGAGGGAAGGGAGGGAGAGTGGAAGAAGATTAGGCCTAATTGCGTTTTTTTTTTCTTCCCTCCTCTTCCTTTCTAGAACAGGCTTACATAATCTCCCTTTCCAATTAGAACCCCCTTCACACTTTGTATGGAAATCTGATGAGATAAGTAGGATAAACGAAGAGACAAAAAAATAATCGAAAGTGACTGAGGCTGTCTTATTCTTCGATATATATATATATACACTGTACACGTTCTTTGGACAAGTCACATTATTATGTGGGCTTTCAACTAGATTTTGAGTCTGCATTCTCTCCCTTTCTCTCCTTCTCCTTCTCCTTCTCCGCCTCTTCTTCATCTTTTTCTCTACTAATTTGTCTCTTTCTCTTTCTCTTCCTCCTTCTTTCTCTCCTCATTCATCCAAAATTGAAAATACAGCCACCCCCTCCTTTCAAAAAAAGTGTAAAAAAAAAAAAAAGAAAGAAAAATAGGGCAAAAAAAAAACCGTCAAAAAAAGAAAAAATATATTATGAAAGAAAAAAAGTAAAAAAAAGTAAAAAAAAAAAAAGTAAAAGAAAAAAAAAAGGAAAAAAAGAGAAACTTAAAATATCGACCTACACAACATTCCCGGATTGGGCCTCGAACCTCGGACCTACAACAGGCTAATCCTCTGCAGAAAAAAAAGAAGTGTGTGTGTGTGGTGGTGTGTCCTCCTGCTTGCCCAACTCGCTTCCCTATTTTTCTCTGTGACCACCCTAACTGCCCCCCCCCCTTCCACACTTCCCCCCCTCCTCATCCTTACCCCACCTGCCCCCCTGCCCCCACCTGCCCCCGTGCCTCCTTGCCCCCCTCTACCCTCACCTTCCCTTCACCCTCGGCCACGGTCTTACCTCTCCCCCTCCTCTACCCCCTCGCCCCCCCACCTTTCTTTCTCTCCTCTCATGCCCTCTCCTCTCTTCCTCCTCCTCGGTCCTAGCTACATTTTTTTCTCTTACCCGATTCTTCTTCCTTCTGACTTTTCCATATTATTCTTATTGTGATTATCATTAGTATTGCCATCATTATGATCATCATCTCCTCTCTCCTCTTCCCATAGGTCTCCCCCTCTTCTTCCTCCCTCTTCCCACAGGTCTCCCCCTCTTCCTCCTCCACTTCCTCCCTCTTCCCACAGGTCTCCCCCTCTTCCTCCTCCCCTTCCTCCCTCTTCCCTACACCTCTCACCCTCACCCTTCGAAACCGCTTCCCTTACAATCATGCGCATGCAAACTTAAAAGGGGCGACGCACACACCCCGATAAAGAATGGATGTGAGAGAGTGTGAGCGAATGTGTGTCTGTGGGAGAGAGAGAATGAGAGAGAGAGAGAGAGAGAGAGAGAGAGAGAGAGAGAGAGAGAGAGAGAGAGAGAGAGAGAGAGAGAGAGAGAGAGAGAGAGAGTGGAGAAGAGAGGACGGAGCAGCGAGATGTCTGGAGATGAGGAGTCAGAGAGGATGGGAGAGAGAGAGAGAGAGAGAGAGAGAGAGAGAGAGAGAGAGAGAGAGAGAGAGAACGTGTGTGTGTGTGTGTGTGTGTGTGTGTGTGTGTGTGTGTGTGTGTGTGTGAGTGTGTGTGTGTGTGTGTGTGTGTGTGTGTGTGTGTGTGTGTGTGTGTGTGTGTGTGTGTGTGTGTGTGTGTGTGTGTGTGTGTGTGTGTGTGTGTGTGTGTGTGTGTGTGTGTCAAACAATGAATCAAAACAAATTAGATAACAAACATACGGTGTTAAGCAGAGGGGGCTCGGGTGGTGTCAGAGAGAAGAGGAAGGAGGAGGAGGAGGAGGAGGAGGAGGAGGAGGAGGAGGAGGAGGAGGAGGAGGAGGAGGAGGAGGAGGAGGAGGAGGAGGAGGAGGAGGAGGAGGAGGAGGAGGAGGTGTCAGAGTGCATCTGGCAGTGCGAACGCAACATGCCAACATTCCGAGGGGAACCAAGGGGACGAGGTACGCAACGATTAGTTACCAGAGAGTGAGTAGCTGCAGCATCGCTCGCATGAAAAGTGGTGGAGGGAGGGAGGGAGATAGGGGGAGGAGGAGGGAGGGGAGGAGGAAGTGGGAGATGGAGAGTGAGTTAAGAGGAGAGGGGAAAGGTGGGAGGGAAGGAGCGAGAGGGGAAGGAATAGAAGGAGGAAGAGAGAGAGAGAGAAAGAGAGAGAGAGAGAGAGAGAGAGAGAGAGAGAGAGAGAGAGAGAGAGAGAGAGAGAGAGAGAGAGAGAGAGAGAGAGAGAGAGAGAGAGAGAGAGAGAGAGAGAGAGAGAGAGAGAGAGAGAGAGAGAGAGAGAGAGAGAGAGAGAGAGAGAGAGAGAGAGAGAAATAGATAGACAGAGAGAGAGAGAATTTTCCTTTTTTCCTTTTTTCCCGAGCGAACACCTGGGGGAAACTGTCTCTGGGGAAGGGCACTTGGGATACGAAAGTACTCATGCAATTTGTATAAACTTCCCCCCCTCTTCCCTGTGCATGACGAGTTGCGACATCTGGCTGCAATGCCACGTGGGGGGTGTCGGGTGGTAGTGGGGGGTGGGGGTGGGGACAGGGGGAGGATATTTTCCATTAACCTATTCTGCATATGCAAATGTGCAACAGTTCTTTTTTTCGCCCACCGAATGCTATCACACTCCCCTTGTATGTATCTCTTTTACTCAATGAATTAAGATAAAAAAAAAGGGTAAAAACGTCTCATAGGCACACATACCGAAAAAGAGAAGAGAGAATATAAGGGGGAAAAAAAGGAAAAGAAAAAAAGAGAGACAAAATAAGGTCCCAAAATCTGTCGAATCCCGTCCCATAACCTCTACCCCGTCCCCCCACCCTCTCCTTCCCTCCCCCCCCAGCCAGCTGTGGAGCCGACGAGAGCAGCTGATTGCCCGAGGCACCACACGCACCATCGACATTCACGAGAACTAAAATTAGCGAAATTCTCATGCTTTAGAGAGAAAAAAAAAACATAAGTAAAATACATATTAAATAAGTGCCCCCCTTCCTCCACCACCCAATGTTACTTATGATCTTAAAACATTATTAGAAGAAAGAAAGGAAGAGATAAAGAAGAGAAATGACACTCTATGCAGCCTTATTATATCTCTTCCTTAGTTTATGAAATTTGGAAAGTCATTTACCTTGCCGGGTCTAAGAGTGGAAATGATGTCACATGCAATTAGATAGAAGAGACTTTGCATATACAGAAGGATCGGTGTTTTTGTTTTTTGTTTTTTGCTTTTCTTTCTTTAAATTACGACTCTATAATTCACTATCGATTAATTCAACAAGGAAGGAAACGACATAAAACAAAAGTGAAAAAATAGTTAAAAAAAAGAAAGAAAGATAAAGAACAAGACGAAAACAAAGACAAAAAAGAGGGAAAGTAAGGGAAAAAAAGATGCCACGAAAGATAAAAATAAGCAAGTCGCTTATCTCTCTCTCTGTTTTTGTTTTTTTTTTCTCCCTGGTTCGTAATATGTATGTATGTATGTATGTGTATATATATATGTATGTGTGTATATATGTATGTATATATATATATATATATATATATATATATATATATATATATATATATATACATATATCTATATACATATGTTTATATACATATTTATATATATAAATATATATATATATATATATATATATATATATATATGTCTGTGTGTGTGTGTGTGTGTGTGTGTGTGTGTGTGTGTGTGTGTGTGTGTGTGTGTGTGTGTGTGTGTGTGTGTGTGTGTGTGTGTATGTGTGTTTATTATCTCAACGCCTTCCGTCGGGGGAAAAATCCTCCTAAAATTCAAGCTCGTTGCATTCCAGCTTTTGAGTAAATGTCACTTGCACGCACCATCCCTAACCCCCCTCCCTCCTTCCTCCTTCTCCTCCCCCTCCCACCCTCCTCCTCCTCCCCCCTTCTCCCTGTAAGTCATTTCTCACTGCATCAAACTTTTACGATCCTCGCAAACAAGCATGGAGTCTTATAGAAGTTTCGGTAAGTATTAAGTGTCCACGTTCACCCCCACCCCACCCCCCCTCATCCCCTCCCCTCCCCTTTTCCCCTTCTCTTCCTTTCCCTACCCTGCTCCCCCCCCCCTCCCCTCCATCCCCTCTTTCCCATCCATTTCTTCCTTGTCTACCTCCGTTTCATAGTTTTTAAATGGCTTCCACATTGTCAAGATCCAAGGTGAACGAGCTAACTTTGCTCCCTATTCTTTATATATATATATATATATATATATATATATATATATATATATATATATATATGTATATATATATATATATATATATATATATATATATGTATGCATGTATGTATATATATGTATATATTTATTTTCATATACATATACACATATAATATGAATATATATATATACATATATATATATATATATAAAGACAGAGAGAGAGAGAGAGAGAGAGAGAGAGAGAGAGAGAGAGAGAGAGAGAGAGAGAGAGAGAGAGAGAGAGAGAGAGAGAGAGAGAGAGAGAGAGAGAGAGAGAGAGACAGAGAAATATAGACAGATAGAGGTAGACAGTTATATGGACATACGCGCGCGCACACACACACACACACACACACACACACACACACACACACACACACACACACACACACACACACACACACACACACACACACACACACACACACACACACACACACACACAAAACACACACAAACCTTCAACTGTATAATCCTTAGGTTATACACTGGATCTATCCCCACTTTGCATGATACACCAAAAAAAAGTTGCGGCTAACTACGGAGTGAGTCTCCACGAGTCCTGCACGTCCTAGATAACACACACAAAACGCCGCCCACGATAATCACATTTATTCTGTGTTCCTCCCCAAACCACGCGTTGATAACAAAATCATTTCGCAGCGCACACTTCATTGTCAGATTAATCATTTCAGTTCGACAGTCAACATTTGGAAATCCCCCCTCCCCCCCCAACCCCCCAACCCCCCAAACTCCCGCTCCATTCTCGCCGGGAACCCAAAATGAATTAGTATTCCTGTAAATTCGTTTCCCCGACAACGCGCATGTAAATTATTTTCATTCGCCCAAATGGAGACAATTCATCCCAAACACCCAAGGATATATTTCTTTGAAACAAAAAGAAAAAAAAACAAGAAAAAAAATGAACACTGGATTCGCAAATACTGACAGACAAATATTAACACATACAGGAAAAGCAAAAGAGAGAGAGAGAGAGAGAGAGAGAGAGAGAGAGAGAGAGAGAGAGAGAGAGAGAGAGAGAGAGAGAGAGAGAGAGAGAGAGAGAGAGAGAGAGAGAGAGAGAGAGAGAGAGAGAGAGAGAGAAAGAAGGAGAGCAAGGAAAAGAGAGAGAGAGAGAGAAAGAGAGAAAGAGAGAAGAGAGAGAGAGGGACAGAGAGAGAGAGGAGAGAGAGAGGAGAGGAGAGAGGAGGGAGAGAGAGAGAGAGAGAGAGAGAGAGAGAGAGAGAGAGAGAGAGAGAGAGAGAGAGAAAGAAAGAGACAGAGAAAGAAAGAGACAGAGAAAGAAAGAGACAGAGAAAGAAAGAGACAGAGAAAGAGAGAGAGAGAAAGATAGAGAGAATACGTGTGTGAACATGACTGAAAAATAGACCCCTCCGGTTACGAACGCCCGTCCCTTGTCGAATAATTCAGACATTCCCAATAACCATAAAGTGTAAAAAAAAAAAAAAAAAAAAGCAAAAACAAAAAAAAAAAAAAAAACAGCTGTTCGTACCATCTCCGGGATAATGCCAAACCGAGCTCGAATCCCTTATTGAAATGAAGATCCACGAAAGACGATGTTCCTCTCATAATAATAAAGAAAAAAAAAAGAGATTCAAACGCGCAAAATCTCCGTTATAACGTCCCTTCGCGATTCCATAGAGCCGACACTCACGCGATGTAGGCCTACCAGACAGAGTCAACAGTAACGCGACATGGCTCCTTTGAGGTTCACATGGAAGGCAATCTGCGCCCCCCACCCCCACACCCCCCTTCCAAAAAAAAAAAAAAAAAAAAAAAAAAAAAAACTTTTAAACGACCTTTCACAAGCAACCCTAAAACAGATATTTAAGCCTACAGGGTATACGGCCTTGCTCCCCCCCACCCCCCCAACCCCCTTTCTTACCTTCACTGTCCCTCTCTCCCCCCCCCCCCTTTACCCGCCGCCTTCCCCATCCCGGCCCACCTAGAGAGCAGCCTGGCCAGCTCTGGGTCGGTGGGTTATGTGCGCTCCACCCTTGTTTGACCTCTGGGGGGAGGGGGGGAGGGAGGGGCAGGGGCAGGGATGGAAGGTAATGGGAGAAGGAAGATGAAAGGATACGGGGGGTGGGGGTGAGGGAAAGGGGGGAAGGGGGAGGGGCGGATGAGGTGGGTAGGGAGGTGGGGAGGGTTGGGGGTAAATGGAAGACCGTTGGATGAAATAGAACTCGGAAGGTTATAAATCCTCCTTATGTGCCCTCCATTCCATCTCCATCGTCGGCTGATCTGTACCCCGAGGGCGTTTGCATGCCATGCCATGCCGGGCCTGCCCTTCGCGTCTCCCTCTGGGTTCACTGAGCCAGTCAGACTTTCACACATTTTTTTTTTTCTGAGGTGATTGTGATGCGTCACCGTCATCACCATACTCACCATACTCGCCATCCTCATTCATCATCATCACCTAAATATTCACCATCCTCCTGATCCTCATTATCATAATCATCATCACAGTCATCGTCATTACCATTACCATCCTCCTCCTCCTCCTCCTCCTCATCATCATCATCATCATCATCATCATCATCATCATCATCATCATCATCATCATCATCATCATCATCATCATCATCACCATCCTCATCAAGTCATCGTCATCACCATCCTCCTCCTCCTCATCAAGTCATTGTCATCTCCTGGCTCTCCTTCTCTACCTGAATCGCACAGAGAAGCTGAAGGTAATTTGATTTGTATTAGCGACTACAAGTCATCACGACGACGGTGGCGCCAATTATTACCAACCCGCTCTCGCTCTCGCTCTCGCTCTCCCTCTCCCTCTCGCTCTCGTTCTCGTTCTCGTTCTCCCTCTCCCTCTCCCTCTCCCTTTCCCTCTCGCTCTCCCTCTCCCTCTCGCTCTCCCTCTCGCTCTCGCTCTCCCTTCTACTCACCCTTTACCCTAGTCCTCATCCCTTCTCTTTCTTCTACCCCCTCCCCTCCCCTCCCCTCCTTTCCCCTTTCCACTCCCTTCTACCCCCACCCCCCTCTCCTCCACCCTCCCCTACCACCACCGCAGCATGTGCACTCCACCCACACACATAGATCTTCGTATATATATTCCTTCCGTTGTGCCATGTAGCGCATACCAATGAGGACCATGTGTGGCGGGGAGAGGGGGAGAGGAGGAGGAGGGAGGAGGAGGGAGGAGGAGGGTGAGGGTGAGGGGGAGGAGGAGGAGGGGGAGGGGGAGGGGGAGGTGGAGGAGGAGGAGGAGGGAGAGGAGGAGGAGGAAGGGAGGAGGAGGAGGAGGAGGAGGAGGGAGGAGGAGGAGAAGGAAGAGGAGGAGGAAGAGGAGGAGGAAGAGGAGGAGGAAAGAGAAGGAAGAGGAAGAGGAGGAGGAAAGAGAAGGAAGAGGAAGAGGAGGAGGAGGAAGAGGCCACAAGAGGGTTATGGGTCATAGGTGCTAGGCATGTGTTAACACTGCCGGAAATGCCCGTAAAATCTTGGAAACCTTTCGTGCGAATAATGTTCTTTTTTTAATGATGAACTCCTTAAGTGAGCGAGCCAAGAGAGAGAGAGAGAGAGAGAGAGAGAGAGAGAGAGAGAGAGAGAGAGAGAGAGAGAGAGAGAGAGAGAGAGAGAGAGAGAGAGAGAGAGAGAGAGAGAGAGAGGCAGAGAGACAAAGACAGAAACAGAGATAGAGAGAAAGGCAGAGAGACAGAGACAGATATAGAGAGAAAAACATACAGAGAGAATATAATTCTGATACCACCATAGACCTACGTAGACGACAAAGCCAGTACGTTAAACGGACACTATTAATGGCATTTTAAATCGGCGGTGATGACAACCATGACTCGCCAATTCGCTAATACCGATTCTCCGACCTCGTGCTCCTAATCCACATCAACTCCCCCCCAACCCCCACCCACCCACCCACCGCCCCTCCCCCCACCGCCCCTTCCTCCCACCTAATCCCCCTCTTCCCTATTTTATAGGTGCGTATCGTCACCTTCCGTGATTGATGGTGAGTGATATGGTGAAATTATGTGATGTCTCGTTCCCTAATCGCTTTGGAGGGCGGTAGGTCGTGATAGATGAAATTTCGCATAGGCTCTTCACCCTCTTTCTCTCTTTTTTTTCTTTCTTTATTTCTTTCTTTCTCGTATTCCCCTTTTCCTTTCACACTCCCACTTCCTATATTTCTATATGTCTATCTCTTTCTCCTTGCCTCTCTCCCTCCATCCTCTATTCCCTCTCTTCTTCCCCTCCCCTCTCCCCTCTCCCTCTTCTCCCTCCCATCTCCCTCCCTTCCCTCCCCTCCCCTCCCCTCCTCCCCCCATCCCCTGTCCCTCCCTGTCCCTCCCTCCTCCCCTCTCCCTCCCTCCCTCCCCTCTCCCTCCCTCCCCCCTTCCCTCCCCTCTCCCTCTCCCTCTCCCCCCTCCCCCCTCCCTCCCTCCCTCCTCACCCCAGTAACCCGCAGTCAAGAGTTTGGCGTTTCCGCCCGTACCTTGCACTACCTCAACCTTCAAATGGCGTTGAACCGGCATAACATACTATAAGAGATAATAAATAGTAATAATGACAATGGTGACGATGATCTACGGTAAACAAAAGGCAATGAACGAAAATAAAAACAAGAACATTAACTAACCGCCACGTTATGCTACAACCTAGCAACAAGTGCACGACCCCCCTCCCCTCCCCTCCCCTCCTCCTCCTCCCCGGTATTCTGGGTCGCCGCTCAAGCGCGCCCACGAACACCTACGCCCTCGAGACGCGCCCAAGGTAAGGTCTGGGTCCCTTGGGGAAAGGAAGGGAGCGAGCGAAGGAGGGGGACAGGGGGAGAGGGAAAAGGTAGGGAGAGGGAAAAGGTAGGGAGAGAGGGGGGAGGGAGGGAGGGAGGGAGGGAGGGAGGGAGGGAGGGAGGGAGGGAGAGAGAGAGAGAGAGAGAGAGAGAGAGAGAGAGAGAGAGAGAGAGAGAGAGAGAGGAGAGAGAGAGAGGGAGAGAGAGAGAGGGAGAGGGAGAGAGAGGGAGAGAGAGAGAGAGAGAGAGAGAGAGAGAGAGAGAGGGGGGGGGGGGGGGGGGGAGAGAAAAAAAAAAAGCTAGAAAGCAAAGAAAAAAAAAACAATACAATAATAACCATCCTAATCAAAAGAGAAAAGAGGGAGAGAGAGAGAAGAGAAAAAAAAGAGACAGACAAAGACCCTAACTTATTGACCTTTTCCCTCGAACACAGGAACGGAAACGCACACCCGATGAAAGAAAGAGCTTTTGGGTCGACTCGATCTCGGAATGACAGACTGACGAGAGAACCGAGAGAACCGAGAGAAACGTGGGCGCGGGCGGTGCTCGACGGCGAACCTCCTGCTCCCGTAATTGCAGGCTAGGGAAGGAAAGATCATGCACAAACAGACAGACAGACAGACAGACAGACAGACAGACAGACACAGACACAAAGGTACGGGCACAGCAGGACACATGCACAAACACAGAAACACGAGAAAGGACACAGACACAAGCACAAAAGCACAGATTCAGACACAGACGCACACCTTAAAAAGAAAAAAAGAAAAAGAAAAAGAAAAAAAGAAAAAGATCCAATCACACGTAATACACAACTTTCCCCTTTCTCTTCCTCCCTTTCATCTTCTCTCCTTCATCTACTCTTTTCTTCCCTATGCCTCCCCTCCCCCCGTGGCCTAATCCCCTTCTTCGCCTACCCAGAGAGGAGAGGGAAAGGAGAAGATAGAGGGAGGGAATAAGAGGGAAGGGAGGAGAAGAAAGAGAGGGGAGATGGAGGCAAAGAGAGGAGAGGAGAAGGAAGCGATTGGAAAGATAGAAGAGGGGTAGGGGAGAGGGAAGCGAGAAGAGAGAAGAGAGAGGAGAGGGAAGAAAGGAGAGAGAAGGGGGAAGGGGAAGGAGAGGGGGGGAGGGAGGGAAAGGCAGGAAGAGTATGAAAGGGTAGAAAAAGAAAAAGCGAGGAGAGGGAAGAAAAGAGGGGTGGGTATAGGGGACTGGGGTGGGGAGAAGAGGACAGGACATACGCAAAAGGGCCTGTATGTACGTGGAGGGAAAGTGGAGGGGGAGAAGGGGAGAGGGAAAGGAGGAAGAGGGAATAGGGGGAAGGGGGGGTGGGGGAAGCAGAATCGTCCCTGCCTCAGTGAATGGAAAGGTTTGAATGGGTGGCTGGTTGGGGCGGGGGTTGAGGGGGGGAGGGGTTAAGAGGGGGGGGATATCTAGGGATTGTGGGGGTACGAGGGAGGAAGGGAGGGGGGAAAAAAGAAAAGAAAAGGGCGATCTCAGCTCTGGCTTTAAAATAAGAGGAAGGGATGTGGCGGTAGGGAGGGAGG
>NW_028234413.1:4378675-4381175 GCF_977035675.1 Penaeus japonicus
AGGGAGAGGGAGAGGGAGAGGGAAGGAGAGGGAGAGGGAAGGAGAGGGTGAGGGAAAGAGGGAGAGGGGGAGAGGGGGAAGGGGAGAGGGAGAGGGAGAGGGAGAGGGGAGGGAGAGGGAGAGGGAGAGGGGAATGGGAGAGGGAGAGGGAGAGGGAGAGGGAGAGGGAGAGGGGAAGGGGAGAGGGAGAGGGAGAGGGGGAAGGGGAGAGGGAGAGGGAGAGGGAGAGGGGGGGGGGAGAGGGAGAGGGGGAAGGGGAGAGGGAGAGAGGAGGGGAGAGGGAGAGAGGGAGAGGAGGGAGGGAGAGGAGGGAGGGAGAGGGAGGAGGGAGAGGGAGAGGGAAGAGGAGGGGGGGAGGGAAAGAGGGAGAGGGTGAGGGTGAGGGAAAGAGGGAGAGGGAGAGGGAGAGGGAGAGGGAGAGAGGGAGGGAAGGAGGGAGTGGGAGAGGGAGAGGGAGAGGGAAGGAGGGAGGGAGGGAGAGGGTGAGGGGGAAGGGGAGAGGGAGGGGGAGGGGAAGGAGGAAGGGAGGGAAGGGGGGAGGGGAAGGGAGGGAGGGAGGGAGGGAGAGAGGGAGAGATGGGGAGAGGAAGGGGAGAAAGGGGGAGGAGGGGGGCGCCGATCACATTTAAATTCGTGGAATTCAATCAAACCGTCACTAAACTTGCCACATATTTTTAGCGTCTCTCGGAAGAGGGGGGGGGGGGGGAAGATACTTTCTTCGTTGCCAGATTAGGGAGTATATAAATAAATAAATTTGTATATATATTTATATATATAATATATATATAATATTTATAATACATATATATGATATATCGTATATATATATATGAATAATATATTAATATATATAAATATATATATATAAATATATATATGAATATATATAATATATATAATATATAATAATATATTATATATATAATATATATAAATAATATAATATATATAATATATATATACATATGTATAATATATATATAAATATATATAATATATATATATATGTATAATATATATTATATATATATATATATTATATATATTTATATATCTATATCTATATCTATATCTATATCTATATCTATATATATATATATATACACACACACCTACACACAATAATCTGTTGCTGAATATGTTATAAGTTACATAAATAATCCTTGGTGAATACATCGTTATAACTATGTACATAATTTTTTTTTCCTCTCCTTTTTTGTACATATAGGCTAGTCAGCATATAAAAACAATCAGTTGTATCTTATCTAATAGGCCTAAGTTTGAGGAAGAAACTGTCCTTTTAACTGAAGATAAAGCTTGAAAATTACGCTTGAGACACATAATTATTTTATTGAATTTTAAGAGAGTGAGGGAGAGGGTGAGGGTGAGGGTGAGGGTGAGGGTGAGGGTGAGGGAGAGGGTGAGGGTGAGGGTGAGGGAAAGGGAGAGGGAGAGGGAGAGAGAGAGAGAGAGAGAGAGAGAGAAAGAGAAAGAGAAAGAGAAAGAGAAAGAGAAAGAGAAAGAGAAAGAGAAAGAGAAAGAGAAAGAGAGAGAGAGAGAGAGAGCAAGCAACACCATGCTGCATAAATACCCCCCCACCCCCCACCCCAACACACACACACACCCTACCCATGATTTCCCAGCTCGAACTGCCCACTTGCCCAATAACTCCAGACTGCTAGCCTGCCTGCCTTACCCTTCACGCCATTCCCTCTCCTTCAGCCAAGGAAAGGTAGGTAGTTTCGCTATAATTAACATAATATTATTCTCCCCTCCCCCCTCCCCCTCCTAAGACCTACCACATACCTTCCCCCCCCACCCACTATACCCCCCCCCACCCAACCCTCCCTCTCAAATTAAGAAAACCGTCCGAATATGCAATGATTAATCACGAAAATAACACGGTGAATCAGACCCACATGGCCGTCATGTCTCAAACAGGTTTATATCATGTCGGCTGTTTGTATAATGGAAGCAGACGTGCAAGAACAGGTTTAGATAGTGGCGGCAGAGCCTCGAGAACAGGACAGACGGCAGGCCAGCATTGGAAGGCTAGGCTAGGCTAGGCTAGGCTAGGCTGGTAGGTTAGGTTAGGTTAGGTTAGGTTCGTTAGTTAGTTCGTTCGCTCGCTCACCACATGGTTCTCGACATATAGGTTCTATCCTGTTTTATCCTGTTCTATCCTGCACGCTGGAGCTATTTTCTCTCTCTCTCTCTCTCTCTCTCTCTCTCTCTCTCTCTCTCTCTCTCTCTCTCTCTCTCTCTCTCTCTCTCTCTCTCTCTCTCTCTCTCTCTCGCTTCCCTCACACCATCCCCCCACCCCCCCCTCTCTCTCTCTCTAACCCTACCCCCACTACCCCACCCCACCCCTTCATTCCCTCTTTTCGTCCGGTTCAAAGTTCGTTGTGGGTTCTATCTCTCCTAGCGGTTCGATTCGCTTTGGGTTTAACTTTACTTAGGCCACTCGAAATAAATACGTGAGGTTCTCCCTGATCTTCTG
>NW_028234413.1:4383675-4386175 GCF_977035675.1 Penaeus japonicus
TATATATATATATATATATATATGCATACGAATGTACGTATATACATAAATATCAATACAATAAATACATACATACACACACATAAATACAATATATAATATATAATGTTATATATATAAATATACATAAATATAAATATACATATATAAATATATATATAAATAAATATATACACATATAAATAAATATATATATATAAATATACATATATATATATATATATATATATATATATATATGAATATATATATATATAAACATAAACATAAATATAAATAAATAAATATAAATATAAATAAATAAATATATATATAAATAAATAAATAAATAAATAAATATATATTTATTTATTTATTTATATGTATATATGTATATGTATATATGTATATATATATATGTATGTATGATGAATATACAAGAGTTATTTTGTTACTCCATAAATGTGTGTATATATAGACAGATATAGATGGATTGATGTATTCATATGAATACACTTAGAAATAAAGATAGATATATACATACATATTCACAATATATCTATATATCTATCTATCTAATATAATATTTATACATATATATATATATATATATATATATATATATATATTACATATACATATATGTATTATATACATTAATATATATATATATATTTATTTTTAGAGATTTTAAACATATATATATATATAAACATTAATATATATAAATATATATATATACATATATATATACATACATACATACATATATGTGTGTGTGTGTGTGTGTGTGTGTGTGTGTGTGTGTGTGTGTGTGTGTGTGTGTGTGTGTGTGTGTGTGTGTGTGTGTGTGTGTGTGTGTGTGTGTGTGTGTGTGTGTGTGTGTAAATTCGTGTAGTTCGTGTTAGTTAATACACAAAAATAAAACACAAAAACACATTTGCACAATATTCACCACAAATTTCCGACCAAGTCCACAAATGTTCGAAACGCGTCAAAACAGCACAAAATTCCGTTTCCTTGGCATAGCACAAAGTCCATAGCACACTGGCAAAAGGGCGGCACTATCACTGTAGTACAAACCTTGGATCAGACAAATCAGATAGATAGATGTCTGAGAGAGAGAGAGAGAGAGGGAGAGGGAGAGGGAGAGGGAGAGGGAGAGAGAAAGAGAGAGAGGAGAGTGAGAGAGAGAGAGAGTAGAGTGAGAGAGAAAGAGAGAGAGTAGAGTGAGAGAGAAAGAGAGAGAGTAGAGTGAGAGAGAAAGAGAGAGAGTAGAGTGAGAGAGAAAGAGAGAGAGGAGAGAGAGAGAGAGAGAGAGCAGAGAGGGAGAGAGAGAGAGAGTAGAGTGAGAGAGGGAGAGAGTGAGGGGGAGAGTGAGTGAGAGTGAGAGAGTGAGAGAGCGAGAGAGTGAGTGAGGAGTGAGTGAGAGATGAGAGAGTGAGAGGGGGGGGGTAGAGAGAGGAGAGAGAGAGAGAGAGAGACAAGAGAAGAGAGAGGAGAGAGGAGGAGAGAGAGAGAGTGAGTGAGTGAGAAAGAGAGTAAGAGAGAGAGAGGGAGAGGGAGAGGAGAGAGAGAGAGAGAGAGAGAGAGAGAGAGAGAGGGGAGGAGAGAGAGAGAGAGAGAGAGAGAGAGAGAGAGAGAGAGAGAGAGAGAGAGAGAGAGAGAGAGAGAGAGAGAGAGAGAGAGAGAGAGACCTGTAGCACACAAGTCTTCCTAACACTCAAAATTAATATCACTTTCATAATCATTCTTTCTTGCTTTCTTTCTTGCTTGCTTGCTTTCTTGCTTGTTTGCTTGTTTGTTGTCATCGTGTTTTATTCTATGTTTGGCCTTCGAGAGTCTCTTGTTCTTGTGGTCATCATTTTTCCAACGTAAAAATTGCAAAAAATAAAAAGTCCTTCAGTCTGTAAATAAACACTTTTTCGAACTTTGATTTTACTTCGCAAAATCTCCTTCATGGCGAAAATGTCTTTTTATTTACATAGAAAAAATAATTAAAGTCAAAATCAACGTTTTTTTTCACATTCCAGAGCACTTCACATCATCATCATCATCATCATAATCATCATTATTAACAGTCCTTTTTTTGCGATCCATGCACTTATTATCATCATCCTGCACGCAACACTGTCATTGCAGAATGAATATTAAAAAAATACAAGTCCTATTCGATTGGGGGAGTTTTTGATACATTTTTGTGAAAAGTCTTATTTAAGACCCTTTTTTTAAAAACCACTTTCAAAACGGGGGAATAAATGTCGGCTTCGTTAACACCAGATGCAATTCCGCGTATATGTATTATTATTTTTTATTTCCATGCACACAACACATAGAATGCTATCAAACTGATCGACACAGGTAATTAATTGCAATCACTTACCTGAGTCGCATCGCTGTACGGAGTTCTGGAGTTGGCTTGGACGAGCTGAGATCCAAATATTACTCCCTGAGTTGTGGTGGGCGATGTGGAACGATCGGTTACGCTTTGGGGCAACATTTTTGATCACTACAATTGGTT
>NW_028234413.1:4393675-4396175 GCF_977035675.1 Penaeus japonicus
ATGTCGGTATTATGGGCCTTCGGTCTGCTTACACGCCTGTTACTCTGGGCTGCGCGGTCGCTATATGTGTCATTTATTGAACGTCAGATGGTGTCCCTCTCTCTCTCTTGTATGCGTACATATACGCATTTGGATATAAACGCATACATATGGAAACGAGGCGCGCGCGCATACACACACACACAAACATATATACATATATGTGTATATGCATTACATAGCAATTTTTTTTTTAAATCAATATATTTTGATATATATATCATATATGTATATATATATATACTCTCTCTATATGTATATATAGTATGTTACTTTATATCTATCGAATGTATATATATTATATATTATAAGTGTATATACTATATAGCTATGATATATATACATATATATATTACAATATATATAAATATATTATATATATATATATATATATATTATATATATATATTATATATGTATATATTATTGTATATATATATATATTGTATATATCTATATTATATATATATATATTTATAAAGACTAAAAGAAAGAAGAAAATAAATTATATAATTATATACATATATTTATATATATATATATATATATATAAATATATATATATATATATATATTATAGATATAAATATATATAATATGTGTTTGTATGTGTGTGTATGTGTGTGTGTGTATTCAGAATATACACATGATGCATCTACCTGGAGCGGGCGGTGTTAGTGACGGGTGGGCGCCCAGTCAAAGCCAGCTGTGACTGTCCTGCCCACACATTCCAAGCACACACGGCAGAGCGACAGCCCGCGCCCAACGCATGTGCTTTGTGGCTTATGCTCCTTACTGGATCTATTTACAACTATGCCATTGTTTATTTACGTATGTGTGTGTGTGTACATATACAAACACACACACAAATAAATGAATGGATATATTTATATGTATATATATATGTATATATGTATATATGTATATATATATATATATATATATATACATATATATATATATATATTTAATATCTTATTATATATTATATATATTTATATATATATCTATGTTGTGTGTGTGTGGTGTGTGTGTGGTTGGTGTGTATAAAGGTATGTATGTATGTATGTAGATATGTTTATACTTATATATATATTGTATATATATATTTAATATATAAGTATATATATAATTTATATATATACATATATATATATAATATACATATATTACATATAGAACATATTACTAATATATATATATATATATTTTTATATTTAGATGTATATATATACTGTATTATTATATTTCAAATATATACATATTATTTGTATAGATATATGTAATATATATATATATATATTTATAGAATTTATATATATGTATATATTTAGATTATGTTTGAATGAATATTTTTGGTATATTTATATGATATATTTTTATATTATTTTATTTATTGTTTTTATATAATTATATATGTATGCAGGTTTGTATGTATTCATATGTAAAGATAAAACATATGAATATAGATAATTTGGGATAAATATAGATATATCTCTCTCTCTCTCGATCTATATCTCTCTCTCGTAGCTCTCTACTCGTGTGAGTTTGAGTGATAGATATATTGTGAGATATAGATTTAGAGAGAGATAGATAGTTATTTGTAAGAGAGGTGTTATATATTTTGAGAGTTTGTTTTTAGACAGATAATAAGTTTAGATTTGTGATGATTGCTGTGATTGTGAAACTATTTTATTAGATATAGAGAGTGAGTGTTTGAGTGTGAGATATGAGATATTTTGTTTTATGTATTTGAGATAGTGAGACGTGACTTTAGATTTTAGTAGTGTGAGGTTTATGTGAGTTATTGTTATATAGATTGATATAGAGTGTCAAATCACACTGAAAATCTTTGTCTGAGAGATAATGGTGAGTCAAGCTTACAAGAGAGGTGTTAGTTATTTTTATGTGAATGTGAGTGAGATAGTGTTTGTGTTTGTGTGTGTGTTTGTGTTGGTCTGTTTCTGTATGAGGTAGTGTTTTTTTTGAATGCGAGTGTTATAGTTAGATTTTAGATGAGAGATTTTAGAGAGTGATTGGGATATATATGATGTTAGGTTGTGGGATGATATATATTTAGGGTGTTACTTATAGGCATATAATGTATATTTTTTGTGTTAGGTTGAAGTGTGAATTTGTTGTGTTGTTTGTGTCATAGAGCATTGTGTTTGTTCACAGAGTTTGAGTATAGAGAGGTGTGTGGGCGAGTTATTAGAGATTTATTTGTTTGATTGTATCGTGAGTATGAGTCAGAGTTTTTTAATAAATTTTGTGTTTCTTAAAAATTGAATTATTATATATAATATATATATTTAGTTGATATATTTGAGTTATTATTGTATTTACTAGAGTGTTATTATAGAGAGTCTTGATTATTTTTGAGTGTGTTTTGAAGTGAGCGTTAGTTGAGTTTTATATAGAGTGATGAGAGATTGAGATATGTATTTATATTGCAGATATA
>NW_028234413.1:4401175-4403675 GCF_977035675.1 Penaeus japonicus
AGAAGAGGAGGGATAAAAGAGGGATGAGAGGAAGAGAATAAAAGGCGAGAGAAAATGGGAAGGGGAAGGGGAGGGGGAGGGGGAGGGTAAGAGGAGGGTGGAAGAAGGGCGAGGAAAATGAAGCGAAGGAAAGGGAAAGGGGGAGGAAGATAAATGAGAAATGGGAGGTGGGGGGGTGAGAGGGTGCGAGATAAGGATGGAAGAAGGCAGAGGAAGAGGAAGGTAAGGAGAGGGATAGGAGATAGAAGAAAGAAAGAAGAAAGGAGAGAGGGGGAGAGGAGCGAGATACGGAAATAGGGATGAAGATGGAGGGAGTGAGATGAGGATGGAAGGAGGAGGAGATGAGAGGAGAATTAGAAGTGGAGGTGGAATAGGGAGAGTGAGTGGGATAGGAAGAGGGAAGGAGGAGGAGGAGTTGATGAGCGACGTAGGCGCGCGGGAGGAGGAGAGGTAGTAGAAGGGAGGAAGGGAGGAGAAGGAGGAGGAGGAGGAGGAGGAAGAGGAGGAGGAGGAGGAGGAGGAGGAGGAGGAGGAGGAGGAGGAGGAGGAGGAGGAAGTGGAAGAGGAAGAGGAAGAGAAGGAGGAGAAGAAGAGAAGGAGGAGAAGAAGAGGGGGAAGAAGAAGAAGAAGAAGAAGAGGAGGAGGAGGAGGAAGAAGAAGACGAAGAAGAAGAAGAAGAGGAGGAAGAAGAGGAAGAGGAAGAGGAGGAAGAAGAAGAGGGGGAAGAAGAAGAAGAAGAAGAAGAGGAGGAGGAGGAGGAGGAAGAAGAAGACGAAGAAGAAGAAGAAGAGGAGGAAGAAGAGGAAGAGGAAGAGGAGGAAGAGAAGGAGGGGGCTAAGGGGAGAAAAAAGCAGCATCAATTCGCTTCCATAATTGTAATGGTAGCAGTAGTAATGACATTAACAAGTGATAACATTAACAAATGTTTATAGTTTGTAAAGAAATGGTTGACGATGTCCCTAACTGACCAAAAACTTTTGAAAAATACATATTTATGTTCAATTTGTCACTTTTTGCGCGTGGAAAACGACATCCCTGTCTGCTATTGTTTGAATTACTGGACTAGTTTCGAATTTGGAAATATTCCTTTTGTCACTATTTTTTGGTACTATTATTATCGCTAGGACCATTACTATCATTAACGCTGTTATAGTAACTATTGTTAACCTCATTATCTGAAACCTAACTACCGCAATTATGGATATCCAAGTTATGGTAATTCAATCGTATTTATTACTTACATAGCAAAGTCAAAGCCATAGACTTTTATCATAATGACTTCATTTAAATATTCCCTCAGACAATCATCATCATCATCATCATCATTTAAATATTTCCTCAGACAATCATCATCATCATCATCATCATCATTTAAATATTCCCTCAGACAATCATCATCATCATCACATCATCATTTAAATATTTCCTCAGACAATCATCATCATCATCACCATCATTTAAATATTCCCTCAGACAATCATCATCATCATCATCGTCATCAAACTCAACATCACTAACACTTAACTAACCCCTAACCCCCTCCCCCATCCCCCCCACCCCAAAAAAAAAACAAAAAAAACAGCATGATCACCATTCCTTTCGTTAACAAAGACAGCCGCTGCCATGTGCCACCGTTAAAAAGGGAACAGCCGTATATAAAGGCATCTTTCTCTCGTAGATCCAGCGCTGCGTCTGTAAAGAAGGCGGGCATATGACGTAATGCTTATGAAGAACATTCAGATTTTTTTTTGAGGGGGGGTGGTGGTGGGGGTTGGGTGGGAGGGGAGGGGGGAGGGGGATGGGGGGAAATGACCTGCACAGAACAGGCAGGCAAGGGGGTAGTAGGGTGGAGGAAGGGGAGGAGGGGAGGAGATGGGGTCGTGTGGGAGGTTGGAAGGGGTAGGGGTGGGGTGGGGTGGGGGTTGAGGGTAGGGGGTGGGGGTTGAGGGTAAAGGGAACCCCCACAGCACCAATAAAACACGTAAGTGCAGTAGTAGGAACAGTAGTTGTCCTCGAGTATGAAAAGCCGTGGAGAAATTTGGAACTACTAACTCTCGGAAACTATCCTAGAAGCACGAAGGAAAGCTGTTTTATCCTTAAGCTTATGCAAGGGAGTAGCTCCATGACAGTTTTTTAACGTCTTTTTAGACAAACGTTATGCAAATGTAAAGATGTTGCTAACTTCGGGAGACTTTTCCCCCGCCTTTGAAGTCGTCGATTCATAAAGCCTGTGCTGTTTTTTATTGACTATTGAGATCATCTGGCATGAATTTATCGTAAAATATAATGCAACGCTGTTGGATTCATAGCCCAATTTAATCGCACAAGAATGAGAGGCAAGATAATGACGTTTTCAATCCGACGAATTCATTCTCGATCCCCCAATGCGAAGCTCATCAGGATTACGAACATCACCGAAGTAAATTTTCCTTCATCTTACCACCGTTGTTATTCTAGCAATGACTATAGGACACAGTAACCCCCCCACCACCCCTCACCC
>NW_028234413.1:4430606-4433106 GCF_977035675.1 Penaeus japonicus
AGAGAGAGAAGAGAGAGAGAGAGAGAAAATCGAACGAGAGAAGACGACAGAACGAGAGAGAGAGAGAGAGAGGAGAGAGAGAAGAGAGGCGAGAGAGAGAGGAGAGAGAAAACAAGTGGGAAAGTAGAGAGATGAAGAGATGAGAGATGGGAGAGGATGATTGGAGTGACTTTGAAGAGAGGGATCCGAAGAGAGAGAGAGAGAGAGAAGAAAGTAGAAGGAGACGCGAAGGACATAAGGAGAAACGACAGGAAACACAAAAAAAAAGAAAAAAAAAGAAAATAAAAAGAAAATGTTAAACAAGAAGAAAAAGAAGAAAGAGACAAAACAAACAAACAAAACAAAAAAAAAGAGGACAAATAAAGTGTTAACAAGGAAAAGAGCAGAAAACAAGGAAATCCCCCCCAGTCAAAGGCCATTACATGCAAAAAAAGAAAAGAAAAAAAAAAGTGAAGTCCTGAGTGAAAAATTGGATAAAAGACCATTTATTTAATCTATATCTTCCCCTCCCAGCTCTCTCTCTCACCCTCGGTAGTACCCATCCCTCCCCCCCCCTTCCTCCTCTTCCTCCATTCCCTCATACCCCCATACCCACCCCCATACCCCCCATACCCTCCACTCACCCCCCTATAAATACTAGCGACTTTCATTCAAAAGCAACGACCACGCAAAACCACAAGGCAGAAGGGTTCTCATCAGCTTTCGTGCTTGCAGGAAATGTTCGTAAACTATGTAGAGGAAATAGAGAGATTAAAGATAAGATAGATATGGATAGATGAAAAGGGGGGGGGGGATTGAGGGATACGATGGTAGATAGATGGGTAAGTAGATAGATAATAGATCTGTAGGTAGATAAGAGGTTGAAGTGGTAGATAAAAATGATGTGGATGATGGAGATGGATGGAAATAAAGATAGATAAGGGGGAAGATAGTGATAATGAAACAGAAGGAGATGTTTAAGGTGAGGTGATTAAAGCAACAAACAGGTAAGAGATATAGACAGATAAGTAAAAAAATAACAAAAAAGTGCAAGTGAAGAGTGGAAGGGAGATGAGAAGGGTAAAGTGGAAGAGGAAGAAGTGGTAAGGAAGAGGTTGATGAAGAGAGGACGAAGGGAAGATGTCCCGGGGGAAGAGGGAGAGGAGGTGGAGGAGGGGAGGTGGAGGAGAGAGAGGAGAGGATGGGGAGGATGGGCGAAAAGGGGAGGAGTGAGGAGAGGAGGGAAGGGAAAGGGAAGACGAAAAGAGAGAAAGGGAAGGTGAGGGAGGGGGAAAGTAGTTGGTGGAGGAGGGGGAGAAGAAGAAGTGAAGGGGAGGGTAAGGAAGAAAGAGAGGGGAGGTGATAGATGAAAGGGAGAGGAGAGGGAGGAGGAGAGAGATAAAGATAGATAAATAGATAGATAGATAGATAGATAGAGAGAGAGAGAATTTAAGAGAGAAAGGAGGGTGTAGACAGAGAAGAAAGGATGGGGAGAGATAATAAGAAGCCGCAAGGAAGAAAGAGAAAGAGAGAGAGAAAGAGAGAGAGACAGAGAGAGATAGAGACAGAGAGACAGAGAGAAATAAAGAGCAAAATAGAGAGAGTAGACAGACAGACAGACAGAGACAAGCAGAGAGACAAACAGACAAAGAGACAGAAACAGATAGACAGAGACAAACAGAGAGACAAAAAGACAAAGACAGAGGCAGAAACAAAGAGACAGAAAAAAATAGATAGACAGAGACAAACAGAGAGACAAACAGACAGACAGACAGACAGACAGCCAGACACCCCCCTCCCACTCCTTTTTATATCGCTTATGAGGAAGGCATCGGAGCCAAAGAACGGCCAGCCTGCCTTGCCTTTACGATCACTCCGTCGCACCAACTCCAGGTCTTTTATTCCAGGTCCCTTTTTCTCTACTTATTGCTTTTCTTTTAAGTGTTGAGTCGAAAAGACGGTCTTGGTGATACAGTTGGAGCTTCGTCTGTCTGTTTTTTATTGTTGTTTTTATATGTATTGTTATGGTTTTTATCATAATTATTATCATTATTGAGATTTATCATGTTAGGATTTTTTTTCTCCTGCTCCTCCTTATCATCATGATATTTATTATCGTTTATTATTCGTTATCGTTATCGTTATTGCTATTACTATTTCTGTTGTTATTATTATCGTTATCTTATCATTATCCTCCTCCTCTTTCTCTATCTCCACCTACGCCTCCTACTTCTCTATCTCCTCCTCCTCCTCTTCTGCCTCCTACTCCTGCTCCTCCCCCTCCTCTTCCGCCTCCTACTCCTGTGTCCTCCCCCTCCTCTTCCGCCTCCACCTCCTCCTTTTCTATCTCCTCCTCCTCTGGCTCCTCATCCTCCTCTCCCGCCTTCTCCCCCTCCTCCTTCCCTTCTCATCCCTCCTCCTCCCCCTTCTCTATCTCCGCCTCCACCTCCTCCCTATTCTCTATATCCCCCCCTCCCTCTTCTCTATCTCCTCCTCCTCCTTCTCTTCCGCCTTCTCCTCC
>NW_028234413.1:4443106-4445606 GCF_977035675.1 Penaeus japonicus
ATGCAATAGGCTAGGACGACACCCCATCGAAGAAAAAAAAAAAAAAATGAAGCGATGCCATGGGTACACTTTAGTGCCGCCGAGAGAGTGAAATTCCTAATGCCAGGTTCATAACGCGTCTAACCGTGAAACTACAATTCCACTTTGGCTAGAATTACCACTTAGTCATCAGAAATACGCCTTACATTACGAATTTTTATATAATATATAAAACCAAGGGATCAGGTATACGGTAAGACCACCAATAGGAAAGTAGAGGGTTACGACATGTGTGAAAACATGATTAATCGCCAGCATTTGTGTGTGTGTGTCTTTGTGTGTGTGTGTGTGTGTGTGTGTGTGTGTGTGTGTGTGTGTGTGTGTGTTTGTGGGCAGCATTTAGCCCACTGTGTCTCTTCCAAAGGGCGGTGTCTTTGATGTGAAGGGGTTCCACGTATCATCCATAGATTAGGTAAGATAGAGATGAAAGGCGAAAGGTGTTCAGAAATATAATTTGATTCATGGCGTTAACAATTTGTACAATAATTGGTGCCTCAAAGAGTGATTGTTCATGGTATATATGATATTTGAAACGTGAGTTTGTACATTGGCACTTAATTGTAAATCGAAAGAATGTACATATTTGCGTTTTTTTCCTATGTCATTGCACAGTGTGTGGTATCGTATGGACAAAAAAAAAAAAAAAAAAAAAAAAAATGGATATCTTGATTATGGTTTCCATGGCTGAGGAGAGAATGTGTGTGGTCTCTCCCTACCATTCTCTCCCCATGGTACCCAGGGTGGCGTATCCTGTTTGCGTGTGGCCTCTGGTGCTTCCCATAAGCCATACCGTGATTGATAGCACGATGAAAGGGAAACGGAGAAGTGAAACTAATTGCTTTGGGATTTTTCTTCCTCCCGTTCTAACACAGGAGTTGACGGATCAGCAAAGACGTCCTCCGGTTAACTGGCTAATCATCCTACTCGGGTCACTGTCATCGTCGGGGCTCGCCTATCCTCTTCCCCCTTCCCTTCCCCTCCTTCCTCCTTTTTCTCTACCCCTCTTCCCCCCTATCCTCTTCCCCTTCCATCTTCCTACTTCTTTCCCTCCCCTCCCCTCCCCTCCTCCCTCTTCTCTTCCTCTCCTCCTCCCCTCTATCTCCTTCCCCTCCCTTCTCCTTCTTCTTTCCTTCCCCCTCTTCTCCCATATCCCCTTCCCCTCTTCCCCCCTATCTCCTTCCCCTCCCTCCTCCTTCTTTACCTCCCCTCCTCCCCACTCTTCCCCTCCCCTCCCTCCTCCTCCCTCTTCCCCTCCCCTCCCTCCTCCTTCTTTCCCTCCCCTCCTCCCCTCTATCCCCTTCCCCTCTTCCCCCCTATCCCCTCCCCCTTCCTCCTCTCTTCCCTCCCCTCTTCCCTCCCCTCCTCCCCCTATACCCTTCCCCTCTTCCCTCCTCCCCCTATCCCCTATCCCCCTCCTCCTCCCTCCCCCCTATCCCCCTCCCCTTCCTCCCTTCCCTCTCCCCTCCCCCTTCCTCCCTCCCCTCACCCTTCCTCCTCCTCTCTTCCTCTCCTCCCCCCCCACCCCTCCACCCCCTCCACATCCTTTCCCCACCCCCCCACCCCACCCCCACCCCCGTACCCACTGGTCATCCCACTATAACTGCCACTCTACTGATTTTATAAACTTTTCCAGCAGATATCTTGAGCTGAGTCATCACAGTGCCACCTCCACGGAGAAGTGAGTTGACTGGCTCTCCGCGATGAGTATCTTTCGTTTTCTTTGTGAATTTCCGTTGGTTTTCTTCTGTTTTCTCTGTTCGTTTTATTCTGTGTTGTTTGTTCATGTGTGTATTGTTTTATTTTCGTATTTATTTATTTAATTCTGTGTTTTTTTTGTGTGTGTGTATTGTTTTATTGGGGATTTTTTTTTCGGTTCTTGTTCTTTGTGTATGTTTTTTTAATTTGTTTTGTGTATTTTTTTTTTGTATGGTTCTTCTGTGTCTTCTCCGTGTTCTTTATGTAAATCCTCTGTGTTCTTTAAGTAACCCATTTTTTTTATGTATCTTTTGTTTCCTTTTATGTATTTCTTCTACTTAATTTTCCTATTTAATACGTACTATTTATGCATCGCATTTATTTGTCAATATATTATCCTCGTTTTCTTTAAGTATTATTTCCATTTATGTTTCCTCTCCCTTTTCCTTTATGTTTCATCTCCTTTTTTCTTTATGTTTCCTCGTTTCCTCTCCATTTTCATATATGTTTCATCTCCAATTTCCTTCATGTTTCACCTCCATATTCCTTTATGTTTCACCTTTAATTTCCTTCATGTTTCACCTCCATATTCCTTTATGTTTCACCTCCATATTCCTTTATGTTTCACCTCCATATTCCTTTATGTTTCACCTCCATATTCCTTTATGTTTCACCTCCATATTCCTTTATGTTTCACCTCCATATTCCTTTATGTTTCACCTCCATATTCCTTCATGTTTCACCTCCAATTTCCTTCATGTTTCAC
>NW_028234413.1:4493106-4495606 GCF_977035675.1 Penaeus japonicus
AAAACTTTTGAAACAGCGTCGCGACATGAAAATAACATAATTCAAAGACAAAATGGAATTAGCAGATTTAACTAGGACGATAAACAACAAAAAATAAAATTGTGTGCAAGTTTAACGTACAAAAAATAAATGAAGCTCTGCTTTCACCCACCAGCGTTAAGACAACAAAGAGGAGGCCCTGAATAGTAAAATAAAGAAAAAGAAAAAAAAATATGCAGTAAAGAAACCCAGAGGTGACATACAATAAAAATGAAATTATCAAAGTATTAAAAGACTTCTATTGCGACCTATACCACTGCAAACGATCAACTATTAGAGACGTCCTAAATGGTAGAAGAAATATGAATGGCACTAAATGGCATGAAAAGAGGAAAAACACCATGAGAAGATGGCATTAGTGTAGATCTTATTCAAGACGCAGGAGAGATTGCGGCAGTAAAACTAGCCAATCTTTTTAACAAATGTATAAGCGTCCGTAAAACCCCGAAATCCTGGAAAAAACGCAATAACAATCTTAATACACAAAAAGGGGCACGCAAAAGACCTAAAGAATTACCGACCTATAAGCCTCCTTTCAGTAACAATAAGCTAGCTGTTCACAAAATTCATCACAACCCGAATCTCCGATCCACTAGATTCAAAACAAATCAGGGAACACACAGGCTTCTGCAGTGGATTCTCATCTACATACCAGATCCACACATTAACCCAAATAGAGAGGAAACAAACGAATATAGGACTCTGTGTCTGGCATTTGTAGATTACGAAAAGGCATTCGACTCAGTACAGATAACGGCAGGAGTAGATACAATTCGTAAACAAAAAGTAGAGGAAATATATTGCAGATTGTTGGAGGATATATATATAGAGATGGAAAAGCGACGATTAAAATCCACGCAGAAACCGACAAAATAAAAATAAACAAAGGTGTCAGGCAGGGCGACACCATCTCACCAAAGCTGTCCACAGCTTGCTCGCCTAGAGGAAATATCCAAGAAGCTAGATTGGAAGGAGAAAGGGATTAGAATAGGGGGTGAACATTTGAGAAATAGTATTGTTCTTTTCGGCGAGCTAGCAACAAAACTTGAACAGTTATTCAACGATTTGAATAGGGAAAGTCTGAATGTTGGGCTTAAAATGAACAAGAAGAATACTAAAATCATTCTCAATAGTCGAACCCCAGTTGAACAAATACAAGTACAGTGCGAGGTACTAGAACCAATAGACGATTATGTACACCTAAGGCAACTCATCCAGATGAATACATCCTATGAAGTTGAGTTATAAAACGACGAATTAAGCTAGGATGGAGTACCTTCGGTACACACACTAATATATTACAAGGTTTTCCATCACTATGTCTGAAGAAAAAGGTTGGGAAACATGGACTACGACCAAAGTACTTGAAAGGAAATTAGCAAGTGCTCAGAGAGGAATGAAAAGACTCATGATAAACGTTAGCTAAAGAGAAATGGGAAGTAAATGGCGCAAAGAGACCAAGAGCAAGACCAATGACAAAATGGCGTGACGAAATGGCGAAATCAGCAGGCCTAAACTGGAATCAGAAGACACACGACTGGAATGACTATATATATATATGTATATATACATATATATGTACATATATGTATATATGTGCTTAAAAAAATCTATCTATCTATCTATCTATATATGTATATATATATATATTTACATATATATATATATATATATATATATATATATATATATACATATATACAAATATATGTTTATATATAAATATATGTATATATATATATATATATATATATATATATATACACATATATATGTCTCTGTGTGCGTGTATATGTGTGATTAAAGATATCACTTTCAACTATTAAAATCAGCCCCTTGCTTCATGCAGGCTATTGATCCCTATCCCGAGGCCATAAATCAGCATTATTTACAGATAATCATCCTACAAAGGCTAATGGAACAACAGAAATAAAGTCGTGTATTATATTCTTCATACATTTGAGCCCAACTCCCTGAAGTCTCTCCCCCAGCTGACGAAAATCAATCGCACATAATCGGGGGACCAAAATGCACTCATATGAGGACCGCCTTTATTGTTGCCAGTAGAGAAAGCTCATTTATTGTATGACAAACCCGATGAAGAACTTATAATGAGTTCCGAAATTGGTGCTGAACCACTTTCTTGAGAGCGGGTGGGGAGATGGGAGGGGAGAGGGGAGGGGAGGGGATGGGAGGGGAGATGGGAGGGGAGGGGAAATGAGGGGACGGGAGGGGAAGTGGGGGAGGGGAGGGGAAAGGAGGGGAGGGGAAGGGAAGGGGAAGGGAAGGGGAAGGGAAGGGGAAGGGAAGGGAGGGGAGGGGAGGGGAAAGGAAGGGAGGGGAAAAGAGGAGAGGGGAGGGGAGAGGAAGGGAGGGGAAAGGAGGGGAGAGGAAGGGAGGGTAAAGGAGGGGAGGGGAGGGGAGGGGAGGAGAGGAGAGAGCTATCTCTTTATAAATCAAC
>NW_028234413.1:4520606-4523106 GCF_977035675.1 Penaeus japonicus
GATTCCTCACTCTTCTTCTGTCTATTATTGTTTGTTAAAGTAACTGTTTCCTTCTCTTTAATTTTATTTATCTCTTTCGGTAACAGTCGCTACACTTCCCCCCCCCCTCTCCCCCCCACACACACACACACACACACACACACACACACACACACACACACACACACACACACACACATATATATATATATATATATATATATATATATATATATATATATATATATATATATACATATATATGTCTTCACAAACATATTGTTACATTCACGTGTATATTGTGTGCATCTATAAATCTATTTCTGTCTAATCAGTTATCTATCTATCTATATCTATCTATCCATCTATCTATCTATCTATATATCTATCTATTTATCTATCTATCTATCTATCTATCTATCTATCTATCTATCCATATATCTATCTATCTATCCATCTATCTAACTATCTATCTATACACACACATATACATGTATACATAAAAATATTTCCACCCATCCACCCTTTTCACTCTACCCATCCACCCTTCCACCCCAACCCATCCACCCAACACATCCTCCCCGCAACCCATCCACTCCTCCACCCAACCCATCCTCCCACAAATCCAGCCCCCACTACCTCCCCCACCACCCAACCCATCCACTCCTCCCCTTCTCCTCCCCCTCCTCCTCCTCTACTCCCCCCTCCCCCCTCTCCGTGACGCCATCAAAACCGAATAATTGCCGGTATCGCCGCCAGGGCTCTGATCGCGCCGCGCCTCTGTAATTATGTTCAGGTGTCTGTAGATGACACAACCTCATTCTCAAATTGAACCTCACTTGGGTTCTTATTATCACTTTATATTGACCTTGACTTCTGCGTGAGCGAGGGATAGGGTGCGGGTGGATGGAGGTGGGGGTCGGGGGTGGGGGTGGGGGTGGAGGGGTGGGGGTGATAGGGTGGGGTAGGGGTGGGGTAGGGATGGGGTGGGGTATGGGGTAGGGGGATGGGGTGGGGTGGGGTGAAGGGGTGGGATTAGGGGGAAGGGTGGGGTGGGGTTGGGGTGGGGGGATGGGGTGGGGTGGGGGATGGGGTGGGATTAGGGGGAGGGGAGGGGAAGGGAGGGGGGTTGAAGGAAGGGTGGGTTTAAGGTGGTGGGTTTAGGGTGGTGGGTGAGTAGGGAAGAAGGGTGGGCGGTGGGTGGTAGCGGAGGAGGGTGAGGGGGGTGCAGGGTGGGTGGAGGGGGGGGAGGGCACTTGAGGAAGTACATGGGTTGATAAGAAGATGGGCGAGGAGGGGCGGAGGAGGGGTTATTGAGAGAAGAGAAGGTGGGTGTGAATGAGGGGGAAGGAGAGTAGGAGGAGGAGGAGGATGGAGTGGAGGAGGAGGAAGAAGAGGAAGAAGAAGATAAGAAGGAGAGGAGGAGAAGAGGATTTAAGAAAAGGAAGAAGAAGAGAAGAAGGAGGTTGAGGAGGAAGAAGAAGAAAAGAAGGAGGTTGAGGAGGAAGAAGAAGAGGAAGAAGAAGGAGAAGACAGGAGGAGAGGGAGGAGGAAAGAAGGCAGGGTGAGAAAAAGAGCATGGAAGGACAAGGGGAGAAAGAAGAGGAGTAAGAGGAGGGGAAAGAGGAGGAAGGAGGAGAAACAAGGAAAGAGAAGAGCAGAAAGAGGAGCTTGAGAGAAACGGGGAGGAGGAGGAATAAGAGGGACAAGAAAAGAAGGAAGAGGAAGATGAAAAGGAGGAATAAAAGAAGAGGAAACAGAAAAAAAGAGAGATAAGAAGAAGGAGAAGCAAAAAGAACGAGAGGTAGAACATAAGAAAAAAAAAAAAACTAAAACAAGAAATTGAAAAAGGTTGACAATGATAAAGTAAAAAAAAAGACAATAACGATGATGATAATGAAGAAAATAGAAATTACAATTGAAGAAAATAATGATATAATCGTCCCTTAATGGCAAACTACATGTGGCTGATTACAGTTATCGCTTTCATTATTGTGTCACTGTCTCGTAAAGCTACAGACTTGTCACGGCACCATAACTCATAACAAGACAGCACCACGCTTGTATCATCACCTGCATGCTCTCCGGGTCACCACATTCGCTTCATATCATCAAGCGTGAAAATTGTTGTCATCACACGCTGTCATCACAACACATACAATGTCATTCCACTATAGGGCGGCAATATCATTATCGAGATGCACTATCAACACCATATAGCTACACTATCACTAATATAGAGCCATAGTATCACCACTGTAGAGCCACGTTCTCTTTACAATAGAACTATTTTATAGAGCCACACTATCATAATTATAGAGCCACACTATTTAAATCATAGAACCACACTATCATCACTATCATAATTATAGAGCCACACTATCATAATTATAGAGCCACACTATTTAAATCATAGAGCCACACTATCATAATTATAGAGCCACACCATCATCACTACAGAGCCACACTATCATAATTATAGAGCCACACTATCATGATTATAGAGCCACACTATCATAAT
>NW_028234413.1:4525606-4530606 GCF_977035675.1 Penaeus japonicus
ATTTGCGTGAGACATATGCAAGTTTTTGCGCGTTAATAAATTCATACTTAATCATCACTTTCCTGCTGAACATAAAAGAATTAAACGCACTGAATAACGACTGAGGGCATTAAGCACAAAACAGGGCATCGAACGGCCAAAAAATAAATGCACTGAATAACAACTGAGGGCATTAAGCACAGAACAGGGCATCGAACAGCCCAATCGAGTTAGATGCAAATGACATACACGTGTTGCTGTTGAGAATGCAGATTTCCCCGCGTAGTTTCCCAGCCGGAATGATTTGAAGGTCTAATTTTACAAAGAGCCTTAAGTCATTCTCCAACTTTCTCTCTCTCTCTAAGAAAAAAAAAGGGTTAAACCACATGCTCAAGATGCAACAAGCCTCGCGCAACGTCTTCCACGCCAGGGACCTACAAACCTTCGGCGATTCGAGATTATGTTAAAGGATATAATTTCCAACTGTTGTGCTAACTACATTCCGGAACTAAGCATTGCAAATCTCTCCAGCATCCCGAAGTAGTTATCTTAGCCTGCATTATCCTCCAACAACTTAGATTAGTATTTTTGAGGCGGAGAGGAACATAATTATCAAGAGACAAGTTGGGACGAAGGATTCTCAGCGAGTCAAACCCCGCAAGGAAGAACGCGAACCAAACAGCTTTCCAGACAATACGGACTTTTGTCTCCTTAATCTCCTTGCTCTGTGTCGTCTAAGATTATCTCAGCATTGCAGAGGCAACAATCACAAGAGCCTAACATCAGAACAGGGTTGATTTTGCAAGTTCTCTGCAACAAGCATTGGTCAAATGATAACTAACCCTTCTCCCCCCCCACCCCCAACACACACACACAACCCATAAACCGAAAGGAAATAAAGACTATTTTAGCTTATCAACCACGTGCACAACCTCACATCCCACACCCCCTACCCGCGTCACCATACCTCACCACACCTCACCATAACCTCGGAACACTCTCCTTTCACCCTCCATCATATCATAATAAGGATAATGAAGAGAATAAAGGTTAGAGAAGATGATGGTGATGTGATGACCATAGTAGTTAGAGATGAAGGTGATGGCAATAGTGGTTAGAGATGATGATGATGACCACAGTGGTTAGAGATGATGGTGATGACCACAATGGTTAGAGATGATGGTGATGACCACAATGGTTAGAGATGATGGTAGTGATGACAACACTGGTTAGAGATGATGATGATGACCACAATGGTTAGAGATGATGGTAGTGATGACAACACTGGTTAGAGATGATGATGGTGACGACAATAGTGGTTGGTTAGACGTAATAATAATGATAACGATACTGATACTCACGAATTACTCACTGAGACACAGATAAGTGTACAATAGGGGTACTGGTCGCTAATTGGGGAAGATGAGCCAGCCGTGTACCAGTTGTCAGCCTAATGCGATTTAACGGAAGGCTTGTTATGTTAATAACCCCCCCCTCCCCCCCTCCCCCCACCCCATCAACTTTGCCTAAATACGACCTGTGAGCTATGGGGGAGGGAGGGGGGAGGGGCACGGGGGTGGGAGGGGGGGCACGGGGCACGGGGGGAAGGGTGGGGGACGGGGGGGGGAAGAAGGGGAGGAGGAGGGAGGCTTAGGGGAGGGGGAGGGAGGGGGATGGGATGGGGGATGGGGGATAGGGAAGGAGGGGAAGGGGAGAGTGGGGGGAAAGATATATAGATGTATTAATCGATAACTGGATATATGAATTGGCAGATATATTCGCGGAAAGATAAATAGGAGGACAGGTAGACGAATCGTTGGGGATAATCGTATTAATCATTAAACGCGTAAGTGGGCGGATTAGTGAAGCAGGATGTAGCGAGGAGTGTATGTGTGTGGATATCTATACACACACTCACGCACACACATACACACAAACACAAACAAACAAGCACACACACACACACATACGCACACACGAACACAAACAAACACACACACATATATATGTATGTATATATATACATATATATATATATATATATATATATATATATATATATATATATATGCGGGGAAAAAAAGAAAACGGATCTAAACAAAACTAAACGAAAAAAAAAAAAAAAAAAAATGTGCCATTGATCTCGCCGTCGCTGCGACACTCTCTGACACAGGATCTTTGCATCAGCGGAGGAGGAGGAGGAGGAGGAGGAGGAAGAAGAGGAGGAGGAGAAGGAGGAGGGGGAGGAAGAAGAAGAGGAAGACCTGGAGGAGGAGGAGGGGGAGGAGGATTAGGAGCTGGAGGAGGAGGAGGAGGAGGAGGAGGAGGAGGAGGAGGAGGAGGAGGAGGAGGAGGAGGAGGAGGAGGAGGAGGAGGAGGAGGAGGCGGAGGAGCTGGAGGAGGAGGATGAGGAGGAGATGGAGGAGGAGGAGGAAGAGGAGGAGCTGGTTGGGGGAGGAGATGAATGAAGAGAAGGGTAGGAGGAAGATAAGAAGGAAGAGGAAGAGGAGGAGGAGGAGGAGTAGGAAAAGAACAATAAGAAGGGGAGGGTGATTTGGGAAGGGATTTGAATGCGAATGAGGAGGAGGAGAAGGAGTGATAAGAGCAAGGGGGATGAATTAGAGGTAGAGAATGAAATAGAGGAGGATAAGAAATAAATGAAAGAAGAAAAAGAAGAAGAAACGACGCCTTTGAGGATAATGGGAAAACATTAGATCCCAAAGGCGAGCGGGCGAGAAAGGAAGAGGGTAGAGGGAGGGGGAGTGTGAAGGGGGTAGAGAGAGAGAGAGGGGGAGGGTGAAGGGGTAGAGAGAGAGGGAGGGTGAAGGGGAGGGGGTGGAAGGAGGGCGAGGGTGAAGGGGGTAGAGGGAGGGGGAGGGTGAAGGGGTAGAGGGAGGGGGGAGTAAAGGGAGTAGAGGGAGGAGGAGTGTGAAGGAGGTAGAGGGAGGGGGAGGGTGAAGGGGGTAGAGGGAGGGTGAGGGTGAAGGGGGTAGAGGGAGGAGAAGAAGTAGAGGGAGGGGGAGAGTGAAGGGGGTAGAGGGAGGGGGAAAGGAAGGAGGTGGAAGGAGGGCGAGGGTGAAGGGGGGTAAAGGGAAGGGGGGCAAGGATTAAGGGGGTAGAGAGAAGGGAGTAGATAGAGGGAGAGGGTGAAGGGTGAGGTGGGAGGGAGGGGAGTGAAGAAGAAGGAGGGCTGAGAGAGGGGGTGGGGGGTAGGGATGGATTGGGGGGAGCTGAAGGAACAACAAGCATGATGACTGACCTCTGATGACTGTGACCGCCGTGTGAAACAGCGACCAGGCACGGAAAAGGGGAGGAGGAGAGGGAGGGAGGGAGTAGGAAGAAAGGACTAGAGGGAGGGATGGGGGAAGGGGAGGGACAAGACTCTCCTTTGACCCAGCCTGATGAATGACCTGCGATGACCCTGAGGTGGAACCACGTGGGATGTTCCGATACCTCGTGCGCCCTTTCACTGATATTTCCAATTGATATAAACAGAGAATACATCTTCAAACCTCTATATCAATCCCCAAATAAACCTCTGAAAACCACTCTCTTTCCAAAAAATCAACCTTTCCAAAAACATATTACTTTAAAAAAATCACAAAAAACAAACAAACAAACAAGCATCAACATCACATGATAAACTACCTCAAGACAGGAATGCTTTCGCACATCTTTAAAGCGCCTTAAATACACAAGCATGAACAAGCACGAATGAGGAAGGCACCGTTCATGATGACCCGTTCAACACGTCTGGCAATTGCACTGTCACTCGGGATGGGTTTCGGATATAAGGATATCCGATGTGTATCTGTTTTTGTTTTTTTTTCTCCAGATATCTATGTATCCGTATCGATGTATCTTTATGTCTATCTATCTATCTACCTATATCAGATTTTCTAGCTATGTGTTTTATATCTTTTTGTTTATTTAAAAAGTACACATACATACAGACGCGCGCGCGCGCACACACACACACCACCATATATTATATATATATATATTATATATATATAGTATATTATATATGTAATATATATATATATATATATATATATATATATATTATATATATATAAATATACATTATATTATAATATATATATATATTATATATATATATATGTATATATATGTACATATAATATATTATATATATATATATATTTTTATAATATATATATATATAATATATATATATATATAATATATATATATATATATATATATATATATATATATTATATATATATATAGATATATGGATATGTATATATATATATGTATATATATATATATATATATATATATATATATATATATATATATATATCTCTGTGTGTGTGGGTGCGTGTGTGGCTCTGTGTGTGTGTCTGTGTGTGTGTGTGTGTAAGTATATATATATGTATATATATATATATATATATATATATATATATACATATATATACATATATGTATATATTCATATTCATCTATCTATCTACCGAGCCATCTATATTTCTCTATCTATAGATCTATATATGCACTCAGTATGCATATACTAATATGTGTAGCTATGCATACATACACATAAGTATAGATGTAAACATTTATATACCCATGTATGTAATGCATCAACACACACACACATACTTTGAAAGAATTAAGATAAAACCCAACTGGAAGACAAACCAAAGAACGAACCAAGAGAAACAGACATAAATAAACGAAATAAATACAAAAAAATAAAATAAAAATACAGATAGCACCCACCACCACCCTACCCCCAACCCTTAACCCACCCCAACCACGATAGCCACGACGCCCTAAGTCCCCCTCCCCCCCACCCCACCCCCCTCCGTCGCCAGCATCCTTGTGAATCTCATCCTTTTCCCGCAGAAGGAAATTTCCGGCGAATGTAGGAGCATCTTGAAGAACCACAACGGGATGGCCGTAGCAGGACAATCTGCCTCATAAGTGTGGCGTGTGTCAGGGGGCGAGCGACCCTCCTCCCCCCCTTCCCCCACCCCTTGGCCCTC
>NW_028234413.1:4533106-4535606 GCF_977035675.1 Penaeus japonicus
TCTGATTATAGACAGCATTACACGTGTCAAGCAGCTCTTGATTGATCTCCCTTGTCTTCCGGACCCTTGTTGGAATGCTGTTCAAACCACAGGCTTTTCCTTCTGGGAATTTATTCAGTCTATTGTCAATTCTTCCAGTGAAAAAAATAAATCCCTTTCTTGACGTTCAGTGTCATTGAAATATTCCAAGTAGATAATATGAATATGCATATATAGATAGATAGATGAATAGATAGATAGATAAATAAATAGATAGATAGATAAATAGATAGATAGATAGATAGATAGATAGATAGATAGATAGATAGATAGATAGATAGATAGATAGATAGATAGATAGATAGATAGATATATGGATAGGTAAATAGATAGATAGATGGGTTGATTAACAGTACATAGGCAAATAGATAAATAAGTGTAGCTATAGAAAGAGAGATGGAAAGGTAGACATTCAAATATAGATGTTTGATAGATGGGTGATTTCATACGTAGATAGATAGATAGGCAGGGCTGTTTGCAATAGAACCATTCTATTGAATCGAGTATTTATGTAATTCAGAAGAAAAAATACTACGGTTTTATAGAAAAAGAAAAAAATACTACGGTTATATATTCAATTTTGAACAACGATCACCAATAAGCTTAATGCT
Organism: Penaeus japonicus; assembly: GCF_977035675.1. Taxonomy (NCBI): domain Eukaryota; kingdom Metazoa; phylum Arthropoda; class Malacostraca; order Decapoda; family Penaeidae; genus Penaeus; species Penaeus japonicus. Next base: position 4,533,757 of record NW_028234413.1, read on the forward strand.
ATTATTTACCCAAGAGAAAACAAAATATATAGAACGGTTAGGAATGAAATATCTGTCAGAAGAAGGGAAGGAATTTTTGGGTTATAGAGGCCATCGTTCTCTCTCTCGCCTTCTCTCGCATAGTTGTTTTTGAATCCTGGTCTTTATCCTTTGCTTACCCCCCTCCTCCCTCCCCCCGCAACTCCTTCATTCCTTCTGTCATCCTTGTCAGTCATCCTTATCCCTTGGCTTAAGCTTCTTCCTCCTTCTCGTCTCCTCTCCTTCTTCTTCTTCTCAATCACCCTTTCTCCTTCACCCTTCTTCTTATCAATCTCCCTTTCTCCTTCCTCCCTTTTTCTTCTCAATCTCCCTTTTTCCTTCTTCCCTGCTCTTCTTTTCCCCTCTCTCCTCCTCCTCCTTATTCATCCCTTCTTCCCTCTCCCTTCTTTTTGAATTCTTACTCTCCCCCTCCCCCTTCCTCATTCTCCCTCTTTCCCCCTACATATTCTCCTCCCTTCCCCATCTCCTCCTCCTCATTCTTTCTCCTCATTCGCCCTCTCCCTCCTCTTCATTCTCCCTCTCCCTCCCCCTCATTCTCCCTTATGCTCCCCCACCATTTCCTCATTCTCTCTCTCTCTCTCTCCTCCTTCCCCTTCTATCTTTCTCTCTCGTTCCTTTGAGTCATTCTTCCTCTTGCTCCCCCACCCCCTCCTCATTCTCCCTTTCCCTCCTCCTCATTCTCCCTCTCCCTCCTCCTCCTCCTCATTCTCCCTCTCCCTCCTTCTCATTCTCCCTCTCCCTCCCCCTCCCCCTCATTCTCTCTCTTGCTCCCCCACCACCTCCTCATTCTCCCTCTCCCTCTCCCTCATTCTCCCTCTTGCTCCCCCACCACCTCCTCATTCTCTCTCTCCCTCCTCCTCATTCTCTCTCTCCCTCCTCTTCATTCTCCCTCTCCCTCCCCCTCATTCTCCCTCTCCCTCCTCCTCATTCTCCCTCTCCCTCCTCCTCATTCTCTCTCTCCCTCCTCTTCATTCTCCTTCTTGCTCCCCCATCCACTCCTGATTCTACTTCTCCCCCCTCTTCTCCCTTTCCCTCCCCCTCATTCTCCCTCTTGCTCCCCCACCCCCTCCTCATTCTCCCTCTCCCCCCTCCTCCTTCCCCTTCTATCTCTCTCTCTCTCGTTCCTTTGGCTCATTCATCTCTCTGTTCATTGAAGCCTCTGCCACCCACTGGCATCTATTCATAATTTGGTTGACCTTTCCCTACGCCTGCTTTTTTTATTCATTTTTTTTTTTTTTTATCTTTGTCTCTTTTTTTGTTTGTTTGTTTGTGCATTTTTTCTATTAATGGGTTTAATTGTTTCTTAGTTGTTCTTTTTCCTAGGAGTCGTCGCCATATTTTTTTTCATTAGCATCATGAAAATTGTTATCATCATAATCATGACTGTCATTTAGTGTTTTCAATTTTTTCTTTGTGTGTTTGTTTGTCTTTCTGTCTCTCTCTCTTTCTCTTTCTATCTTCTCTCTCTCTCTCTCTTTCTATCTTCTTTCTCTCTCTCTCTCGTTCTCTTTCCCTCACATTCTATCTCCTCTTTATCTAACTATCTATCTATCTTCTCCCTCTCCCCCTGCTCTCTCTCTTTCTATCTTCTTCCTCTCTCTCTCTCTCTCTCTTTCTCTCTCTCTCTCTCTCTCTCACTCAAACTCTCCCTCTCTCTCCCTAGTCTCCTCCCCCCTCTCCCCACCCTCCTCTCTCTCTCTCTCTCACTCAAACTATCCCTCTATCCATTTACCTATGTTTACACCACCCTTCCATTACCTCCCCTGTCTCCATTTCCGTCGATCTTCCCTCCCAAAGCGTTGGCAGATAAG
>NW_028234413.1:4573106-4578106 GCF_977035675.1 Penaeus japonicus
GATAATAATAATAATAATAATAATGTTAATGATAATGATAATAATAACAAAAATAACAATATCAATGAGAAAAATAATAACAACAACAATAACACAATAACAATAAAGACAATAACAATGACAATAACAACAGTAATAATGACGATAATAACAATAATAATAACAATGATAACAAAGACGACAATCACAATAACAAAGAGAATAACAATATTATCATAGAAGCATAATTGACCTTAGAATGGTAGATCTGCTGACAGACCATTTGATGTGTTGTGTGTGTGTGTGTTGTGTGTATGTGGTGTGTTTTGTGTGAGGTGTTTTTTGTTAGTGGTGTGGTAAATGTGCAACTGTGCAATGAGGAATGGGCGCTCCATCACACACTATGGGCTCATGTTGACATAGGATCTCAATGTAGGACTAATCCCTGTCCTGTTCTGTGTGTGTCACCTGTTCTTGTGTTTGCTGATGTGTACGTATGGAAATATATGTGTGTCTGTGTGTGTGAGAGTGTGGATTTGTGTGTTTGTGTGTGTGTGTGTGTGTGTGTGTGTGTGTGTGTGTCTGTGTGTGTGTGTGTTGTGTGTGTGCTTGTGTCTGTGTGTGAGAGTGTAGATTTATGTGTTTGTTTGTTTGTTTGTGTGTGTGAGAGTGTAGATTTATGTGTTTGTTTGTTTGTTTGTGTGTGTGAGAGTGTAGATTTATGTGTTTGTTTGTTTGTTTGTGTGTGTGAGAGTGTAGATTTATGTGTTTGTTTGTGTGTGTGAGAGTGTAGATTTATGTGTTTGTTTGTTTGTTTGTGTGTGTATGTTTGTGTGTGTGAGAGTGTAGATTTATGTGTTTGTTTGTTTGTTTGTGTGTGTAAGAGTGTAGATTTATGTGTGTGTGTAGGTGGATTTGTGTTTATGTCTGTGTATATGTATGTGTATTTGTATTTGTTTATATGTATGTATGTGTATTTGCATTTGTATATGTATATGTATATGTATATGTATATGTATATGTATATGTATATGTATATGTATATGTATATGTATATGTATATGTATATGTATATATGGATATGTATTTTGATATATGTATTTGTACATATGTATAGATGTACATATATATCTATACATATATTTGTGCCTGTATATGAATAAATATAAATATATATAAACCCATATATATATAAACACACCCACAGATATGCATGCATCACACCATACGCAAACAAACACGAAAACCATTGAGTTGAAGCCCTCAGAAGCTATTCATTCCCCCGGGATATTTAGCGGGTCGTTTTCAACGTTGAATCACGCTGCAACCGCGGGTGTAGCAAGCAGCAGCAACAGCAGCGGCGCCCGTCGGTAATCACAATAGGCCCAGAACACAAAGCGCTGTTTTCCCCTGAAGATTTCATACGGCAGTGCAACACGGGAATACTCAATGGAAAAGAGGGGATGATGGAGAAGAAGGAGGAAGGAAGGGGATGGAAGGGGAAGTTAGGGGTAGGAGGGGTGGAAAGGGGTAAGAGGGTGTGGGGTGGGGGTGGGGGAAGGAAGAGGTAGGTGGGAAGGGGTAGGAGGGGGTGGGAAGAAAGGGGTAGGAGGGGGTGGGGTCGGGAGGGGGAAGAAAGGGGTGGGAAGGGGTAGGAGGGGGTGGGGTGGGAAGGGATGAGGTGGGGTGGGGTAGGAGGGGGTAGGAGGGTGTGGGTTGGGAAGGGTTAGGAGGGGTGGGGTGGGAAGGGGTGGGAGGGGTGGGATGGGAAGGGAAGATAAGGGTAGGAGGGGGTGGGGTGGGAAGGGATGAGGTGGGGTGGGGTAGGAAGGGGTAGGAGGGTGTAGGATGGGAAGGGGAAGAAAGGGGTAGGAGGGGGTGGGGGTGGAAAGGGGAAGAAAGGGGTAGGAGGGGTTAGGAGGGTGTGGGGGAAGGGGTAGGAGGGGGAAGGAAAGAAAGGGGTTGGAGGGGGTGGGGTGGGAAGAAAGGAGTAGGAAGGGAAGAAAGGGGTAGGAGGGGCGGGGTGGAAAGGGGTGGGAAGCGGTAGGAGGGGGTGGGGTGGGAAGGGAAAGAAAGGGGTAGGAGGGGGTGGGTGGGGGTAGGAAAGAAAGGGGTAGGAGGGGGTGGGTGGGGGTAGGAAAGAAAGTGGGTATGCGGATGAAGGATGTGGAAAAGGTGTAAGGAAAGGGCAGGATAAGGAGGAGGAGAGACAACGACAAGGATGAAGAGAACATGGATATGAAGCTTCAGGTGAAGGTAGTGGAGGAAGAAGAAGAGAAAGAAGAAGAGGAGGTGGGAAAAAAAGGAGAGGCGGAATACACACACGGTAGGCCGCGGAGCTAGCTCATGAGGAGGGTGCGAACCAGTTTTCGGAGGAGGAACAGAGGAGGAGAAATACATCTCTCGATCGCTCCTTCCTTTTCTCTCTCTCTCTCACTCGTCCTCTCACTCTCTTCTCTACCTCTCTCTTCACCACTCCTCTCTAAACTCTAACCCTCCCCCCCCCCTCCCTCTCTCCATCTCTCTTTCTCTCTCACTCTCTCTACCCCCCCCTCTAATACCCCCTCCTCTTCCAATGCTCTCTAATAATCTCACAACCCCCCCCTCTCTCTATCCTAACCCTACCACCAACTAAATCCCTCTCTCTACCCCCCTTCTCTACCCCTCCTATCTCTCTCTCATCCATCTCTCCTCTCTCTCTCTCTCTCTCTACTCTTCTCCACTCCAGTCCTCTCACATCTCACTATCTCTCTCACTCACACATTCCATCTCTCTCACAAACCATCTCTCACCCACTCCCTTGTACGTAAGCCTTTGCCTCCGCCGCTTCACAACGCTGGCTGAAACTGAACCCTTTCATTCGTCGGACTTGTAATTACTTCTTTAGCGTTTTAATTGGACGCGGCTGGCTCGTGTAAGGCTCTCGAGGGACGCGCGTCTGGGCCTGGAGGACGCGGGGGGCAGGGGGGAGCAGGGAGGGGCAGGGGGGTGGGGGGAGGGGGGAGGGGCAGGGGGGGTGCAAGGGGGGGTAGGGAGGGGGCGATAGGCAGAGATTGTGGGAAGGGGGAGGGGGCTGGGGGTAAGAGGGAGGATGGGTGAGAGACTGGGTGTTAGGGGAGAAGAGGTGTGTGCGGAGGGGCAGAGGATTTGGTGGGAGGGGGGGACGGGGCTGTGAGGTAATAAAGAGGGAGCAGGGGCAGGGGAGGGGCCAGTGGGCAGGAAGAGGGCTGTGGGAGGCTGTATGGGGGAACGAGGGGCAGAGGTTGTGGGAGGGGGGATGGGGCTGTGGGTAAGAGGTAGGAGAGAAGTGGGGGGAGGGAGGGTGAGAGACTGGGGGTAGGGGAGGGGTGAGAGACAGGGGGTAGGGAAGGGGAGAGATTATGGGAGGACACAAGGGGAGGCTGTGGGAGAGGGAAGGGAGTGGGGGAGGGGGTGAAAGACAAGGGGTATGTGTGGAATGGGGAACTGTGGTAGAGTGGGAAGGTTAAGGAGGTGAGAGACCTGGGGTGATTAGGGGGATGAGGGGGCGAGGAGGAGAGAGAAACTGTGAAGGAAAAAAAAAGGTGAAAAAGGATTTATATATATATATATATATATATATTTTTTAAAATAATTTTTTATCATTATTATAATATAGTTATATATATATAGATATACATATATATATATGTATAGTGCGCCACCACGACAACACACACACACACATGCAAACACCACAACACTAACACACACACACACACACACACACACACACATATATATATATTATATATATAAATATACATATAGATATATATATAGTATATATGTGTGTTGGTTGTGATGTGTGTGGTGTGTGTGTGTGTGTGGGCTTGTTGTGTGTGTGTGTGTGTTGGTGTGTGTGTGTTTGTGTGTGGTAGTGTGTGTACAGAGAGAGAGAGAGATAGAGAGAGAGAGAAGAGACGGAGAAGGAGTGGGGCGAGGGGGAGAGAGCGAGGGGCTAGGCAAGAGGGGAGAGAGGAGAGAGAATGATTGAGAAGAGAGAGAGAGGAGAAGAGAGAGAGACAGAGACAGAGACGAGAGATGTGAGAGAGAGGAGAGAGAGAGAGAGAAGAGAGAGAGAGAGAGAGAGAGAGAGAAGGGAGCGGGGGAGAATGAAGAGAGAGACTAGAGGCCGAGCCAACAGTGGAGTAGAGACAGAATTCCTCAGAATAAGGGGAGACGAAATGAGCTATGGGGAGACAGGGAGGGGATAGGGAGGGGGTAGGGAGGGGGTAGGGAGGAGTTTCGAGAGGAGTCGGGCTAACGGGAGGGGGCAGGGGGCAGGGGGGGATGTCCATGTGTATGAGGTGATGGGGGAATCATGGGTGTGTGTGTGTTGCTAAGTGAAGTTATGGTGAAGTTGTGGTGATTAGGATCGTATTTTCCTTGCCTGCTGGTGGGCGGGGGAGAAGGCGGGAGGGTGGGTACTGGGGGGGAATTAAAGAATAATCTGAAAACGGGAGAATGAATATTAAAACCACCATTCTTTGCCGTTCCTATACGTTAATATCACGGGGGAAGAGACACAAAGCCACGAAAACCCACCAGGGAATTCAATCAAGAAGGTGATGGAAAAATAGCAGAACGAACCAACCCTTCGCTAGAACCCAGTATTGAAAGCATACAAAGACTTGGTTGTCGAGGACGAGATAGGGAGCGAGAGGAGCCCCCCATGCTGAGAGAGCTATGGCTATTAAATAGGACCCCCATAGGAGAGGGAAACCCGCAATGCTTTGGGAGAGCTGTAATGATGTGGTTCTGAGGTTGGTGAGAGAGCTGTAGCGGGTTGGGGAGGCTAGCTCGGTTAATGGGTTTGTAAACAAAACAACGAGATGGAAGGGGAGGAAAGAAGTAGGGAAACAACGAAGGGAGAAACGAAAAAAAAAAAAAAAAAATAAAGCAGGAAAAAAAAGAAAGTAAAAAAAAAAAAAAAAAAAGAAAAAGAATAAAAGAAGAAAAAAAATAAGACGGAAGGGAACAGGCAAACACAGAAAAAAGAA
>NW_028234413.1:4583106-4585606 GCF_977035675.1 Penaeus japonicus
ATAGATAGATAGATATAAACACACACACGCTCACATACACACACACACACACACACACACACACACACACACACACACACACAACACACACACACACACACACACACACACACATATATAATATATATATAAAATATATATATATATATAAATAATATAATACATACATAATAATATATTAATGTATATATATATATATATATATATATATAAATATATATATTTATATATATATGTATAATGTACCAGCATATATATATATATATATTATATAATATATATATATATAAATAAATATATATAAATATATATATTATATATTATTGTATATATATATATATATATTAATATATTATATATATATATATTATATATATATATATATATAATATACATACATATATGTATAGATATATATATATAATATATATATATATATATATAGAAATATACATATATAAATATATATATATAAAGTATATATATATATATATATATAAATATATATAATATATATATATATATACATATACATACATATATATATATATATACAAACGCACTATAGGACTGAAGGAAATGAATGTCCGTGACAGTCCCCCCCCCCCTTGTGGCGTTTACCTCCTGGACAGAATGAGCACAGATTATAGGTGCCCCTCCAATCTGTCTGTCACTTTGTAATATTCGGGCTCCGCTAAGTGACAGGGGAATGACCGAAGTAACGCTGGCGGCGTTCTCTTTTCTTTCTGACTCCTCTCTCTACTCTCTTTTCTCTCTCTCTCCTTCCCTTAAGTCCTCTCTCTCTCTCTCTTCCTCTCCATCACTCCCTCTGCTCTCTCTCTCTCTCTCTCTCTCTCTCTCTCTCTCTCTCTCTCTCTCTCTCTCTCTCTCTCTCTCTCTCTGTCTCTCTGTCTCTCTGTCTTTCTCTCTCTTTCGCTCTCTCTCTCTCTCTCTCTGTCTCTCTCTCTCTCTCTTTCTCTCTCTCTCTTAGTCTCTCTCTCTCTCTCTCTGTCTCTCTCTTTCTCTTTCGCTCTTTCTCTCTCTATCTCTCTCTTAGTCTCTCTTTCTTTTTCTCTTTCTTTCTTTCTCTTTCTCTCTCTCTCTCTCTCTCTCTCTCTCTCTCTCTCTCTCTCTCTCTCTCTCTCTCTCTCTCTCTCTCTCTCTCTCTCTCTCTCTCTCTCCCTCTATCTCTCTCTCTCTCTCTTTCATTGAGCTGCATATCTATTCCACTTTTTTCTCGTTTACTTTTCCTTCTCCCACATAGTTTAACGCCCAGACTTTTTTTCTATCCCCCCTCCTTCCTCCTTTTTTCATGGCACCTCCCTCCCCTCTCTCTCTCTTCCCTATCCCTCTCCCTCTCCTCCCCTCTCTCCCCTTTCCCCTCACCCTCACCTCTCTCTCTCTTCCCTATCCCTCTCCCTCTCCTCCCGATCCCTCTCTCCCCTTTCCCCTCACCCAATCTCTCCCTCTCTTCCCCTCTCCCTTCTCTCCCCTCCCCTTTCCTCCCCTCTCTCCCCTCCCTCCCATCTCCTCTCCTCTCCTCCCCTCCCCTCTCCTCCCCTCCCCTCTCCCTCTCCCACCCCTCCCATCTCCTCTCCTCCCCTCTCTCCCCTCCCCTCTTCCCCCTCCCCTTTCCCCCCTCTTCCTCCCCTCACCCTCACCTCTCCCCTCCCCTCCCCTCTCTCCCTCCCCTCCCCTCACCCTCTCCCTCCCCTCCCCTCCCCTCCCCCCTCTCCCTCCCCTCTTCCTCCCTCCTTCTCCTCTCCCCTCTCTCTCCCCTCTCTTCCCTCTTCCTCCACTTTTCCCCCCTCCCTTCCCCTCCCCTCCCCCTCTTCCTCTCCTCCTCCTCCTCCCGTAATCGTTTTCTTCTTCTCTCGTAATAGCTCCTAATCCCCACCCTGTGTCGACGTCCTTCCTGCGAGCGGCCCTCGAGCGTGCGTCAGCGGGTAGCGGTTTCGAACGGCGCTGTACCGCCGGCGTGACCTGGGCTGACTGTCTGCGGCTGACGTTCTCGAGCTGACAGTCATGCACACGCCCACACTCTCGCCCACCGCGCCCGACGCCCGCCCAGGGATCGAGGGCGGACGGACGTGTAGCGGTGGCGAGCGACGTCACCGTGACGACGTCGAAACGACGAGGAAGATTCTCATAATTATTACGTCGTCCGGTGGAGGAGCGGCGCAGGGCTTGTCATCGTGGGTGACAGTACCGAGGGCAAGGAGAGAGAGAGAGAGAGAGAGAGAGAGAGAGAGAGAGAGAGAGAGAGAGAGAGAGAGAGAGGGAGGGAGGGGGGGAGAGAGAGAGAGAAAGAGAGAGATAGAGAGATGGATGGAGAGAGGGAGAGAGAGAGAGAGAGAGAGAGAAAGAGAGATAGAGATAGAGATAGATAGATAAATAGATAGATAGATAGATAAATCAGAGAGAGAGAGAGAGAGAGAGAGAGAGAGAGAGAGAGAGAGAGAGAGAGAGAGAGAGAGATTGAGAGATAGATAGATAGGTA
>NW_028234413.1:4590606-4593106 GCF_977035675.1 Penaeus japonicus
CCCTTCCCCCTCCTATACCGTCCACTCCCCACTTTTTTTTTTTTTTTTTTTCAATATCCCCCCCCTATTTTATTTTTTTTCTTCACCCCCCCTTTTTTCAACAAGTTTTTTTTTCCCTTTTTTTTTTTTTTTTTTAACTTTTTTCACACCCATTTTTTTTTTTTTTTTTTATTTTTTTTTTTTCATTTATTGGTACACGATTTCATTCCCCCTTCATCTTTTTTCCGTCATCCTCTTGCGCCCTCTCTTCACCTTACTTTCTTTATCCCCTCTCCTCTTCTTCCTTCCCCTTTCTCACTTTTCTCCTCTCAATCGTCCATTCTTTTCCATTACTCTCTCTTTACTTTCCCTCCCCTATCTCCCCGTTCCTCCCATCCCCCCCCCGTCTCCCTCTTCTCTTCTCTTTCCTTTCTTCCTCTTCTTATCCCTACCAGTTCTCATCCACTCCCCAACTTAAACATCATCTCTCTTCCTTTCTCCCCACCTCCCTCCCTCCCTCTACCCACTTTCTTTTCCTCTTCTCCCACACTCCTTCTTCTTTTCCCTTCCCCCTCTTCTTCTCTCTTCTATTCCTTTCTTCCCCCTTCTTCCTTTCATCCCTCTTTCTCTTCACCCCTCTCCCTCCCTTTCTTTCCCCTCCTTCTTCTCTTATCCTCTTCTTCATCTCCTTCTAGCCTATCTCACCCTCCACATCGAGTCTTCCTCCCCTTTCATTCTTCCCTTCTCTCCCCCCCGCCCTTTTTCCCCTCTTTCCCATTCTTTTCCTTCTTCTTTTTCCTTCCCCTCCCTTCTCATTCTCCTCTCTTGTTCCTTATTCTTTTCTTCCCTCTCCTTTTCTTTCTCTTTTCCCTTTTCTCTCCTCTTCGTTCCTCCTTCCCTTACCTCTCTTTCTCCCTTTACTTTCTCTCCTCACTTTCTCTCCGCTTCTTTTATTTTCCCCTCTCCCTTCCCTTTCCCTCATTCTTTCCTTTCTTCCGGCCTTCCCTCACTCTCTCCTTTCTCTTCTCGCCTGTCTCTTACCCCCTCTTCTCCTCGCATCTCCCACTCCACCCGTCTTTCCTTATACTCTTTTTCTTCCACTTTTCTCTTACTTCTTCCCATACCCCTCTTTCATCTCTTCTTCCGCTTTCCCCCTTATCTCTATCCTCCTTCCCCCATTCTTCTCCAACTCCCTTTCCTTTCCCCCCCTACCCCCTCTTTCCCTCTCTCTTTCCTCCTTTTTCTTTACAGTCTCCCCTTCTTCTTTTTCTGCCTCTTTCTCTTTCCCCTTTTCTCGAACCCTCTTCCCACATTTCTTCTTCTCCTCATTCCCCCCCACTTCCTCTTGTCTCTATCATCCCATCTTCCTGCTCTTCTTTCCCTGTCATCCGTTCTTGTTCCTTTCCTCTTTTCTACCTCCTTCCCCCTTCCTTTCCCCTCTCCCTCACCCCCTTCTATCTCTTCTCCTCACCATCCTCTCCCCCTCTTTCCCTTTCAACCTCTTCTCCCTTTCTTTCCTCTTATCCTCTCTTCACCCTCGCTCTCTTCTCTATTCCTTTCTCTTTCGGTCTCACTTCCCCCTACCTTCCTCCGTCTTTTCCTCCTCCTCTTCCCCCTTCTTTCCCTTCCTACCTCCCACATATTCACATTTGCCTCTCACCCTCCTCCCTCTCCCTACCATCTCCTCTTCCCTCCCCTCCCTTCCCTTCCTCCACATTTTGCTCTTTTTCTTTTTTTTTTTCTTTTTTTTTCTATAAACTTTCTTTTTCTATACTTTCTTATCCCTCTAGCTCTTCCAATCTTCCCTCTTTATAGTCTCCCTTCTATTCCATCCCTCCTTCCCTTGCTTCGTATCTTAAACCCCTCTCCCTCCCCCCCCCTCCTTCCCTCCTTCTTCTCTAAGATCCCCCTCCCTCTCCCTCCCTCCCTCATTCTCGAAAATCACATTTCTCTTCCCTCTCCCTTTCCCCCCCTCCTTGCCTCCTTCTTCTCTAAAATCCCTCTCCCTCCCTCCCTCCCTCCTCCCTCTCTAAAGTCACTCTCCCTCCCTCCCTCCTCCCACTCTAAAATCCCTCTCCCTCTCCCTCCCTCTCTCCCTCTCTAAAACCATCTTCCTCTTCCCTCTCCCTCCCCTCCCTCCTTCCTCCTCCTTCGTTAAAATCACTCTCCCTCCCTCCCTCCCTCCCTCCCTCTCTAAAATCACTCTCGAAAACCACCTTCCTCTTCCCTCTCCCTTCCCTCCCTCCCTCCCCCCTCTCTAAAACCACTCCCACTCCCCTACCTCCCTCCCTCCCTCCTCCCTCCTCCCTCTCGAAAACCTCCTTCTCCTTCCCTCCCTCCCTCCCTCCTCCCTCTCAAAAACCTCCTTATCCTCCCCTCTCTCCCTCCCTCTTCCCTCCTCCCTCTCGAAAACCTCCTTCTCCTCCCCTCTCTCCCTCCCTCCTCCCTCTCAAAAACCTCCTTCTCCTCCCCTCTCTCCCTCCCTCTTCCCTCCTCCCTCTCGAAAACCTCCTTCTCCTTC
>NW_028234413.1:4605606-4608106 GCF_977035675.1 Penaeus japonicus
AGAACTTGAAGCCAAAAAAAAGAAAAAAAAGAGAACTTGATGCCAAAAAAAAAGAAAAAAAAGAGAACTTGAAGCCAAAAAAAAAGAAAAAAAAAGAGAACTTGAAGCCAAAAAGAAGAAGAAAAAAATAAAATAAAATAAAATAAAAAAATGAAATGCATCTCAGACTCTCGACATTCCCCAGTACCTCTTAAGTGACCCTGAGTCTGCAGCTTGTCCCACCTCTGATTGAGCCTTACGTCACTGCCAGCTCCTTTGCAATCTACTCCCACGGAGCGAGCGACACTTGCCGTCCACTTCCCAATCCGCGGGACTGTCAGAGAGAAGAGGAGGTCGTATCAACACACAAACCGATCTGACATTGGAGTAATTCACACTTCGAGGATTCCTTCTTCACCTGATTATGGCGTCGGAGGAGGAGGAGGAGGAGGAGAAGGATGAGCAGCAGGCGAGGCTTCCTCAGCAGATGGTTTACGCTGACACGAAGCTTCACTTTTTAGGTGCTGACCTGACGTGGCCTCGAGGTCAGGTTTTGTGAAGGTCATCTGGGAGTATCAACTGTTTGTTTGTCTTTTAGAGAGGGTTATAAGTATGAATACAATGCTTATGATTGACTTATGATTATGACTGACCTTGGTGCTAAAATAGAGATGTTATGTATATGAATATACAAATATACATATATATATATATATATATAATATATATATTATTATATATATATATATATATAATATATATATATATATATATATATATATACATTATTTATATATATATATATATAATACACACACACACATTATACATATATATATACATAATATTATATATATATATATATATATATATATATATATATATGTATGTATGTATATGTGAGTATCTATGTATGTATATAAGTGTATATGGTTGCATCATGGCAACTAAATAGGGGACCAGTTGTGTGGAAATAGAACAGGTGCGAAATAATCCCCAAGTGACGAAAGGTGTGGTGTGAAATTGATGGAAGACTTTTAAGACTATTAAGTAATGACACGCTCCAGGCAAAGAGATGCAGTCACAGCAGATGTACCCATGTGTCATGATCATCTTGGTGCTTGCAAGTCAGTCGTTAGCTTCTTGAGTGACGACGATTGCAATACACACAAGATCTGCCATGCTTGGGCACCATGCACGAGGGTGGTGAACGAAGCTAGTTCTTGTCACAAGCACACGTAGGATAACGTATATAATCCCGATTAGATAACATTAATATTCCCAGGTAGTTGATATTCCTGTTTTCACTTAGATGATATTAATATTCCCATTGTAAGGTAACACATATACAGAATATCCCCACGATGCGTAGATAATGTACAGGTAACATTTATATTAAATAACAATTATATTCCCATTATCAGATAACATCTAAACACCTAAACATAATCTCCCTTTTAAGAAACAAATAGCATCGTACCCAGACCCCTTCTTGTACCCTGCTGTAAAATAACAGCAGAGTACAAAGGGGCAGTAATGATGAACATTATGTAGTGGGTATGTGAGGCGCTGTGTGGTGAGCGAGTGATGGTGGCGGCCTGTGCTGTGGTGCAGACCCTGTGGTGAGCTCAGTGAGGTGGACGGATGTGGTGAAAAGTTAAAATCGGGGGGAGAAAAAAAACAACAGCTCGATATGACCGCCTGATTGTGGCGTGTGGGTTGGATGTGCAGAAAAAAAATGAAGAAAGACTATAAAAATAATAGAATAATGATATTGACAACAACAAAAGTACAACGGTAAGTATATACAGATCCATCATTACACAACACCAGTCACAACAATCACAACAACAACAAAGCAACAACAACCACCGCAAGCAAACGCAAACAACAACAATAGGTCTAACAATTAAAATAAAGCTCGTAACGTGTTCTCCGCCAGCGGGTCAGAGGCGCTGTGTCTATCTAATCAAGCCACAAAAGCTCTCCCGACCAACAAACACTAAGCAGACAGAAATGACAGACAAACAAACAAAAGTGGCAAGGCATCACGCGGGTAGACGGACGCCCAGACCCTCGCCCACACGCCAGACACAGACACAGGCGTCTACAGGGAACGAATCTACAAGTGTACGGGCGTGGAGGAGGAGGAGAGAGGGAGGGGGAGGGAGAGGGAGGAAGGGAGGGAGGGAGCAAAAGTGGCCTCCGTCAAAGCGAAAGGGTTACGTGAAGTGCAGGCTGGACGTGGAGACGAGTAGGTAAGTTGGAAGGAAGAAGAGTCGCATATGCGGAGAGCTGACATAAACAAACACACAGGCAGCGAGTGCGCGAAAGAGTGCGTGGGCTGAGGTTATGCAGTCATCCCCGAGTGCAGGGAGACTCAGCACATGGCAACAGGGAAACTCCCCGCCTAGACATTACTCATCACTCACCCCGCTGCCTCGGACCCGCTCTCCCCCGCTCTCCCCCCCCCACTCCCACCGGGGACCATATACAGCGAGGGGCCTCGGAGGATCAAGGA
>NW_028234413.1:4615606-4618106 GCF_977035675.1 Penaeus japonicus
ATTTATTTTTTTTTTTTTTTTTTTTTTTTTTTTTTTTTTTTTTTTTTTTTCGAAGGAGCAAACAGCCTTCCGCGAGCACTAGTCTGATTCTCAGGCATTTAATCCAGGCGACATTTTCACCTCTCTATCGTGATGAGATCGGGATTATGACTCTCGCCGCCGTATCTCCCAGTCTATCGTAGAGCAAGGTGGTTATTGACCGTAAATGTGGGCACGGGTAAGGGTGGGGATGGGGAAGGGGGGGGTGATGAGGAAGGGGTGTGTGTGTGTGTGAGTAAAAGAAGGAAAGGGTTGGGGCGTGGAACATGGAAGGAGAAAGAGAGAAAGAGAAAAGGCGAGGAAGGGAGAACTGGGAGCAAAAACAAAAAAACAACCCCCCTCCCCCACCAACAACAACAACAACAAAACTAGGAAAAGAAGTACACATTTGTCATCACCAAAGATACTCGCAAGAGAGGAGCACGTTACCGGCATTTTTAATCATTATCATTTTTTTGTTTTTCATTTATCTCTCGGAAATAATATAAGCACGTGAGAACTATCTCTCTCTCGCGCGCGTCTTCTTCCGCCGCAACCGAGAGTCAGCCAAGATCTCACCGCAGCTGCGTAAACATGTTGCTCGATATAATTAGCAGGTAATGGGGATCAGCTGTTCAGACGCAGTACTTTTATGGAGTGTATACAACGTCGGGCGATTCATTGCCACGATCTTGCACTATGGCACGTTGCAGAGTGATCATCAACTTGAATTAGACCATAAACTTCAGCTTAGCAAACCTGTTTAGCGTTGAGACACTTGTTCTTGTCTTTAAGGAGGGTTTCGTCTGTTGTGAGCTGTGATAAGTCATTCTAATTTGCTTTTCAGGCGTAGAATCCGCCTCTTTTTATGTGGCCGTACGTGGAGCTTGTCTCATTTAGCTTGATCGTTCGTGCAAAACAAGATATCATGAGATATCAATGATGCAACGCGGTCGCAAAGAGATCGTCGATCGCACAGCTCAACGGTACGCAGCAGCCACTCACCCTAATCAGCCATGCAGCGAAATGTACAGCTTTAACAGCAATACAATACACGAGAGCGAAGTAGCATAGGTGTCCATTCAGCGTAACATAAACGAGTATCAAGCAAGCATAACGACAGCAATGTACTCGCAAATTCTGCTTCCGTGGTATGCATAACTTCCAGTGCGATTAGCTGCAATATATCCTTGCATATGCAACCACTCGCTCAATGCATTACCTAGCGATCGTAATAATTCGTAAGTCCGCGAGGCTTACTTGCAGCAATACCTCTCATTCCGTGGTTCAGAAGATGAGTACTTTTTTTGCATGCGGTAAATGGTTTGTTTACGTGTCTGTCTGTCGTGGGCATGTGGACAGTCTACGGTGAATGGCTGGTGGCAAATTTATTCGTGTTGTGGGTATATTGTATGTTTATAAGAGGCAATCACTTAACTCTCTATATTTATTGTTTGGGATTTTGAAGTCGAAGATCTGCGGTTGCTCCCTAGGCAGATGGATAGTCGACTTGGCAGATACATTATCTCGACTGACGCTTCCCTGCATGACCTTCCATTCGTAATTATTTTGTCACTCACTTTCGCACGATACAAAAAGAAGCCCTTTCCTCTTCCTGTGCACAGGAAAAGTTATTGATAGCGTGATTATACTTCAGCTAGTGTGCTTATTACAGAACTAATGGGCCATTTTAATAGTGCAGGATACGGTAGATTGTGGGAGCCCCAGGACAGGATGAAGTACAGTGCTCACGGGGGTTGGAGGGGATAACCAACCGTGTGCCTGCCGCTTCCACCCGTTCTAATGGCAGGATTTTTGTAGCATGATGTGGATGTTGGAGTTGTTTGAACTCAGCCAGTTGTGCTAGCTTCAGTGTTAGCGATTTAGTGTTAGCGATTTAGTGTTAGCGATTTAGTAACTCAGCCAGTTGTGCTAGCTTCAGTGTTAGCGATTGTGTTAGCGATTAAGTGTTAGCAATTAAGTGTTAGCGATTTAGTAACTCAGCCAGTTGTACTAGCTTCAGTGTTAGCGATTTAGTGTTAGCGATTTAAGTGTTAGCGAGGAGAGTGTAAGGGTTGTTGTGTAAGCATACTATTCCCGTGATGATCGTGCTGTTATGTGTGTGTGTATTGGGGCTGGAGGTCGCGTGTGGGAAGCCTCGTCGGTGTTTTTATATATGTATGATTCTCTCTCTCGCGTTCCTCCATATCTAACAAAACCGGTAGACCACTTTTAAAACAGGTCTCGTAATGCTGTCTCCCAAACCTACATTTATCACGCTAGACTGTCACCAGTCTATCTACACCCGCAGTGCAGCTGTTTGCCGAGTTCCTCTCTCGCTTTTTTTTCCCCTCATCCACCAAAGCAATTTTCTTATTCTATGGTTTGATAACCTATGATCACATCGCTTGCGCATCACGGAAGAGAGGAGGAGGAGGAGGAGGAGGAGGAGGAGGAGGAAGGGGGTTCGAGGGAGGGGTGT
>NW_028234413.1:4623106-4625606 GCF_977035675.1 Penaeus japonicus
GAGGAGAGAGAGAGAGAGAGAGAGGAAGAGACAAGGGAAGGGGGGGAAGGGAAAGGAAGACAGACAAGGGGGCAGGAGGAGGGAATAGACAAGAGGACGGAGGAAAGGAGAGGGGAGGTAGATAGGAGGATAGAAGAAGGGACAGAAGGAGAGAGGAAAGTAGATAGAATAGGAGGGGAGGCCGGTAGGATGAGTGAGGAAGGGAGGGGGAGGGGGAGAGGGGGAGTTAGACAGGAGAGGGAGGAGGAGGGGGAGGGGGAGTTAGACAGGAGGGAGGGAGCAATGGCATCGGCGTGGCGGGGACGGGAGGAAAGAGGCCAAGAGGGGTTGAAGCGACAGCTGAATGATGATTTAGTAGCTGATATCACGAGGCTAAATCAACGTGTATCGTAAGGCAAGCGGGTACGTAGCGTTGTACGACGGGTTTGGGTGCGATAACTACGAACAATAAGTGACTGTAATAAGGAGGAGTGAGTGAGCGTAGTTGCGGCTCGGTTAAAAGCAGAAGAAGAATAAGAAAAAAAAAAAAGAAGCGCTGCTGAAAGGTTGTTGAGACAGTCATTACTTTAGGACAGCTTCTCAGAGAGGCAGAGAGCGAGAGCGCTATGTTGTCAGCTTCTTTGTCCAAATACGAATTAGACTATATAATGACATATGGCTGGCTTAAGACGCCATAGAACCGAGAGAGGTTGGAATAAGGTTGTTAGCATAGGTGATTAGACGCTGACAGAGTAGATAGGGCCTTGACAGAGTGCGCAGGGGTGTACTTTGAGAGGCTAAGGTGTTGGAAAGGTGGGTAGGAGACTGACAGCATGGTTATGTTGCTGCCAAGGGGGAGTAGTGGTTGAGACATTGACATTTGATTGGCGTGGGTGGACGGTGGTAATAATGAAAAGTTAATCAGATGGTCTGGATCATGACAAGAAGAAGAAGAAGAAGAAAAAAAAAAGGCATGGAAGGGCCGGCCCGGGTCGCCCGACCAGGGCAAGAAATTACGAATGAGAATACGGCGAAGGAGTAGTAAGGAGACAGATTGAAGGACGTGGGGGATACGAGGAACATGATAATTATTAGAAGAAATCTTCACCAACAGAATAAAGGAAATGATGTATAACCAAATAATTCGTTTCAAACACACCCACGAGAAACTTCAGAATGAAAAGAGACAGAAAAGAAGAAGAAGAATACGAAACATAGAAGAAGAGAAAGAACACGCAACTACCTAAGTCGTTTTGAAGTAAAGAGAGATAAAGAGAGAGAGGTGTTCGAGGGTATAGAGGGACACACCTTCGCCATAATCACAGGGTGGGGGACTGTCTGGTAAAGCCAGGGACCTGCGGGGAGCCTCTCTGTCCAGACGGGCTTAGAAGAGCTGGTATGGTTCTTCGCTCGAATAATGGTAGGGTTCTCTAGGGGGACGCTTTTCTATGTCGGAAAACACGGAGGGTCGGAGACGATGATGGCACGCTCACTCAGCACGTCAAGAACCGCAATGTTGGTAAAACGAATGCCCAATTTTCCCCCCGAACACTAAGAGAGGGACGTGGGTAGAAGGAAAGCTCTTTTTTTTTTTTTTTTTTTTTTTTTTTTTGGGATGTTGCCCTAGCTGGAGAAAAACAACAGCATTGGGTGATAAACACTATGGGTCGACAGGAATAGTGATACGCTGTCAGACCTACAGACAGAAAGCAGGTGTAACTAGAGAGTGGGGGGAAAAAAGTGCAAACTCCAATATCAGGTAATATTTAGGTAATACTAGAAACAACGCATGTGCTATTGCAAGTGCAAAATACCTAGATGAAATAAATCTTGGTTATAGTGGATACCAAACATATGTTATTGATGATCCTAGTGATGATGAAGGCAATTACTAAACAAAAGGCCTGACAGTTGATAGCTTATAAGTGTCTGAACATTGATTACGAAACAAAAGTTTGACGTAATGTTACGCAATAAAAGAGATAAACAAAAACAAAAACGAAGAGGTTGTTGAAGGTTCAAGAGATAAAGGAGTTTCAAATTACGGTTAATTATGAGGAAGTCAAGGTAGTTAAAATGGACAGGTAATGGCATGAAGTTAGCAAGAGGTTACCGTGATGGTGGCAGGAAGGGGGGGGGGCGGGGGTGAGGGAAGGGAGGGAGGGGGGTGCTATAGTTAGTGGGAAGGAAGAGGAATGGGGTGTCAGAGATAGCTCGAGGGAGAAACTGGAGTTGATGGAGTTAGCAGGAGGGAAGATAGAGAAGGGGGCACTCTCTACCTGCTAGCTCAGGCCCATATAACCTATACATATGCATATGCATACATAAATACAATATACATATATATGCGAGGAAATGTGCTTTAAACAGAAACGCAGCGTAAAAATTGTCTCTTTACTCTGCCATGTTTCTCTCTTTATTATTCCGAAGTGTCCATAAGTCTTTTAAGACTTTTTTTTAAAAGAGTAACTCATTGATATTTCATGAGAAACTGTGAGATGTGATAAAAACACTATCTAAA
>NW_028234413.1:4630606-4635606 GCF_977035675.1 Penaeus japonicus
TAATGCCGGTTTGGGAATTTACCATAGAAAAAAATCTCAGAATTTCTAACTGTTTCGAATTAACTAGAGAAAAAATCTCAGAATTTCTGTTTCGAATTTACCATAGAAAAAAAATCTCAAAATTTCTAACTGTTTCGAATTTACCATAGAAAAAAATCTCAGAATTTCTAACTGTTTCGAATTTACCATAGAAAAAAATCTCAGAATTTCTTAATGTTTCGAATTTACCATAGAAAAAAATCTCAGAATTTCTTAATGTTTCGAATTTACCATAGAAAAAAATCTCAGAATTTCTTAATGTTTCGAATTTACCATAGAAAAAAATCTGAGAATTTCTAACTGTTTCGAATTTACCATAGAAAAAAATCTCAGAATTTCTAACTGTTTCGAATTTACCATAGAAAAAAAATCTCAGAATTTCTGTTTCGAATTTACCATAGAAAAACAATCTCAAAATTTCTAACTGTTTCGACTGGGTAAACAAATCGTATTTTGTGCCAGGGATTAGATTCCTGGGGCTGGATTCACTAACATACGATGGTACGGCATTTGCCAGCTGTCAACTACCAGAGCGTTTACCAGTCATGGCAAAGTGGGATTCATCAAGCGATGATAAGTCGCCTGGTAAGGGTAAAGAGACTTTATCACCGTAATTTGATGGTAACTCTGGTAAATCGATTCCGCCAATCAGCGAGCGCCTTACATAATTTTTTAGGCTCCTTTGACCAATCCCGTAACATGTAAACAAAACCTGATCCAACAGCGAGACTTTTTTGTTTCAAGAAATGATAAAGATTTCTTCTGTGTTAAATTATTTCTATATAAATTAATTTCCTAGAAAGCATATTCTATTGCATGATCTTATGGATCTTATATAACGTAATGGTTTTCGAAAACATACTTTTTTTTTTTTTTAGATTGCAGTCGAAAGAAAAGAAACAATGGCTCCACGCAATGGTGGTGTTATTTGTATCAACGTTTTCCAAAAAGAAATGCCAATCAAACCCTAAGATTATGAATAATTGTATCTAAATTAATGCAAACACAAACATAATTTATATATTTATATGTTTACTGTTTTTCAGCTGAATGTTATTAAAACAAAATGTTTGAATTTGTCAAATTATTAATTCCATGTATTATTTTCAGTTATTGTAGGCCTATGACGAAGCTGCGTGAACATTATTCTCGCTTATTTCCTGTGAATTTTATTGATTTTTGTCATATTCATATGAGAATGAGCAGTTGCCATCACTCTGATCATAATAAGTGTACATGCAAACTAAAGTGTCGCCTTAAATGTTGATTTTTTGCTGAGATAAAGCGAGATGAGAGAGTCATCGCTGTAGTTGCCAGTGGACATACCAGTGCTCCAACCACTGGTAAATTTAGCATTGTATTCTATCATGGTAAGTTGTTCATGAATACCGATGCGGTCTGTTTACCATCATAATTGTAGTTACCAGCGTATTTATCATGGTAAGTGCGTTAGTGAATCCGGCCCCTGGATTTTAAAGTCTTGGGGGTGGAAAAAGACACAAAATTACTATACAGTAATGAGAAGAAATTGTCTATCATGATACCGAAGAGTATTATAGGAGTATTATTGTATTATAGAGTATTATACTATAGGAGTATTATATCATATGAGTATTATATTATAGGAGTATTATATCAAGGGAGTATTATATTATAGGAGTATTATATTATAGGAGTATTATATCATAGGAGTATTATATCATATGAGTATTATATTATAGGAGTATTATATCAAGGGAGTATTATATTATAGGAGTATTATATTATAGGAGTATTATATCATAGGAGTATTATATTATAGGAGTATTATATCAAGGGAGTATTATATTATAGGAGTATTATATTATAGGAGTATTATATCATAGGAGTATTATATTATAGAGTATTATATTATAAGAGTATTATATTATAGAGTATTATATTATAGGAGTATTATATCATAGGAGTATTATATTATAGGAGTATTATATCATAGAGTATTATATTATAGGAGTATTATATCATATGAGTATTATATTATAGGAGTATTATATCAAGGAAGTATTATATTATAGGAGTATTATATTATAGGAGTATTATATCATAGGAGTATTATATTATGGGAGTATTATATTATAGAGTATTATATCATAGGAGTATTATATTATAGGAGTATTATATCATATGAGTATTATATTATAGGAGTATTATATCAAGGGAGTATTATATTATAGGAGTATTATATTATAGGAGTATTATATTATAGGAGTATTATATTATAGGAGTATTATATTATAGGAGTATTATATCAAGGGAGTATTATATTATAGGAGTATTATATTATAGGAGTATTATATTATAGGAGTATTATATCAAGGGAGTATTATATTATAGGAGTATTATATTATAGGAGTATTATATCATAGGAGTATTATATTATAGGAGTATTATATTATAGAGTATTATATTATAGGAGTATTATATTATAGAGTATTATATTATAGGAGTATTATATTATAGAGTATTATATTAAAGGAGTATTATATTATAGAGTATTATATCATAGGAGTATTATATTATAGGAGTATTATATCAAGGGAGTATTATATTATAGGAGTATTATATTATAGGAGTATTATATCATAGGAGTATTATATTATAGGAGTATTATATTATAGAGTATTATATTATAGGAGTATTATATTATAGGAGTATTATATTATAGGAGTATTATATCATAGGAGTATTATATTATAGGAGTATTATATTATAGAGTATTATATTATAGGAGTATTATATTATAGGAGTATTATATTATAGAGTATTATATTATAGGAGTATTATATTATAGAGTATTATATCATAGGAGTATTATATTATAGAGTATTATATCATAGGAGTATTATATTATAGGAGTATTATATTATAGAGTATTATATTATAGGAGTATTATATTATAGAGTATTATATTATAGGAGTATTATATTATAGGAGTATTATATTATAGGAGTATTATATTATAGAGTATTATATTATAGGAGTATTATATTATAGGAGTATTATATTATAGAGTATTATATTATAGGAGTATTATATTATAGGAGTATTATTATAGAGTATTATATCATAGGAGTATTTATAGAGTATTATATTATAGGAGTATTATATTATAGGAGTATTATATTATAGAGTATTATATTAAAGGAGTATTATATTATAGAGTATTATATTATAGGAGTATTATATTATAGGAGTATTATATCATAGGAGTATTATATTATAGGAGTATTATATTATAGAGTATTATATTATAGGAGTATTATATTATAGAGTATTATATTATAGGAGTATTATATTAAAGGAGTATTAAATTATAGAGTATTATATTATAGGAGTATTATATTATTGAGTATTATATTATAAGATTATTATATTATAGAGCATCATATTATATGGGTATTATATTATAATCATATATTATAAGAGTATTATATTATAATTATATATTATAGGAGTATTATATTAAAGGAGTATTAAATTATAGAGTATTATATTATAGGAGTATTATATTATTGAGTATTATTTTATAAGATTATTATATTATAGAGCATCATATTATATGGGTATTATATTATAATCATATATTATAGGAGTATTGTATTGTAATTATAGATTATAGGAGTATTATAGGCTGAGACTACGAGTGCCGTAAAATAACCTTATGATGGAGACAACCCACACGTGAGACGAATCTCTCCTTAGCACCAAACTGACAAACGATTCAGTCATATTCTCATGGCATTTATTTTTCTCACTCTGTTTTGATAAGATTGAGGACTTTATGAGAGGTAATTACAGCAAGAGGAGGAGGAGGAGGGGGAGGATGGGTGGGGGGAGGGGGGTCACTATACAGAGATTAGTTCCCATATATGGTGTAATCAGGTGATAGATAGTATTACACCATTCTTTGACAAATTTGAAAACCCAAATAGAAGCAGCTGCAGTTTACGGGGGGGAGAGGGGAGGAGGGGGAGGGGAGGGAGGGGGGGATATCACTATACGCAGATCAACTCTGTGGTGCAATGTCAGCCCCCGTTTATAGTGTTCACTTTTACGCAAACGCCCATGTAAACCGGATCGACCTAAATCCGGGTGTCAGGTTCAAATGCAAACTTTTACCATTCAAACGAAATTACAATCACATTTTCATGATCCGTGACACACATAAAATAGAACTAATTATTTAATCACCAGGACGCTGTTAAACTACAAATTGATATTCAATCAGAAAATCACACGAGATTCTACTTTCGCGTTTTTGTTATTTACAAATGTTATTCATAGTTTGGTTGATCAAATATCCGAATCGCATTTACTCTCAACAAACAACAAACAAACAAACTCAACTCGACATCGAAGAATCTCACGTCCTCCTTTCCCTCTCTTTATTGCTGTTAAAACCTCATAAAAAAAGCTCTATGATTGAATATACAATCCCAAAGAAGTGAGGAAAATATTTCTCTTCCTCCCTATAGCGATGCCTTTTCCCCTCACGCCTGCTCTTCTGCCAGGACAGAGGCTCGTGTGTTGATCTCTATGCACTTGAGTATAAACGGGTTTAATTCGAGAGTATTGGAAGTATGGGTCCAGTGTTGAATCGCTCAGAGGGTGTATCATAATTGTCTGGAATATCGGGGATAAAGCTTTCGTTATCAGAATTTGTCGCATGTGCATGGATACACACGTACGCACACACACACACACACGCATATAAACACACACACACACACACACACACACACACACACACACACACACACATAAAACACACACAAACAAACACACACAAGCATATAAACACACACACACACACACAAATATATACATATATGCATGTACAATCCCCGCTGGCTTGAACAAACTAATCTTTTTTCCGTATGCCTGGCCTCATGGGTCTCAAATATGCGTATGATTGAGGCCAT
>NW_028234413.1:4683106-4685606 GCF_977035675.1 Penaeus japonicus
GAGAAGGGGATGAGGATAATGGAGATGGCCAAGGAGGAGGAGGAGGAGGAGGAGGAGGAGGAGGAGGAGGAGGAGGAGGAGGAGGAGGAGGAGGAGGAGGAGAGTGGATAAAGGTGGAAGATATAGGAGATGATGAGGGGTGAATGTTATGAAAGGAGGAAGGGAAGGGTGTACATACACGCGTACATATGTATGTATGTATGTTATGTATATATATATAGATATATATATATATATAGATATATATATATTATAACATATATATATTTATATATGTATATATATATATATATATATATATATATATATATATATATATATATATATACTAATATATACATATATATACATATATATACGTATATATACATATATATATATATATATATATGTATATATATATATATATATATCTATATATATACACATATATATATATATTTATATATATACATATATATATATATATATATATATATGAATATGTAAATAAATACATATATATATATATATATATATATATATATATATATTATATATATATATATATATATATATTATATATATGTACATGATAGTATTGATTATAACCAGTATAATAATGACTATAATCTTAAGATAAGCAACAAGAAAGATGATTGTAATTATTTAGAATAAGTATGGTAATTCTGAATATGACAATAATCATGATAACAATAATAACAATGCGACAAAAATCAGTAATAGTATTATCATAATCATTAGTGATAACAGTGGTAAAGATAGTATTGATAATAACAATTACAATGACAATAATAATAATGATAATAGTAGTAATAATAAAAGCCAATAAAAAGAACAACAACAACATCAATGATACTTCTAATAAGATAACTGTTATCATTTGTAGCAACAATAATAATACCAACAATAATATCATTTACGATAAATAACAATAATGATCATCACAAATAAGCTAAGAGAATAAAAAAACAAATAAATAAATCAATAAAATAATGAACCCCCGAACAAACAGACAAAAATAAATGACAAAAACAGAGCATCAGTCACAACAAAAAAAAACTTGGCGTGACTCGGTATAATCACGTCCCTAGGAAGAAAGTGGTGGTGAAGGTGGTGGTGGTGGAGGAGATGGAGGAGGGGGTAGTGGAGAAGGGGGTGGTAGTGTGGGTGGTGGTGGAGGTGGAGGAGGGGGTGGAGGAGGGGGTGGTGCTGGAGGAGGGGGTGGTGGTGGTGGAGGGGGTGGTGGAGAAGAAGGTGGTGGTGGAGGAGGGGGTGGTAGTGTGGGTGGTGGTGGAAGTGGAAGAGGTGGTGGTGGTGGAGAAGAAGGTGGAAGTGGAGGAGGGGGTGGTAGAGGAGGTGGTTGTGGTGGAGGAGTGGTTGGAGGTGATGGAGGAGAACGTGGAGGCAGAGGAGTGGGTGGTGGAGTTGGTTGTGGTGAGGGAGAAGGTGGAGATGGAGAATAGGATGGTGCTAGGATTGAAAATTGTGATGAAGGTGGTGGTGCTGGAGGGTATGTGTGTGGAAGTGGAAGTGTTGCTGGAAATGTTGGAGGTGGAGGCAGAGGAGGTGATGCTGGAGGATGTGTGTGGAGTAGTGCTGAAGATGCTGGCGAAGGTGGAGTAGTGCTGGAGGGTGTGTGTGGAGTAGTGCTGGAAATGGTGGCAGAGGTGGAGTAATGCTGGAGATGCTGGCGAAGGTGGAGTAGGTGCTGAAGATAATAGTGGTGTAAGAAGAGGAAGATGTGGAGGAAATAGTATAGTAGTGGAGGTAAGGGGAGAAAGCAGAAGTGGATGCTTGCCGGCAACCCTGAGTCAATCGGGGGAGGAAAGGAACAAGGCACACGTGTTTCTTCAATTTCCTCTTAGAATCCTCCGCTCTTTGACGAAGCCACCCGACGTTGAGGCAATGGGCGGAAGGGAGTGTGAGGTGGGCGGTTTCTTCTTTACTCCAATTGGTGTTGGTTTGGAAACGAGTATGTTTGGGATTCTTAGGTGATTAGGTGAAGGTGATTAGAAGGTGATTAGGTGAAGGTGATTAGAAGGTGATTAGGTGATTAGAAGGTGATTAGGTGATTAGAAGGTGATTAGAGTAAGGGGTGTTTGTCTTGTTGCGTCTGACGATAAATTCTGGTTTTGATGAATGTATGACTGCCTTGAGTATGGTGTCACATTCATGTATGTATGTGTAACCTGTGACACATATACATAAACATACATACACACACTTACATACATAGTATAATCCTTACATGTGTTTTTCTGTTGACCTCACATTGCTAGAATGAGGAATTTTCAGGCAATATTCACCCGAGCTTCAATTTCTTACACTGGGAAACATATGATTTTATCCAACAAGATGACCTCATGCTGAATAAATTAATTTCGGAAACGAAATCTTAATACATATAAGTGAGTAGAGACGAATTAAAATCAGTAAAAAAAAAAAAAAAAAAAAAAAGAAAAAAAAAAAAAAAAAGAAAAGAAAAAAAGAAACGGAG
>NW_028234413.1:4693106-4700606 GCF_977035675.1 Penaeus japonicus
ACAAGTTGGCTGACTGGAATCAGAGAGGGCAGGATCTTGCACACATGATGTCAGAACTGCCACCCATGGATCATCATTTACCGGCTCATCCTCGTCTCCTGGAACAGCATCATCATCTGCATAAGACAGTTCTTCTGGTGGAATGTATGGTCGGAGGTGGTTAAGGTGAGCTCTTAGAACCCTGCTGGAGTCAAGATCCTGGATTTCAAGGGAAACTGGCCCTAACCGTTTGGTAACACGAGCAGGACCCTGCCATTTTGGTCCTAGTGGGCGCGGCACCATCTCCTTGTACCATACCAGCTGCCCTATGTCAGGAGTAAAGGTTCCCCTTGCACGTCTGTTATAGTACCTCCCGTAGACACCTCTTGCATCTCTTGAAGCATTGACGGCTGCACGACGGGCAGTCCTTAGCCTTTCTTGAAAATCTTCATTTTCAGAAAATAATGCTTCATTCGTCAATCCTACTGGAAAATATGAATGTCTCCCTGTGAGCAGATACAATGGCTGTTCTCCGGTCGATCGGTGTATAGCCGAATTGAGTGCTAGACGAAGTTCTGGTACAAACTTTTGCCAGGTTCCTGGTCTATCTCCAACAACTGACCTGAGTGCCGCTTTTACAACACGGTTGGTACGCTCCACAAGGCCATTTGCCTGAGGGTGGTACCTGATGGTGAAATGGTGTGTGGACTGAAGCAACTCAACAAGTTCGCTAAATATCTGTGCAATAAATTGTCTCCCATTGTCAGTTTGGATGACACGAGGTGGACCAAAGTACGTCACCCAGTGGTCCAAGAAAGCTTGGTGTACTCTGGAGGCAGTGATGTCCTTCATTGGAACAATCTGAATGAAGCGTGTATGTTGGTCGACGATGGTTAAGGCCCATTTCATTGGTGCTTGACCTACATCTAGGATATCCATCGAGATTCTCTCTAAGGGGTAAAGAGCAAGAGGTGCTTCTGCCATAGAAACACGCTGAGCAACTCCACGGGATTGTTGGCATGTAAGACATCTTTCCACGTAATTCCTGACATCCTGTAGCATATTAGGCCAGTAGAACATACCACGGAGGTTCTCACAAGTCCTGTGTATCCCTGGATGCATAGCTAGTGGTGGTGTATGTGCTACTTTCAGTGCTGAATTATGTAACTTCTGAGGAACACAGAGCTGGTAGATTATCTTAACAGGCAAGTGCCTCAAACGGTATAAAACTCCATCCTTTAGTTCGAATTCAGACAGGGGTATTGGCAGCTTCCGTCTAGGCACTGTTCCTTCTTGTAGGTAAGACAGGATATCCTTAAACTTGGGATCCTGGCGCTGTTCCTCAGCTAGATTCTCTGCAGATAGGTCATTAACATCTACAGGAGCAATCTGACGTGACAATAGGTCAGGTACATAATTAGTGGGACCTTCCTTATACTTGATATCAAAGTCATAAAATGACAGGTCATGGGCGTATCGTGTCATTCGCGGTGATTTAGTGCGCTGCTTGAAAACATAAACTAGAGGGCGATGATCAGTGAAAACAACAAATTTACGTCCGTACAAATAGGGATCAAATACTCGAACTCCTTCAACCACTGCCAGTGCTTCACAATCAATTGGTGGATATCGTGTCTCAAGCATCCCTCAACTTTCTGCTGTAATATGCAATGGCATGAGGTACCTCTTGGTCATCTTTCTGGAGAAGGACAGCTCCAAGAGCAAGACTGCTAGCATCAGTATGGAGCTCAAAGGGTTTTGTGAAATCTGGTTGCTTCAGAATAGGTGCTGTCATAAGTTTCTCCTTCAGTGTTGCAAAAGCTTGCTGCTGGTGCTCTTCCCATTTCCATTGATGTCCCTTTTTCAACAGCAGGTGAAGTGGGGCGGCAATGTTGGCATAACCTTCAATGTGCTTCCGGAAGAAACCAGTTGCACCCAGGAAACGGCGCACTTCTTTAACAGTTCGTGGGGGTGGCGTCTCCAAGATGGCAGCTACTTTGTTATGATCTGGTGCCACGCCTTCGGGAGAGATGGTAAAACCCAGAAAGTTGATGCTTGTGGAGGCAAAAGTACACTTCTCGGCATTCAATTTCAGGCCGACCACCATTAGCAACTTTAAAGTCTCTTCCAAGTCCTCAAGGTGCTGCTTGAAACCCCAGGAATAAATAACAATGTCGTCAAGATAAGCCAGAGTGTGGCGCCCAACCACTGGAGATAACACGAAGTTCATTGTACACTGGAAAGAAGTTGGAGCAGTGCTGAGACCAAAGGGTAGACGGTGGAACTGGAACAAGCGGTAGCCGTCGCTAAAAGCCGTCTTAGGTCGGTCATTAGGGTGAACTTCTACACTCCAATAGGCTGCTCTAGCATTTAGTGTTGTGAAGGTATCAGTGGGGTTCAGCTCATCAAGCAACTCATCAATACGAGGCAAAGGGTAGGTGTCTGATATAGTTACTTGATTAAGCTTACAATAGTCCACACAAAATCTCAGTGCTCCCCCTTTTTTTCTTCAGTAAGACTACAGGACTGAGCCAGGGTGAAGTTGATGGCTCGATTACACCAGCCCTGAGCATGGAGTTGCATTGTTCTCTGATTACGTTTCTTGTTGTCTGCGGAAGACGCCACTGGCGTGTGGACACTGGTGCTGCATCTCCTGTCTCAATTCGGTGTTGTATATCTGGAATGTGGCCCACTGTCTCTTCACCTCCATTAAAGAGAACCTGGTAACCTTTAAGAAGTGACTGTATCTCCATCTTTTGGGAATCATCCAAGTGATCAAAGTCAAAAGCTGGACTACCATCTGGAGTTGTATTCTTATCCAATAGGCCAGCAGCCTCGACAGCTGCAAGGACATGTGATGGTGGCAACTCTCCCGTGAAAAAGTCATAGTTATCGAACCCAAAGTCTTCCAAACCGTAGGTGCGATCGAATTGGTCTTCCTCCCAATTAAACTCCTCGTCCTGTGTATCATCCCAATCTACAGAATCAGTGGCACCTGATGGACCCTCATCTTGATCAGAATCATCGCCTGGAGAGTATACTTTTTCAATCTCAGCTACCGTCCCCAAACGTGTCCCTTGGGTTAGCCGTATTGTCTTTGCAGTGTCATTCAATGCCCACACAGGGCAATGGCGTCCTGAGACAGTTGTGAGTAGATAGGGCGACACACAAGCAACTGATGCTTGGGGCATGAAGATAACATCTTTCTCACTGGGACCAGACTTAGCAACCACACCCTCCATGAAGCGCCCAGTGTGTGGTGGGAGCTCCGTCGTCTGTAGGAGGTGGACAGCGGCTGATAATGTCTTAGGTTTTGGCACTGTTAATCCTGGTTCTTCAGAGTCTACATCAATAATACCAATCTGCAGAGAGTGCATATCAGTGTAGGTGACAGGGAATGTACGACCTTCAATGGTAAGATGAGCTGAATCATTCTTGGCATCTGAAGACAAGCTGTATGAAGTTCTCCTGAAAAAGTCCATACCTAGGAGGACATCTCCTGGGAAGCTAATGTTGCACACAGCAACGCGGTGTCGGAGTTCTAATTCTGAATCAAGGCAGAAGGGAAGAGTAACCTCACACAGAGTATCTAATGGCTTGTTGGACACTCCTCTCAGCACGTGAGTAGGATCTTTCCGGCACAAGTTTCCATGGGGGTCTATAAACTGGAGAGTCCTGGGCTTCAAGATGGTCACTTCAGATCCAGTATCGATGAAGCAAAGGACAGTACTGCCATTAACAATCATTGGCACGAGTGGCCGCCCCATGCGTCCTTGGGACCTCATGGACGCGACCTTGAGTGTGGGTATGGCTGGCTTGGTACGAGCTCCCTGGGTCGTCTTGGCCAGGGGTTCTGGGAGCAGCATCTGCCTGGCACTGACGAAAGGGGCAATCTCTGACAAAATGGCCAGAGCTGCGGCACTCATAGCATCGACGGTTAAACTGTGGGGATGTGGTATCCCTCCTAACTTTTGCACGACATTCCGAGGTATCGTGTGTTGTTAGGCGATGATACTCGCACCATCTCTGGCCAGCAGGACTGGGATTTGGTTGGTTGGTTGCAACTGGCATTGCATACATGTCCCGAGGAGGAGTAAGCACAAGACCAATTGCAGGACGGCTTGGACGTTGGGTCCAGTCTTCTGGTTGATGGACTGTGGAACAGTGTTGGATACCGTGCCGTGAGTTCCAGATTCGCCTGAGCTGCTTCGGCAATCTGGGCTGGACTACCATCTTCTTTTATAGCCAAGAAATCACGGGAGGCCCCCCAGGCAAGGAAGGCCACTCAAGAATACCCCTCTTCACAAGCTGCGATGGGTCACCGATAGCTTCACGGTGATCTCGGTAGCCTTGATAAAACGCTGCCTTCAAGTTGGAGGAAAAAGTCCATCGGGGCCTGTCCTGGGACATCTGGATGTCGTAGAGTACCTTAAAAAAATCAGCAGAAGTATAACGTCCCCCTAAACTTGCTTCTGAGTGCTGGCTTTTTTTTTAAATTAAAAGAAAAAGTACTCCAGTCAGTAATGTTGTCGAACAACGGGGAGTTGATGATCAACTCGGCTGACCCACGACAGTTTGCCCTGGCCGCTTGAATATACGCCTCTGATGTTGTGGGCTTAATGATGTTTTCGATGGCCCGGATCCATCCTTCCACTTCCTGATTTTTCTTTAGGGGCCGAGAAGCTGACACATCTCCCTTAAAGTGTGGAACAGTCTCTTTTGTGAACACATAGTTCATAGTTGGTGTACTGGAAACCTGTGAGGGCTGACGCTCTGAGTTACCAACTTGACGTGGGGAGAAGCTACGCAGTGAAGGTACCGGAGCAGCATAATGTGGAAGGGATGACACCTGGTTCTGTTGATTTCCTATAGCATCTGCTTGGGAAACTGGTTCTGGAGTTAAAGGCCGGCTCCTGGGAAACGGCTGCAGTGGTTCACTGTTGATGGTTGTGGCGTGTGCCTGGGGAATAGAAACACCAGATCTCTGAGCCATTGGAGCTCGGGTAAGTCTGCGGGCTTCCTCCAGTTCAGAGTTGCGCTGCCGAAGCTGTTGTCGTAACTCCTGAATTTCACCATCTCTTGTACTGCCGTGTGATGTCAGGGTAGAAAGATCAGTGGCGGCCTGCTGGTAGATTTCTAGCTGTCGCTGGGTGTCGGCTAACTGCTCGGACTTCTCTTCAAGCTGACGACGAAGCTGTTGCACCAATTCATCCCTCTCTGGCTGACGCTCGGTCTGGGAAGTGCTTGCCTCTGCAGGGCAAGGTTGCCGTTCTGCACCATGTCGTTGAAGAGCTTCCTCGTGTTGCTGTAGTCGAAGGTCGCTTTGCTCCTTATACTCCCTAAATTCACCAACCAGAGCATTAATCTTCTCCATAATTTCCTCGAACATGCTGACTTCCGCCACCATAACTTCCACAGCTCGGCTAACGTCTGGATTCGAACCACTAGCACCAGCAACAACACGATCTGATCGGGCTGGAGAAGTCACACGAGACGCAGGCTGACTAGTAGAGCGGGCGTCGCGGTGTTCTAGAAGCTGCTCGTATCTCTCCTGCCTAGTTGTTCCCTTTGGCATACTCGTAAGATACGGCAAAAAAAAAAAAAAAAAAAAAGACAACAGAATCACTGCACAAAGTCGAATGAAAATCCGCTTGACAGCTATGAAACCATGTAGCACATTACAAAGTCAACAGAGCACATCACTAAGATACACGGGAGCACTGCGATTCACATAAGAACGAACATCAGCATAAGAGACAGCAAAAAAAGGGAAAAAGAAATCGGTGCTGATAAAAATAAATGCGTTAATGTCTTAAACTATATGAGCCACTAAAATCTAGCTAGGCGAGTTGATGGTAAATACGGTAAAAGTCAATAAACTGTAAAAGAAATTATTAAACACAGAACAAGGGGGTGAGGGGGGTATAAAACATCAACTCTTGATAAAATGTCAATAAAACGACTACCCTGAAATCCTGAAATTAAATGCGAAGATAAAAATTACAAGAAATATGTGGCTCACCAACAACTACAATAAACATGCATGATATAACCTCAAAGAAATAAAAGCTAAGCTGGACGTATTAATGAAGGCAAGGAGATACTTGAAATCCAAACTTAAAAGCAACTTACAGCAGAGATAAAAACACAAAAACATCCAACAAAATGAAAAAGGTTACGTAACAAGTCCCGCCGCTGCACACCAAAATATTCCTGTCGCGGGGTATAAGGCTCCGTAGCCACAGTATACTATAATCAGTGGGTTCCTGTCGAATTAATTTCTATGGATTGGTAGCGTGTAGAAATTAAATGACACCCCTGGATAGATTCTTATACCCCCCCCTTCTTATCTCACCAAAATTAAGTTGCCATATGGAAAATATTAAACCGTGAAAAAAGAAACCTTAATGAATATTCTTCAGCATCATAATACTGTATAATCTATAAAGACTGGTTCATATTTATAATTAAAAATAAAGAATAATGTCCAGCTCCTATGAAAAATAAATACCGTCAGGAAACAGAACTTAACTTGTATTATTATGGTGATGTGACGCTTCGATGGGCTGAGTCTGCCATCGGCCGGCTAATTTTAAAAAATAACACAGGAGGATAGCGAAACACCGTTGTTCTGGTGGTCTTGTCCTGGCTCAGAATGGATCTATTTTTCCTTCCTTTTTTCCTTCCCCGCTCAAAAAAACGCGGCTTATATTTATAACTACTTTTTCGTGAATGGGGCGTCATAAGCCACGTCGAACATCGATTAATAAAAATAAAATATATACATAAATGCAAAAGAAAAGCCACAAAAATCATACAAAATCATCATCAGGAGACAGTAAAACTGAGAAAATTATTCATTCATACTGTAATAAACTGAGAGAAATTAAAACAGTAAAAATAATGCGTAAAATTGATATTTCTTAAAACAAAAACAAAGCCACTGTAGGTGTGGAAAAATAACTAAAAATTAAGGCAAAAATTAATGACAATAAAATATAGCATAACAGGTTAAAGAACTCAAAGATGAAGCGTGAACAATTATGCTTGTAAAAGAATCGCAGACGAAAGTATGGAGTGAAAGGGTAAACTCAAACAAATGCGAATAAAACAAACGAAGCATAAAACAAATAAAAGGCGGACAAAAAGAAGATAAGGTAGCAGCCGAAGATCGTACAGTAAGGCGAAACGCGCGAGACGACGGGAGATGAACGGGAGATGACTGGGAGATGTGAGGCTGCGGGATGCCACCTTACATTATTATTATTATTATTATTATTATCATTATTATTATTATTATTATTATTATTATTATCATTATTATTATTATCATTATTATCATTATCATTATTATTATTATCATTATAATTTTTTTGTGATTATTACTATCATTATTATTATCATTGTCATTATGTATTATCATTGTTATTATTCCTTTTATCATCATTACTGCTATTATCATCATTATCATTATAACCATCACTATTACTATCATTACTATCATTCCCATCATCATCATTA
>NW_028234413.1:4708106-4710606 GCF_977035675.1 Penaeus japonicus
AGCCACCACACACATAATATATATATATATATATATATATATAGTGTGTTGTGTGTGTTGTGATGTATGTGTGTGATGTGTGTGTGTGTGTATGTTGTGTGTGTGTGGTGTGTGTGTGTGTGTGTGTGTGTGTGTGTTTTTATATAAATATATATATATAGTTTATATAAATATTAATATATATACATAACATTCATATATATATATAATATTTATATATTTTATATATATATATTATAGATCTTTATATGTATATATAATAACATATATAAGTATATAAATATAAATATATAAATAATAAATGATAAAAATATATATATACACATACAATAAATGTATATATAAATATATCTCTTAAATATAAATATAAAATTTATATATATATATATATGTATATACAATATATATTTATATATATATATATATATTTATATATATATATAGAATATATAGATATACATATATGATGTATATTTATGTATATATACTAAACCAATAATTAAAAAATATATATAAATATTATACATAAAAATATATATATATATATACTATATATATATATATAAGGGTGTATATATATACATATGCATGTATATATACATATATAATATATATAAATCTATATATAATATATATATAAATATAAATATATAAATGAAAAAATAAACTCCTATCTCCTCTCACTCCTCTCTCTCTCACTCATCTCTATCTCTCACCTCTCTACTCCTTTTCATCTCTTCTTCTCCGTCTCACTCTCTCTCTCATCTCCACTTCCTCCTCTCCTCTCTCTCTCCCTCTCCACCCTCTACATCCTCATCCTCTCCTCGCCTCTTCCTCCTCCATCCATCACCTTCCTACTCCGTTTCACCCCTCTCTCTCTCCACACCCTCCCTCATCACTCACACCTCACTCCTCTTAACTCTCTCTCTCACACAATAAAAAAAAAAAAAAAAAATAATAAAAATTATATAAACATATATTTCTCAACTATTCTCTCACACTCTCATCCTTCCTCCTCTCTCTCATTTATCTCCCCTTCTCTCCCTCTCTCATCTCCCTCTCCTCTCCTCTCGCCCCGCTCGTCCTCATCCCTCTTATCAACTCCTCCCACTCCCACTCTCTCTCTTTATAACATAGATATAAATAGATATATATAAAAATAACAAACAAAATAAAAAAAAAAAAAAAACACCCAAATATAGATATATATTAATACGTCTAACAATATTAAAATCAATTAATCTAAATATCATATATATAACATATATATAAATAAAAATACTATATCCATCACACACATAAATGTAGATACACAATCTTAATAAATAAATAACTCCACACACACACACAACACACACACTTACACACACAGACACCACCCACCCACCCACACACCACAACACACCCCCCCAACACACTACACACACACACACACACCCCCACACCCACACAATATATATAAACAATTTATAAATTATCACTCATAACATAAAAACTATAAACATATATATACACAAATACAAAAAATAATGTATAGACAATATCTATAAAAATAAAAAAAAATACTATATATATACCCACTATATATCCTAAAAAATAAAATAAATATAAGTATAGAATATACACACACACACACATACGCACTACAAATATAGTTTACAGCTAGAGTAAAAATGAAAATGTAGTGTAAAAGCCAGTTAAAGGAATAGGAATTCGTTATAAACTTTGAAGTACTTTATACAAAGAACACATCACACATATTGCATACACATGCCAGCAACATACGGACTTCATGCGGCTTATATGCTGCACTAGATGTAACTTCCTGCAAAACAAAGAAAAAAAAAAATGTTTGTGCACGGTGGGAAAAACTAAATGGAAATTAATAGAACAGTTGATAAAAAAAAAAAAGATTTTCATGCATACATTTCTACTTAGATGAATATTCCCCCCCCCCCCCCCCGCTAGAGGCGCGTGTTCCTACATACATGCATAATTGTATAAATACATGCATGCATAAATACATACATGCATAATAGAGCACACGCACACGAGTGAATGTATGTGCATATGATATTTTTGCATGTTTTGAATTGTTTAACGTGAAGTTAGCGGATACATTTTTGTTACCCGAACTTTTAGAATAAAGCTCTTGTGTTGCCCAGACTCTCGCTCGCGCCGGAAAAACGGGAGACGAACGATATTTTTTCAAAGAATGTTCCACATGCATACTGATACACTATTGTGCCGGTGTTGTGGAACATACGCATGCACACACATATATGTACACATGTTGTATGTATGTATATATATATGTATATATATATATATATATATATATATATATATATATATATATATGTACATACACACACAACACACACAATCACAACACACACCACACAACACACTACAACCACACACACACACACATATATATATATATTAATATATATATAAATATATATATATATATATATATATATATATTATATATATA
>NW_028234413.1:4723971-4728971 GCF_977035675.1 Penaeus japonicus
AGAAAGAGAGAGAGAGACGAGAGTGAGAGAGAGAGAGAGATGAGATGAGGAGTAGAGACGACGAGAGATTGAGAGAGAGAGCAGAGAGAGATAGTGAGTGAGAGAGTGAGTGAGAGAGAGATCGAGAGAGAGAGCAGAGAGAGGAGGACGGGAGAGAGAGAGAGTCCGAGCATCCCGACTCAGACCCGAAGAGGAGCGAGCACGAGAAGAGAGCCGAGGTGATGAGAGAGAGAGAGAGAGAGAGAGAGAGAGATAGTGAGTGAGTGAGTGATGTGTGTGAGAGAGATGATTCGAGAGAGGAAAGAGAGAGAGAGAGAGAGGAGAGAGAGAGAGAGCGAGAGAGAGAGTGAGAGTGGAGAGAGGATAGAGAGAGAGAAGAGAGGAGAGATGAGAAGAAGAGAGAGAGGAGGAGGAGAGAGTAGAGAGGCCAGGAGAGAGAGAGAGAGAGAGTGAGAGACGAGAGAAGATAGTGTGTGAGTGAGTGAGTGAGGAGACTGATCGAGAGGAGAGAGAAAGAGAGAGAGAGAGAGAGAGAAAAGAGAGAGAGAGAGTGAGTGAGTTGAGTGGAGTGAGAGAGATTGATCGAGAGTGAAAAGAGAAGAGAGAGAGAGAGAGAGGAGAGAGAACAAGGAGAGAATGATGAGAGAGAGAGAGATGGAGGAGAGAGTAGAGAGTGATAAAGTGACGTGAGGAGAGAGGAGTGAGAGAGAGAGAGAGAGAGGAGAGAGAGAGAGAGAGATAGAGAGATGAAGTGAGGATAGAGCGAGGAGAGAGGCGGAGAGAGAGGGAAAGAGAGAGCGAGAGTATAGAGAGAGAGATTGAGAGGAAGATGAGAGCATGAGAGAGAGAGACGAGAGAGGAGCGAAAAGAGATGGGGGGGGGGAGAGAGAGGGAATGAGAGAGAGAGAGATAGTGAGTGAGTGAGTGAGTGAGAGAGAGAGATTGATCGAGAGAGAGAGAGAGCGTGAGGGGAGAGAGCTCGCTCGCAGAGAGGAAGAGAGAGAGACGGAGAGAGTGAGAAGGAGAGACGAGAGAGAGAGATGAGATAGTGAGTTGGAGTGAGGTTGAGTGAGAGAGATTGATCGAGAGGAGAAAGAGAGATGGGAAGGAGAGAGAGAGAGAGAGCGAGAGAGAGAGAGAGAGAGAGAGAGAGAGAGAGAGAGAGAGAGAGAGAGAGAGAGAGAGAGATAGTGAGTGAGTGAGTGAGAGAGATAATGAGTGAGAGAGAGAGAGAGAGAGAGAGAGAGAGAGAGAGAGAGAGAGAGAGAGAGAGAGAGAGAGAGAGAAAAGAGAGAGTCTCTCTCGCGTCTCGCCCGTCTCTCGCGCGCTCTCTCGCGCGCTCCCCTCGCTCGCTATCTCTGCGCTCTCTCTGCTCTCTCTCTCTCTCTCTCGCTCGAGAGAGAGAGAGAGATCATCTATCTAGCTTCATCGCCAATCACTCTCAGTCGCTATTCTCGCTCGCTCTCGCTTCTCAGCCATCTCTCTCGAGAGAAAGAGAGGAAACAGAATCAGGAAGAAAGAAGCCCCGAGCGTATTTCTCCTCTCTATAGCGCATCATCTAACCTTCTTCAGACGCTCTGTAAAAGTAACCAGAAACGAGCGAAATATTCAGGACTTGAGTTCACGTTGTGGAAAAGCTTAGTGCATTTTTCCCCTCCGTTCTGAACGTCGCAAAAACATCACCCTTTCACATCCTCTGAACCATCACGAAGACCGTAAGACAGCCCAGATCTGTACTGATTATATCTCTTCATTTATTTAGCCTCCCTTCATCCTCACAGATGTGTTTTTTTTTTTTTTTTCTGGGCGAAATATAATGGTTATGTGAGTTTTGTGTATAATTTTCAAGACCGCTCTGTGAAAATGCGGACGGTATGGTGCATTTGGTTGTCTGTTTGGTTGTTTGCGTGTTTGTTTGTGTGTTGTATGTGGGTTGTATCGTTGAAAGGGCGTTTGTGTTTTGTTTTTTGTCTCTTTTTTTCATTTCTCTTTCTCTTTCTCTCTTTCTTTCTCTCTCTCTCTCTCTATCTATCTATCTCTATCTCTCTCTCACTCTCATCCATCAATCTACACTCACTTTCTTCTGTCTGATACCTCTATCGCGCACATCACCTCTCTACACACATACACACACTCACTCAAATCTAACACAATAAAACATCCCCAACAGGACCATTCACTCACTCTCTCTTTCTCTCCCTCTCTCTCTCTCTCTCTCTCTCTATTTCTCTCTCTCTCTCTCTATCTCTTTCTCTCTCTCCCTCTCATCTACCTATCCATCTATCTATCAGTACATGTTTCAATCTATTTATCTCTCTCTCCCTTCCCTTACACACACACACACACTAATTCTTTCCCCATTCCTCCTGTTTCAACCACTCTCCCCTCTTTTATCTCCCTTACACAAACACACACTTTCCCGGATCAAGCGAGGCTGATCTCTGAATACCTCGTGCTTCGTCAGCCATAAGAAATCCGTCTTAATCCCTTTTCTTTCACAACCACAATTCCCCTTTTGGGCTCCGAGATGCACCTCGTCAGGGTTGTCCTTGTCTGGATGTCTGATTGTTTGTCCGTTTGTGTTCTGTGTTTGTCTGTTCTCTCTTTGTTTGTTTGGTCTGGCTGTCTCTGTCACTTTCGTTTTGCCCTTCGTCCCTGTTCTATTTTTTTTAGCTGTCTTTCTGTCTCGTTTCTTTTTTTCTCTCTCTCTACTCCGACTTTCTTTCTTTCTCTCTCTCTGTCTGTCAACGCCCCCCGCGCGATCCACCTTGTCACGCACTCTCTCTTTCCCACTTCCCTCACTCTCAACTACTACTTCTCCTTCACCTCCCTCACAACCCCCCGCGCACACGCGAACGCCGCTACCCTCCGTCCTTCTATCCCTTCCTCAGTTCCTTCTATCCTTCCCTCCCTCCCTTCACCCTTTCTCTCTCTCTCTCCCTATCCCCACCATCCTTTCCTCCCTCCCTCCCTATCCCCACCATCCTTTCCTCCCTCCCTCCCTCCCTCTCACCCTCCGTCCCGCCCACCCTTCCCCCTTCTCTCTCTCCCTCCCTCCCCACCCTCCCTCCCCACCCACCCTCCCTTCGTCCCTCCATCCCTCCGTCCCTCCGTTTCTCTCTCTTCTTTTTTTCTTTTCTTTTAAGAAAGAGGAATTATGTCAGCGTTTTGAAATTTCCTCTCGACGTATGTTGATACCAGGCAGATGGACGATGAGTAGGACTTACAAGGAAAAGATATTCATGAGTTCTCTTGGTGAGCTTGTCTTTTCTTCGGAATTTTATGCCTGCGAGAAGAAGAAGAAGAAGAGGAGGAGGAGGAGGAGGAGGAGGAGGAAGTAGTAAAAGAGGAACGGGAGAAAAAAGGAGGAAAAGAAGAGAATAGAAGATACAGACGGAAAAGGAAAAGGAGGGTTCTGGCTTCTGTTATTCTTCGAGGGTCTTTGTTTGTCTTTCACTTCTGCGTGATATTAATAATGTCCAGAAAAAAAGTGGAATAAAAGTGAAAGAGAGAGAGAGAGAGAAAGAGAGAGAGAGAAAAACAAAACAAAAAAAACTTTGAAACTTTCAACTTTTGCACGTGTTGCGAGTATTTCTTCCATCCACATATGCACCTCAAAAAACACATAGACACACAAAGGAATGGAAGGGGTACAAACACCAATATACGAAACCAAACAATGTTCACATGGACTCCTGTTAACACATTCACTACGTCTGGCTGACTGTCGAAAAGCTGGAAATCCCTTTTGAATACTGAAAAGTAATCAACTCTGAAAACAAGGGGAAAACAAAAAAATGGAGATAGATAAAAAGATAGAGATAGATAGATAGATGAATAGACAGAGAGAGAGAGAGAGAGAGAGAGAGAGAGAGAGAGAGAGAGAGAGAGAGAGAGAGAGAGAGAGAGAGAGAGAGAGAGAGAGAGAGAGAGAGAGAGAGAGAAAGAGAGAGAGACAGAGACAGAGAGAGAGAGACTGAGAGAGAGAGAGAGAAAGAAAGAAAGAGAAGAAAGAGAGAGAGAGAGAGAGAAAGAAAGAAAGAGATAGAGAGAAAGAGAAAGAGAAGAGAGAAAGAGAGAGAGACTGAGAGAGAGAGAGGAAATTATATTTATGAATGTTCTTTGCTCACACATCAACCTGAAATTTTTGATGTGGCTCGTGAGTGACATGAATGGATTGTCTATTTGAATTTTAGATTAACCTCATTCTGTTTATCATTTTTTCGATTTTGTTTTTGTTTTCTTTTCTTTCTTTTTCTATTGCAACTCCATTTGCATCGAGGATAAATAAAGAAGCTTGTCATATCACGGAGATTTTGCAATGATTTGTTGTTCTCTTAAATAAACAATAGATGAGTTCCTGGTAAGATTATTCGCATAATTTTAATTTCTATTTTTTCATGTTTTCTCGCAGAAAATATGGTCCTTCCACTTAAGTATTTTTCTATCGTAACTGTATAAATGTGTCATTCTTTTAAAACTGTATTCCAATCTATTTACTTTTTTTTTTTTTACCAGTTATGTAAATCCCATCTATCACATCTTAAGAACATTTTTCTCACATTTATACATCTATTCAGTCATTCATTTACCATCATCCCTCCATGCTTAATATACAACCAAAAACATTTTATTATCACTTCGTATAATATAGAAAGAAAAATATTCATAATTATAATTACCAGAAACATTCTATTATCACTTCCATACACAATATAAAAAAAAAAAAAAAATAATAAAAAAATAAAATAAAATAAAAAAACATTCCAGAAGAATCCCATGCTCTTCCAAAGGAACTCATAGTCATGCAAGAGGTTACGTGCCATGTTGCAGTTGACACAACTCACCGTAAACGATTATTTCATTTATTCCTGTCAAGAAATAAAGGATGAGGCTTATGGCTTCCCACAATACGATTTTTTTCTTCTTCTTTCTTTTTTTCCGTTTTTTTTTTTTTTTTTTTTTTTTTGTCTGTGTATAAGGCTGAAAGCATAACATGA
>NW_028234413.1:4736471-4738971 GCF_977035675.1 Penaeus japonicus
GAGAGAGGAGAAGAGAGAGGATTGGGGAAGAGAAAAGGGGAGTAGTGAGAGAAGAGAGAGAGTAGAGAGACAGTTTAAGAAACAGAGAAGAGAGTATGATAAGGAGAGAGAGATATTATGTTCTGAGAGAGGAGAAGAGACAGAGCCAGAGAGAGTAATTATAAAGTATATTTATGTATTACATGTATATAAAATGATGTATTAAAGAGAAAGAGAGAGGAGGGAGGAAAGAGAAGAGAGAGATTAAGAGAGAGAAGAGAGAGAGTGAGAGAGAGAGAGAGAGAGAGAGAGAGAGAGAGAGAACGGTCCGCCGAATTGTGATAAAAAAAATAATAGTGATAAAAAAAAAAAAAAATAAAACACCAAAAAACTATAATCTTAAAAAACAAACAAACTTGATCCCATCCTTCTCCCTCCTACTCCCCACCACCACACCTTCCCCGCCCCTCCGCGAAGGGCAGAGTGGAAGGCGGTTTTAGTGTTATACAGCCACCATGCACTGTACCGGGATACCGGGATGTCGTCACACAATAACAGCCATAAAGGCCCTGAACCCAAAGGAAGCGGCATACTCTCCTTGCATAACAATAGCACCACCGGCATCATGCCATCAAGACCTCAAGGCACTTGGGGATAGATGGATATAGGTGATAAGTCATCGGGAAGAAAAGGAAAATAAAAATGGCGATTAGGAGAAATAAGGGGAATTTACCTCTCGGGTCGTGACTGTAACTTGTGTTTTTTTTCGGGTGAAATGAGGGTGTACTATGTTGTATTTGTTTCTTGTTGGGTATGGGTTTGAGGGTGGTGGGTGTGTTTGTGTTTGTGTTTGTGTGTGTGTATGTGTGGAAGGGGGAGGGGAGGCGTGAGTGTGTGTGTGTGTGGGAGAGGGGAGGGGAGGCGTGAGTGTATGTGTGTGTGGGAGGGGGCGTGTGTGTGTGTGTGTGTGTGTGTGTGTGTGTGTGTGTGTGTGTGTGTGTGTGTGTGTGTGTGTGTGTGTGTGTTCGTGTTTGGGGTGTGTGTGTTTTTGTTTGGCGTGTGTATGTGTGTTTCTTCTGGCGTATGTGTGTGTGTTTGGCGTGTGTATGTGTGTGTGCGTGCATGCGTGTGTGTGTGTGGTAAAGGGAGGAGAGGACACAGATAGGTCGGCGGTTATCGACCAGCATCTCTATTTATTAAAATTTGCATTAGCCGAAGGAGGCCCAACTTTTTTTTATGGGGCTGACGTGGAGGCCGCCGCGCCGAAAGAAGTCCAGAGCGAAACTTCTCTTATATATATATATAATCCGAGAGATCGAAAAAGACCAATAAAAAAAAAGAAAGAAAGAAAAAAAAAAAGGAAACCCTCTTCTCTTCTCTCAACTCTTCTTTTGACAATATCGAGGGACGGGAGGAGGAGGAGGAGGAGGAGGAGGAGGAAACCTCGATCTCCGCCTTGAGTCAAACAGGATTTCGTATTTTCGTGAGACGATGTTTCAAGGGGATTACAAGCTCCCCCACTCCCCCCCCCCCCCCCCCCTCCCCCCCGCCCCTCCAACTTTGCCCTTCCCACCCCCCCCCCTCTCCCCCCCCCCCCCCCTCCCCCCCCCTCCCCCCCTTCCCCCCGCCCCCCCCAACCCCCCCCCTCCCCTCCAACTGCCTTCACCTACACCCCCCCCCCTCTTCACTCCCACCTTCCTCCTCAAAAAATTCATCACCCCACCCCCCCCCTCCCCCTTCACCGCCACACCCCCCTCCCCCCCCCTCCCTCCAAACTAGCCTTCTTCCCTTCCCGTCCTCCAACATCCCTCCCTCCTCCAACTGCCTTCACCCCCCCCTCCCTCCAACTGGCCATTCCGTCCTCCATCTACCCCTCACCACCACTCCTCCCCCTCCAAACTGCCTTCAACCCGCAACAAACCTACAACACAAACCCACTACACCAACCCCCCACCCCCTACAACTTCCCTCCCTACTTTCCCCCCTCCCCTCCCCTCCCAACTTGCCTAAAATACCAACCCCCCACAAATCATCCACCCTTCCCCCCTCCAACTTTCCCCCCCTCTCCCCCCCTCCTCCAACAGCCTTTCAGACACCCCCATCACACTTCCTAAAATCCCCCCCCGCCCACTCCCCCTCCAACTTCCTTCACCCCTCATCCCCCCACCCCCCCCTCCAAAACTGCTTCAAATCACACTCACCAAACCAAACCCCCCCCCTCCAACTGCTCAACCTTCACAACCCAACATCACCCGTTCACACATCCCTGTCAACCAACCCTCCCACTGCCTTCACAACTCAACACCATGCACCCCTCCCCTCCAACTTTTGAAAAACTGCCTTCTTTCCCCCCTCCAACTTCCCCCCCCTCCCCCTCCTCCTCCAACTTCCATCCACCTCTCCCCTCCCCCCCTCCAAACGCCTTCGGCGGAGGGCCCCGCCCCCTCTCCTCGCCTCCTCTCCTTCCAACTACCTCACACCACAAAACCCCAACAATAACCAACCCCTCAAACAAGCACAC
>NW_028234413.1:4743971-4746471 GCF_977035675.1 Penaeus japonicus
TATATATATATATATATATTATATATAATTATATTATATATATATATATATTATATATATGCGTGTGTGTGTGAGTGTGTGTGTGTATGTATACATTTATACATATAGATATATCTATCTGTCCCTTTATCTATCTATCTGATCTACAGATCTTTCTATCTTCTATCTAGCTATCTATTATCTATCTATCTATTATCTCTCTATATCTATTTATCTTTCTATCTATCCATCTTCTATATTATATCTATCTATCTCTCTCTCTCTATATATAT
This sequence comes from Penaeus japonicus, assembly GCF_977035675.1. Lineage (NCBI taxonomy): Eukaryota > Metazoa > Arthropoda > Malacostraca > Decapoda > Penaeidae > Penaeus > Penaeus japonicus. The sequence goes on from NW_028234413.1 coordinate 4,744,244, forward strand.
ATGTATGTCTGTATACATATATATTCATATATATATATATACATATATATATATATATATATATATATATATATATATATATATATATATATATATATACATACACACATATATATTACTCTAGGTATAGACGTTGACTCATGCCATTCGAAAGACCGCCCTGTTCCCGCGGCGGAATACAGAGCGAGATCCGGACCCCTTCCGCGGAGGAGCGAACCAACCCGCCGTATCTTCGGAGTCCCGGCAGGAGGCTGACCTCAAAAATGCTAAACGCGGCCATAAATGTTTAGTTGCAGTTTAGAATAAACACGCGGCGGAGGAGGAGAAGCGACAATAGGCGGATGAGGAAAGCTATCAAGGGAAGGTACTTCGGCGTTCGCTAGGTCTAAGTCCGCGGCACTTTGGAGGCTAAGTAGTGCCAAACTGCCAATGAACACGCAAATGGCAGTTTTGTGCTACCCGAACGGCCTAGGGAACCCGCGGCGTTAACAGTATCAAGTGTCCCTTCATCTCCTTCTCTCCGTTATGACGATATATGCGAACTGAGATACTGCTCAAACACACACACACACACACACACACACACACACACACACACACACACACACACACACACACACACACACACACACACACACACACAAACAGCCCCCCACACACGCCCACACGCCTACCCACACACCTACCCACACCCAAACGAATAAAAACAACAACAATAAAACGAAGATAACTCCATATATATATATATATAAAAAGATTCCCAATAGGTGAATATCAGAGCGTCGGTAGATACGGCCCTCGCAGCGTAGAAAATGGCTTATCACAGCCGAGTCTCCTGCAAATCTGGCAGCTAACGTCTTGGCAGTTTGGCCCGCGCAATAAAGATCATTTCCTGAGAGAGTCCCTCGTAAAGTTAAAACTTCACTTTGTGGTATCATGGCTTCTGAAGGTTTACTGCTGCTTTACTGGCGTGATTCTTGGGTATTTTCCCGGCGTGTGTGTCCAGTGGGACATTAATATTAACCTCCATCTTATATCCTGTCAGTATACCTGCCCCGTTATATCACAAACGTGTGTGCGTCAGGAGAGGGTAGGGAGGGAGGGAGAGAGAGAGAGAGAGAGAGAGAGAGAGAGAGAGAGAGAGAGAGAGAGAGAGAGAGAGAGAGAGAGAGAGAGAGGAAGAGAGTGAGAGAGAGAGAGAGAGAGAGAGAGAGGATGGTGGGGATGAGAGAGAGAGAGAGAGAGAGAGAGAGAGAGAGAGAGAGAGAGAGGAAGAGAGAGAGAGAGAGAGAGAGAGGGGGGGGGAGAGAGAGAGAGAGAGAGAGAGAGAGAGAGAGAGAGAGAAAGAGAAAGAGAAAGAGCGAGAGAGAGAGACAGAGAGAAAGAGAAAGAGAGAGAGAGAAAGAGAAAGAGAGAGAAAGAGAGAGAGAGAGAGCCGCGGACATATGTATACGCATGAATGTCACTCGGGGTCTGGGTGATGTCAGTATTGCGAGCTAAAGTTAGATTTATGACATCAGTTTATCACCAAACTCCTGTTTCATTGCCGCGTTCATATACGATAACAGTTGCGTAATTATGATTATTACCTTTGATATTAATCAACGCTAGGTAGAGATCGGTTGCAAAGTACGGTTCTGCAAGGTGTTGTGGTGGAGTACATGCGCCTGTAAAGATACTTATTTCTTCTTTATTTTGGTGATGAAAAATATATTGTTGGTTCGCTTAACGGTTATTGTCAAATGGTTTCTTGACTTTATTTCGTTGCTATGTATTACCATCCCTCCAGTACCATTTTATGAACCGGAAGTATTCTTTTCATGGTGCTATAAGGAAATATCTTTTTTGGAATATTCCCAGCGAGTCATAAAGAGGTTATTGAAACAATTTAATTAGTTGCAACAGATAAATGGCAATATACGCAAAGTTTTTTTTTATTTTTGTTATATTCTATTTGACTTTTATCTAGTGTTATGAAAAGGGAAAGTCACTATCCATTCATTAAAGGGTAAAAGTATGTAGATAGATGACTTTGATGTTTCCTCTGGTATTCAAAAGAGATAAAAAAGCGAGGGGAAAATGTAATACTTTTCTAGACTTCACTTCATTAGTATAGTATGATCAGCCATTTTTTTTTTTTTTTGAAACAGTAACAAGCGTTCTCACATCACAGTTACTGAAAATACAGTACCTTTCCAAAAATATCCCGGGGGGAAAGGGTAAAAAAA
>NW_028234413.1:4751471-4763971 GCF_977035675.1 Penaeus japonicus
TTCTTCTTTCACTTTTTTCTTCTTCTTTCACATTTTTTTTGCACGTTTTTTTTTCTTCTTTCACTTTTTTTTTTTTTTTTTTTTTGCACGTGCTTTTTTTTTTCTTTCTTTCTTTTTCTTCTTTCTTTTTGCACGTGTTCACTCCTCACGGTTCTCTGGTCTCCGCTTCTGGTCCCCCTGCTTCTGGTTACGTGAAACTCTGGCGTTGTGCTGCCGTTTCCACGCACGATTGTGCTTATATGATGCCTCGATTTTTCTTTGCATGAAAGCGTGTGCACATGTAAGAACGTACGGTATATCTAAATATATCTTCAGGAACGTAATATTTTCGAAAAGAGCCTCGAGTCTTGTCTTGTCTTACTTACCTCGACCGTGTAAATTAGCACTTCTTGATTTGCTGATCGTGGAAAAAATACTCGCACACATATTTATTTGTCTACCTATATCTAAATATATATATGTACACACACACACACACACACACACACACACACACATATATATATATATATATATATATATATATATATATATATATATATATATATATATATATATATATATGTGTGTGTGTGTGTGTGTGTGTGTGTGTGTCTGTGTATATGTATATATGTTTGTATATACAGACATAAATACACGCACACACAGCGGGAAGAGAAAAGTGAGAGAAAGGGAGACCGGGAGAGAGGGAGAGGGCGAGGGAGAAGGAGAGGCGAGGGTGAAGGAGAGAAAGATATATATATATATATATATATATATATATATATATATATATATATATATATATATATAGAGAGAGAGAGAGAGAGAGAGAGAGAGAGAGAGAGAGAGAGAGAGGCAGAAAGAGAGAAAGAGAGAGAAAGAAAGAGAGAGAAAGAGAGAGAGAGAAAGAGAGAGATAGAGAGAAAGAAAAAGAAAAAGAGAGAGAGAGAGAGAGAAAGAAAGAAAAAGAGAAAGAGAGAGAAAAAAGAAAGAGAGAGAAAGAGACAAAAAGAGAGAGAAAGAGAGAGAGAGAGATCCATAGGAATGCGTTTGTATATAAATCTATCTGCGAATCACCGGTTGTTGTCATCCCTGTCAGTGTGTATATGCTATTGCAGTCTGTGATTAACCATTAGTATAAGAAACTGCCCTAAGTTGAGTGTGTAAAACCAGTGTAGAGGCAATTTTGTAAGGCGTACATCACCTGGCAACCTAGTATTTTGAATTTTGAGTTGCCCATTACCATATATTGTCTGTACTATATATACGCACATTTTTTTTTCTTTTTCTTTTTTTCAAACGCATACTGTGACTCGACCACTCTTGCTGAATATACACATGTATTATATGTATATATATATATATATATATATATATATATATATATATATATATATATATATATATGTGTGTGTGTGTGTGTGTGTGTGTGTGTGTGTGTGTGCGTGTGTGTGTGTATGTGTGTATGTGTGTGTGTGTGTACGTATCTGTATCTATATATATTCGCACACATACACGTAAATCCATAAACACACCTGTAAAGTCTCCCTCCATCCCTACCTACACACGCACATACTGCCATGAGCATATCTATCTTCCCATATATCTCCCTCTATATATGGATACATGCTTGCTTCATATGTTGCCACACTCCCATAGCATGAAAGTGGCTCTGCGACCATAGCATAAAGTGCGACACAGCTGTCGGTACTTAGTGACACACTGGCCGCCCGTAGTCCTGAAATGTACACTTGACATTTACAGCTATATAAATTCCGTTTACACTGCCCAGGAATTAGAAGTAAACAGTAATATAAGCGTGGTATTTAAGAGCATGTTAGCGCCATAAAGATTCCTCTGAAGCTCTTTGATGTTGCCCTTTTTCCCGTCTATGGGAATCGTGTCCCTTGATGTACGGGAACCTACGTGATGCAATAGACAATTAGAGTAACAGGCATCACACTGACATACGAGCGGTGGCACTGGCCAGCTGTAGTGAGGAACATAGTAGACTACCGAGACAATGTTATTATTTTTTTTTTTGAGTCCCCCCCCCAAAAAAAAAAAAAAAAATCTTCGTATGGTTGTCTATACATAGACTGGTTATCTATCTATCTATACATGATGTGACGTTGCTGGCTATGGCAAGAAGTGTACAAATATTTCCTTTCTTCTTTGAGTCTATAAACTCAAGCTGTTATGCTTCATATAGTTTTGCATCTCTTTAATATGCAGTAAAGATTCCGATCCTCCAATAAAAAAAAATAAACGCATTTTTTACCGCCGCATTTTCGGGAAACCACATGCGATACATATCCGCTTAAAGTCACCCCCTTTCATCTTTCCCCTTTAACCCCAACCCGTTTCTCTTTGTTGCTCCTTAAACTATATCTAAATCACCCGAGATTACTTCCCCTGGCCCCTCCTTCGCCGCCCATTTTTACTAGCTTTCTTAGCAGAGTTGCTTGATCTTCAGGATGCCCTTAGGATAGCTACGGTTCCTCCCTCGCCAGATAAACACATAACCATCAATATGCATGGTTGGCGTACTTAACAGGCAGGAACGAACCTATTACCGGCGCCAGAAAATACTTCTAAAGGTCCCATTAACGGGCCCAACGACTCATTTGCAAAGATGTTCTACCATTTGGGACCACTTGGGGCCAGATCAGATTGTGTTTCCCCCCCCTCCCCCTTCCCCCCTTCCTCACTCCCTCCCTCCCCTCCCTCCCTCCCTCCCTGCCGACGCGCTTCCACAACCGAGCAACTCGAAACGATTTTGTAGCTATTACTCTTAACGGTCAGAATTTCGAACTTCTGGATTAATTTCAAACTGATGAAACGGTCCATTTAAGCGAGTGTTTACTCGAAGGGAGTACGGGAGTAACGCTGTTGTATGTACCCGGACCAAGGGAATACAGATGGACACACACACACACACACACACACACACACACACACACACACACACACACACGCACACACGCACACGCGAAAGGGAGGGCATTAACAGCGTTTAGTTTCGCCTAATGACCGAGGGTTGGGAGCTGGAGGAAAACGACTCCGGTTCTCCTCCTCCTTTGATGGGAGCTGGAACAGGTCGTGCGTTATGGGGAAGCCGCTCGTAAGAACACGTCGAGCGGCTCGTTAACGTAAACAATGTCGGGATATAACGCCCTTCTTGCTGCATTGATCGTCACGCTTCATCCAAAGGCCATCACGTCTCATCCGAACGCAACACATTTAATCAAACGGAGTGCATGTAAACACGTAGTTTAGCCAATTATTTTTTTTGTCTCGCGAGAGGATCTGATTTTAACGCGGGCAATCAGGCTCTTTCACGTCTGCTTTTCCCTCTTCCTTCTGCGAGAGGAAGGACAAGCGTAAAGGAAAGATAGGAAGAGAGCAGAGCAGAGAGAGAGAGAGAAAAAAAAACAAAAAAAACATAAACATTGGAGGTATGCAAATATATACAGCTGTACATAAGTTTCTGTATGTGGATGCCGCAGGATATAAAAATACTTGTTTACGACTGTACTTACAGGAGCGTGTACGTCAATCTGTAACGCTGTGTACTAGTTAATAACACGTGTACCTCCGTGATGGAGACCCTAGTGACAAGCGTGACACTTACTGTACCCTTAAGTCAACGCAAGGCTCGGAAAGACGTATAAGAACGTTCTCCGTCATCACATCGCCACATGAATTATAGAGGAAAAACACAGATATGGAGCCGAGGTTGGCAGCTGTGTCGACCACTATAACGTAATGGCTGCAGGGAACCAGTGCCGGTGTGAAGGAGGGGGGGAGGGGGTTGGGTGGGGTGGGGGTGGGGGGTTGGGAGGGGGTGGAAGGGAAGCTAAGAGGATGAGAGATGTGATGTGAGGGGGTGGAGGGGTGAGGGTGGGGGAGGGGGAGGGGGAAGGGGGATCATCAGGGTCAGGGTTAGGTGAGAATACAGGGGCGAAGAGGGAGGGAGGGAGGGAGGGAGGGAAGGAAGGGAGGGAGAGAAGGAAGGCTGAGTAATTATAGTTGTGTGCCAGTGCAAGAGTTATCGTACGTGTCTCTATTATGTCTGTATTAGCTCCTTCCTCAGGGTCGAGGGGTGCCTCTGGTGCTTCAGGCATGTTATTCCAGGCATTCCACTCTCGGGGAAGGATGCTTATGATGACAACCAGGTGTAAACCCTTCGCCCACATATTAACCGGAAAGCAACAGCTCCTCGTAGCAACACCCGTGACTCCTCTCCTCACCCCCCCCCCCACTACCGCACCCCTCCTTTGCCTCGACCCCATTCCCTCTTTCCCTTCATCTCCACCCAACAGCTCCTCTCTCCTTCCCCCCTATTACTTCCCTTACCCCTTTACCCGTCTCCCTTTTACCTCCCTTACCTCTCCCCTTCCCTCCCAATCACTGCCCTTACCCCTTTCCCTCCTCCCCTTCTCCTTTCCCCGTTCTTACCCCTTCCTCTTCTCCCATCCCCTCCCTTATCCCTCTCCCTTCCCCGCCCTTACCCCTTCCCCTCCTCCCCCTCTCCCATCCCCTCCCTTACCCCTTCCCCTCCTCCCCTTCTCCTTTCCCCGTCCTTACCCCTTCCCCTCCTCCCCTTCTCAATCTCCCATCCCCTTCCTTACCCCTTCCCCTCCTCCCCCTCTCTCTATCCCATCCCCGCCCTTACCCCTTCCCCTTCTCCCCTCTCCTTATCCCATCCCCACCTCTCCCTTCCCCCTTCCCTCCTCCTCCTCCCCCTCTCCCTCTCCCCTCCTCCCCCTCTCCCTATCTCCGCCCCAACCCCTTCCCCATCTCTCCCTTCCCATCCCCGCCCTTACCCCTTCCCCTTCTCCCCTCTCCTTATCCAATCCCCACCTCTCCCTTCCCCCTTCCCTCCTCCTCCTCCCCTTCTCCCTTCCCATCCCCTCCCTTACCCCCTTCCCCTTCCTCCCCCTCTCCCATCCTCCCCCTCTCCCAATCTCCACCCTTACCCCTTCCCCTCCCCCTCCCCCTCTCCCATCCCCTCCCTTACCCCTCCTCCCCCGCCCTTACCCCTCTCCCATCCCCTCCCTTACCCCATCCCATCCCCACCCTTACCCCTCCTCCCCCGCCCTCTTACCCCCTTCCCCTTACCCCATCCCCTCCTCCCCCTCTCCCTCTCCCATCCCCGCCCTTACCCCTCCTCCCCCGCCCTTACCCCTCCTCCCCCGCCCTTCCCCCTCTCCCCACCCTTTACCCCCTTCCCCGCATCTTCTTCCTGCGGAACTCTACGCCATGAACAAAAAGATCAATTTAAGATAAGACCGGGGATCGGTGCGTCCAGTTTTGCGGCGGCGTTTTACGGTAATTAGCGCCAGGCGGACCGTTAAGGAAGCACGGGTGAGTGTCATTCGCGCGTGTGTGTGTGGGTGTGGGTGTGTGTGGGTGTGGGGGGGGGGTCTGAGGGTGTGTGTGGGTGTTGGGGGGGGTTGGGTGGTTGTGTGTGGGGGGGGGGTCTGAGGGTGTGTGTTGTTGTGAAGGTGTGTGGGGTGGTGTGGGTGTGGGTGTGTGGGTGGGGGTGTGTGTGTCGGAGTGTGTGTGTGTGTGTGGGTGTGTGTGTGGGTGTGTGTGGGTGTTGGGGGGGGGGGTCTGAGGTTGTGTGTGTGTGTGTGGGGGGGGGGTCTGAGGGTGTGTGTGTGTGGGTGTGTGTGTGGGGGGGGGGGTCTGAGGGTGTGTGTGTGTGGGGGGGGGGGAGGGTCTGAGGGTGTGTGGGTGTGTCGGAGTGTGTGTTTGTGTATGGGTGTGTGTGTGTGGGTGTGGGTGTATGTGTGTGTGTGAACGTACGCGCGAGTCTGTGTGAGTATGCGTGTCAAAGTACATACATATTTCTTCTTCCTACTTCCGTTATCTCTCTCTCTCCTCCCTCCCTTTCTTTCCTTCCTTCCCTCTATCCATTTCTCTCTCTCTCTTCTCCCCTCTCTCCAGCTCCCCCCCCCCCTCTCTCTCTCTCTCTCTCTCTCTCTCACTTCTCTCCCCCCCTCCCTCCCTCCCTCCTCTTCCTCTCCTTGCCTCCCTTCCTCTCTCTCCTCCCCTCCCTGATTCTCTCTCTCTCTCTCTCTCTTTCTCTCTCTCTCACACTTCTCTCCCTCCCTTTCTCTCCTCCTCCTCCCTCTCTCTCCTCCCCCTCCCTGATTCTCTCTCTCTCTCGCCCTCTCCCCCTCCCATCTCTCTCTCTCTCTCTCCTTCTCTCACTTCTCTCCTCCTTCCCTCCTTCCTTCCCTCCCTCCCACCTTCCCTCCTTCTCCCTGCCTCTCTCCCTCTCTCTCCTCCCCCTCCCTGCCTCCCTCCCTCTCTCTCCTCCCCCTCCCTGATTCTCTCTCTTTCTCTCTCTCTCTCTCTCTCTCTCTCTCTCTCTCTCTCTCTCTCTCTCTTTCTCTCTCTCTCTCTCTCTCCCTCTCCCTCTCTCTCTCTCTCCCTCTCTCTCTATTGCGTTTCCCGACTTACGTGTTTTTTCTTCTTACTCCTGGAGAATAACGGAAATTTGGTTTGAGGTTTGCTGTTTTGTTTTGGGGAGTTCGAAAAAAAAAAAAAAAAAAAAGACTGGCGCGTTGGTTCGTTTCTGCAACCGCCCGTGACTGTTTTAGTGGTTAAAGCACTTTGAGGATGTTTTACTCTGGCCGCTTTGCTCTTTCATTTTACCAGTTGTTATTATAGTTTTCAGAGCAATGAGGATGGTATTTTCAGCGATGATGGAAATTGGGATATGTAATGGCGTTTATTTCGTTATGTTATTGTTGTTGTTGTTACTGTTATTATCATTGTTACTAATGTTATAATTATTGATTGTGTTATTATCGTTATTTTTCCTATTATTTGTTATTATATTTGTTATTACCACTATCATTTTTATCCTTAATATTATCATCATTACTTTTTTTTTCTTAATCAGTATTATCATAAATATAATTATCATTAGTAGCAGTAATAGTAGTAACAGTGCCATGCTTTTTATCATGAAGAAGATACTGATAACTAATGCTAATTGCTCATGAGTAAATTTATAGCCACAAATAATAATAATCTGAGGACGAAGATCATGATATTTTACTAACTATGATGATAACAGTAACAGTAATTACGATAGCGGCAAATAATAACGTTTTTATTACCACTGCAACTACTGCTGGGGATAAGATATTGAAATTGGTCGGAATTATGATAATCATGATCACCTTTTCGATTTATGAATTATAATTATTTTTACACAATTCATGCTGACTTTCCAGAATATGAATTATAGAAGCAGTTAATCAGATTCAATGCATATGAAATCACATCATCTTAATTTATTAATGGATGATTTAGAAAGAGAATTAATAAATCTTTAGCTGATATACTTGTCCTGAATGATTTGCGAGCTGCTAAAATTTAGGGCGTTAAAAGACATCCTTTAACCTGGCTGAGTGGGATCAATGTTGAATGCACTAGGACCCCCCCACCCGAACCCCCCTCCAACCCCCGAACACCCTTCTAGTACCTTCTAGGAAGCTTATATTTGAAGTGATTTGGACCACTGAAGTTTACAGGGAACGCGAGACGAGGAAATGTCAAATCTTGATGGGGCTGGAAGAGTCAGGTGTCATGCAAGCAAATTTCTTCATGCCACGAAGAAAGGAAAAGAGAAAGACTGGGGAAAAAAAATCAGGGGAAAAAAAAAAGCGACGAGGCTGCAGAAATATAATGATTAACTTGGAGGTTGTCGAGATGGAGTGCATAGAAAGAAGCTTTGCCGTTTTCCTGATGCTTGAAGGGGATCAAATGCTTTTAACTTCGAGATGTGCCAGCTGTTATGCCGCTGGTGACAAGGAGCGAGCGTGACTAGGCGCGGTAGTACGCTTTCTGTGCAAAGGAGCATGGAATGAAGGCATGATAGTGCAAGAAGATGTGAGAAAGTAGCGCAAGTGGTGGTTGATTGCGATTCTATGCTAAGATGCAAGTGACACAAACGTGCTAGAATGTTCTCTTTTCTACGTGCAGGCTCTGGATAACGAAGGCTATGCAGAGCTCCGACTCACGAGTGACAAAGGCAGGGACGAAGATGCAGGAATGGTAGACAGCCTAATGAAAAACAAAAAAAAAACAAAAAAACGTAGAGGTTCAGTCAATAGGGACACAGTAGTTAGGTAGGTAGGATTTGGGTAGGACATGGCAATAGCAGGACATCAGGAAGGCTGCAAGCGGACTGCGTTAAGTGGCTACAGGTCATGGAACTTGAGGGCTGCACCAACGGGTCAGGTCAACTACAATGTTGACATGACAAAAAAATCTCAGCTTACTTAAAATGTTGTCAAGTTTGGTGTTCAGTTAATAACCGCAACATCTTAACGTGTATCTATTTATCATTAAAAAACAGTATATATTTTCATAAATTTGTATATATTTTTATTGAGGCGAAGATGCACTTGACAGGATAGTGATGATTAATGACAAGGTGATGGATTGATGACGATGATTGACTGATAATTGGCAGGTAGTAATGATGATTGACTGCAGCATAACGATTTTTTTGTACATATTACATTCAGCCAATCATCCTTAGCCTCTTATATCTATCTACCTTTGCCTCGTAAAAAAATGGAATATGAGAGGTTATTAATGATTTGTTTTGTGTGTGAAATAAGCGAAGAAGAAGAAGAAGAAAAGGAAGAAGAAGAGAGGAAGATAGAAGAAGAAGAAGGAAAAGAAGAAGAAGAAGAAGAAAAAGATGAAGAAGAAAAAGAAGAAGACGAAAGCGAAGAAGAAGAAAAGAAGAAAAAGAAGAAGAAAAAAAAGAAGAAGAAGAAAGAGAAGAAAAAGAAAAAAAAAGAAGTAAAAGAAGAAGAAGAAGAAGAAAAAGAAGAATTAGAAAAAAGATGAAGATGAAGAAGTAGAAAAAAGACGAAGAAGAAAAAGAACAAGTAGAAGAAAAATGATTATCACAGAATCCCTAGAAAACAAAGCAATTGATATAAAACTACAAAATGCATTTTAAAAAATCATTTCGAAAACAATATAGTTAAGATTAAGCAAGCGATTATGAGAGAAAAAAAAATGTAAGCAACATCTGAAATCACAGAAGTAAATAAACAGTGCATAAGAATACTGTAAACTAATAGTTACATAACTCGTTACCGTTTCGAGTAAAAAACACAGAAATTCGTTTTTACTCGAAAATAAATAAGTCAAATGCAACATGCTGGTTATAACGGCAATGATATATTAAATGAATAATCTATTCAAAATGAGATTTAAAAGATATGTCAACTATACAATGATACCTTTCCCACGGTCAGAGAACACAGATGATGCAATATTCGGGTAGAGTAAAAAAAAAAAAAAAAAAAAAAAAAAAAATAAACAGCTGTATACTTGTTCCTAAATTAAGTTATTATATTTCCCTCGGTGCATGAAATGTTGATTAGATAGAAAATTACCGTGATATTAATTTTGATGTAGAGACAATACCCTTATTTCTTACTATAACTAAAACTATAGAATCTCTTACCTATATACAAAGGAAATATGTTCACCATATCTATATCTATGAATATATATATCTGTCTATGCCTACATAAATATCTCTATTCACACCTGTCTGTAATATCTTTATCTATATATTTACTTATGGTTATTCCGATATCTAGGTCAAACTGCCTTTATGTATTGTGTAAGCTTTTGCCCGTATGTTTGTTGTTATTGTTTTTTTTATATCTGGAGAGAAAGAGATAGATAGATAGAGATAGAGAGAGAGGGGGGGGGGGAGAGAAAGATAGATAGATAGATAGATAGAGAGAGAGAGAGAGAGAGAGAGATGGAGAGAGAAAGAGAGATAGACAGATAGAGAGAGAGATAGGGAGAAAGAGAGAAAGAAAGAAAGAGAAAGAGGGACAGAGAGAGAGGGAGAGAGAAAGATAGACAGGTAGATAGATAGATAGATAGAAAGAGAGAGAGAGAGACAGACGGACAGACATAGAGAGAAAAAGTGAGAGAGCGAGATAGAGAGAGAGAGAGAGAGAGAGAGAGAGAGAGAGAAAGAGAGAGAGGCAAAAAGAGAGGGAGAGAACGAGAGAGAGGGAGAGAGAAAGATAGAAAGAGAAAGGGAGAGCTAGAAAGAGAGAGGAGAGAGAAAGATAGATAGATAGATTGATAGATAGATAGAGAGAGAGAGAGAGAGAGAGTAAGAGAAAGAGGGACAGAAAGAGAGAAATGGTGAGAGAAAGATAGATAGATAGATAGAGAGAGAAAGATATATAGAAAGATAGATAGATAGAGAGAGATAGTAAAAGAAAGAGGGACAGAAAGAGAGAAAGATAGATAGATAGATAGAGAGAAAGATAGAGAGAAAGAAAGATAGATAGATAGAGAGAGAGAGAGTAAGAGAAAGAGGGACAAAAAGAGGGAAAGGGAGATAGAAAGATAGATAGATGGATAGATAGAGAGAGAGAGAGAGAAAAGTACGACATTACAACAAGGCCAATCATCATTACATGCATTTTTTGTATGTTTCAGTCTCAACATGAGTACCGGATATAATAAATTCCTGTGATTATATCGTAATCATTGTACCTTTAATCGTATCCCCATCTTGTATAATGATATCACGAGTACACGACGGAACACACCATACATACAATGACTATCTCTTAGATCTAAAACAAATTACACACATCTTTTCTGATTCATCATTTCCCGTTGACTGGAAAACGAGAAAAAAAAAGAAAAAAAGAAAGAAAGAAAAAGAAAAGAAAAGTAGATACGGTCTAGATATTAAATAGACGAGACGCAAAAACCTAGAAAATAATGGAAGTCTAAGTCTAAGAGGTATATGATGCATGGGCGTATTTTAACCACCGCCTATGGGCTTTCATGTCCCCATGTTATGGAACAAAGTCATTGCTCTTGGACATACAGCAGGATGGAAGGAGGGACTGTGCCTAGAGGGATAACGTCAAGGAAAACGTGCTCTGGAGGGGATTAGGAGTGTAATTGTGTCGCGACTACTCTCCCTCCCCCCCTCCCCCGCCCCCCTTTTTTGTACTTTGTTTTTTTACTGTTTCAGCTACGAGGTACGGCTACAGGCGTGGGAATGGACATGGAGTTCAGTTCTATTCAGTTCAGAGAGATTTTTGGACATGGAGTGTGATCGTGTACTCTTTGGAAAGTAAATGGTATAGAGTGGATATGTATATATTCTAGGATATGGTAAAGAAGGACCAATGAGGACAACGTGAGATAGATAGATAGAGAGAGAATGAAAGAGAGAGAGAGAAAGAGAGAAAGGGGGAAAGAGAGAGAGAGAGAGAAAGAGAGAAAGAGAGAACGAAAGAGAGAAAGAGAGAGAGAAAGAGAGAGAGAGAGAGAGAGAGAGAGAGAGAGAGAGAGAGAGAGAGAGAGAGAGAGAACGAAAGAGAGAAAGAGAGAGAGAGAGAGAGAGTGAGTGAGAAAGAGAGAACGAAAGAGAGAAAGAAAGAGAGAGAGAGAGAGAGAGAGAGAGAGAGAGAGAGAGAGAGAGAGAGAGAGAGAGAGAGAGAGAGAGAGAGAGAGAGAGAAAGAACGAAAGAGAGAAAGAGAGAGAGAGAGAGTGAGTGAGAAAGAGAGAAAGAAAGAGAGAGAGAGAGAGAGAGAGAGAGAGAGAGAGAGAGAGAGAGAGAGAGAGAGAGAGAGAGAGAGAGAGAAAGAGAAAGAGAGATGGAGATAGAGAGATAGAGATAGAGAGAGGGGGAGGAGGGAACTTGTGTAAAGGGACACAACGTAAACTGTTGACGAAAGTGCTAAAGAAGGAGAACGAGACAACGAAAATAATATACATAGAAACACACGGTCCTAAATAAGTCAGAAACTAAATATGAGCCTCTATGCCAAACGAAAGATAATTCTAGATAACAAAACATATACATTCTCCTAAAAGGGTACACTAAGTAAATACGAACCATCTTTATCAAGCAGAAGGTAATTCAGTCTTAGGAAAAAAATAAAAAAAAAACATAAGCAAGAACCCGCTCCTTCATTGTCAGGACACATTCCCATGGCGAGCGAGTCATTAAGGTAAGGAATGAACCACCGAAAGGAAGCTTCATGTAAAGCTTCGAACCGCACTGGGTCATGTCCTAGACCGCGAATCCATGGACTTTGCCGTAATCCAGGTGCATGCAACCAGAACAGGTTAACGAGAGGAGGAAGGCCGAGATCTGCATGCCTTTAATTGCAAGACCTTGCAGCCCCAGCATCCTTCATAGACACCGGCATCGGACAGATTAATTGAGGCCGAGATATCGTGTGCACGTGGGCGGCCTTCATGAGACTAGAGAGACCGAGTCATCGAGACGCGGAATGGGTCAGTGAGTATGAGTAATGAGTCAATTGTTGTGCGAGTCAGTGGTGTACGTCCGCTTATGTGGTCACGTTGTTGCGCTCTTCGGATAAAGAGAGGATGTTACCTGCTGCAGTTGGACCAAGGCCTGTCGTTAGGGAGATGAGACAGCAACTCGGGAAGGGAAGGAAATTGCAGA
>NW_028234413.1:4866471-4868971 GCF_977035675.1 Penaeus japonicus
TATTTATTTCTCTTTTTTCTTCTTCTTCTTCTTCTTCTTCTTTTTTAATTCGTGCTTTTGTCTTTGTTTATCTCTCCGTTTACTTGTTTATCTACGAATTGTCTCATTTTGAGTATTCATTCGTTCCTTCTCTTTATTTTCTTCCTTTCTCCTTTTACATAAAGACGAAGAAACATATATGCGTATCAGCAGAGTCACCCATGGTATTGAAATTACTGTGCATTATCTAAATTTTCTGAAGGAACTGCATTTAGATACATCAAAGTATATAAATATATATATATGTGTACGTGTGTGTGTGTATATATATATATATATATATATATATATATATATATATATATATATATATATATGTATATATATGTATATAGATAGATAGATAGATAGATAGATAGATAGATAGATAGATAGATATAGATATAGATATAGATATAGATATAGATATAGATATAGATATAGATATGTATATGTATATATATATATATATATATATATATATATATATATACATACCATATATATATATATATATATATATATATACACACACACATCTCTCTCTCTCTCTCTCTCTCTCTCTCTCTCTCTCTCTCTCTCTCTCTCTCTCTCTCTCTCTATATATATATATATATATATATATATATATATATATATATATATATATATATATATATATATAAATCAGTTTCGGTTCGGAACAATAGCATTGCCTCAAACGATGAACTGGAAACACAATATTCCTTCGTACGTATCAATTGCAACATGTACTTCGACATGTCATTCGATATAACAGAATGATTTACCGATTCCGTTGCAGGTATCAGATGTACGCTCTTTGCAGAAACGAGAATAAGTAAGCGTAGATTACTACCACCTCCTCTTATCTCCCTCCATTCGCGTGAGAGAGAAAGTAAGAGAAAGAGAGAGAGAAAAAAAAGAAGAAAAAAGAAGAGAAAAATCTATACGAAGGGAATCCGCGATATGGCTCTTGTATACGATCACTCAAGAGTTGTTTAAGAATGTAGATGGTTTGTTTACGTCCTCGCCATCCCCCCCTTACGTGTCTGGCAGTGATCCCCGACTGTTGGACTGTCAGGCGGGGGAAGCTGACGGGATGGGGGGGGGGGATAGGAGGGTGAGGGTGGGGGGGTAGGAGGGTGAGGGTGGGGGTAGGGGTGAGGGTAGGGGGGTAGGGGTACGGGTGAGGGTGGAGGGGTGAGGGTGGGGGGAGACGGGGATGCTGAAGGGGGAGGAGGGGGAGGAGGGGTTTGGGGTGAGGGTGGGGGGAGACGGGGATGCTGAAGGGGGAGGAGGGGTTTGGGGTGAGGGTGGGGGGGGGAGACGGGGATGCTGAAGGGGGAGGAGGGGGTAGGAGTGAGGGTGGGGGGGGAGATGGGGATGCTGAAGGAGGAGGAGGGGGAGGCGGAGAATGAGGAGGGGTTTGGGGTAGGGGTGAAATATCTGGACGGGCTGAAGGAAGGGGGGGGAGGGGGAGCTAGGAGTTGGGGAAGGAGGGGTGCTGGTGAGAGAGATGAGGTGGGGGGGTGGGTAAGGGATGGTAAGGGGTGGTGGGGAAGGAATCAAGTGCTAATGAAGAAAGAGGGAGGGGGTAACCGAGAAGGTTTGGGTGGTGGTAAGGGGGAGAGGGGGGGAGAGATTCTTGTGGTGGTGGGAGAGGGGGGGAGGGTGAGAGGGGGGGGGGAGAATGAGGGGTCAAAAGATGGAGGGGAGAGTGAGTGGTGGATAAGGGAAAGAGGGGAGCGGGAATGAGGCGACAAGAAGGGGGAATAGAGGGTAAAAAACAAACAAAAAAAAGACTTTTAACACCAGTACGAGGTCTTTCTCAAGTGTGTATCAGTGTTGCCAATTGTTCCGACTACTTTGATGTTTACAAAACTTAATGAATTATATCCGGTATAATCATGATCGAGGTCTTGAAAGAGGAATGATGGTGCTTTGATAATTCAATCTCATTTGACTTCCCGGATGATTATGATAGTTGGGTTCTCTCCTTCATTTTTTTTTTTTTTTTTTTTTTTTTTTTTTTACGTGTTGAAGTAGAAGGTTAATCCGGGATTCCATCACGTTTCCTTTCGTGACTTGTTTGAGCTGAGATTTATATTACAAAATCTCTTTCTATATACATTTCTTTCTTCCTCTTTTCTTTTTTATGTCACTTTTTTTTATTTCTCTATGTTTCTGTTTATCTGCCATTCTCTCTGTCTCTGTTTCTCTCTCTGTCTGTCTGTCTGTCTCTCTCTCTCTCTCTCTCTCTCTCTCTCTCTCTCTCTCTCTCTCTCTCTCTCTCTCTCTCTCTCCCTTTCTTCCTTCCTCTTCCTTGTACCCATTAATCCCCTTTCAGGCCAAACCTTAAATAGGCACTGAATTATGCTGATAAACATCATGGTAAATGGATTAGCAATAATATCAGTCTTGATCCGCCTCGTAATCTTGTCGGTGAATTAAATGAGCAACATAAGCGTGGGTTTACATTCAC
>NW_028234413.1:4931471-4933971 GCF_977035675.1 Penaeus japonicus
GGAGTGAGAGGAAGAGAGGAGAGGGAGTGAGAGGGGCGAGAGGGAGGGGAGAGGGGAAAGAACGAGATGAAGTAATAGGGGCGAAAGGGAGAGGGAGTGATAGAGGCGAGAGGGAGGGGAGAGGGAGAGGGATAGGGACGAAAAAGATATGGAGACAGAAAGGGGTGAGAGCTAAGGGAGAGGGAGAGGGACGAGTGGGAGGATAGAGAGAAGGACGAAAGGGAGAATCGTGAGGAGAAATAAAGGGAGAGGGGACCCGGAGAAAAGAGAGGGAGAGGCAGGGATGAAGAGAAGAAGGATGGGAGGGGAAGAGGGAGAGAAATTGGGTAGGATTGCCACAGGGAGAAAGAGAGAGATATAGGAGAATGGACAACTGGAAGAGATGTATATAGAGAGAGCGGGAACGGGGGAGGGAGCAGTGATTTAAAGAAAAAGAAGAGGAAGAAGAAGAAGAAATAGAAGAACAAGTAGAAGAAGAAGAAGGAGAAAAAAAAATGAAGAAAAAGGAGAGAGAGAAGAGAAAGAGAGAAGAGAAAGAGAGAGATAAAGAGAGAGAGAGACAGACAGACAGACAGAGACTGACAGACAGACAAAGATTGATATATACAGATAATATGAAGTAGAGATAGATTAAAAGCGAAAACATTTCTCACACGCGGAGGGCCGGACGACCCGCGACAAGTCATGATCCCAAAATAGAAGCGAATGACATGGTGCGGCAACCGTCTACAGACACAGATCATGCACACCGGAAATCCCATGCGGCGTTAAGCAGAGGGTTTTGCATGCGAGCCGGTCCGTGAATGGCAAGGCCTACCGTAGTGTGGGTGGGCGGGGGAGGGGGAGGGGGAGTGGAGGTGGGATACTTAAGCAGCGTTCCCTTCTCTTTTATTTTCTTCGTTGCTCCTGATTTTATCCCTCCTTCTCCTGTTTCTCTCTTCCTTTCCCTTTTCCCTTCTTTCCTCGTCCCCCTCCCCTCATTCTCCCGCTTCCTCCCTTCCTTCCACATCCTTTTTTTTGTCCCTTCCTCTTTCCTCATTCTCTTGTCCGTCCCTTCTCCCCCTCTTCCCCATTCTCTTTCTCTCCTCTATCCTTTCTTCATCACCCTCTCTCCCTTCCCTGTTTCCCCCACGTTGATCATTCCTCTTCTCTCTCCTAACCACCCTCTTCCTTCTCTCTATTTCTATTCCCTCCATCATCTAAATCTCTTCTCTCCTCCCTTCCCCCTTTATTTACTCTTTCTCTCTACCCTCACCCCTCTCTCTCTTACCTTCCTCTTCTCCTTCCTTCCATCCTCCCCTTCCTCCTCTCCTCCCCTTCCTTCTCTTCTCCTTCCTTCCTGCTTTCCCTTCCTCCTCTCCTCCCCTTCCTCCTCTCCTCCCCTTCCTCCTCTCCTCCCCTTCTCCCCTTCCTTCTCTTCTCCTTCCTTCCATCCTCCCCTTCCTCCTCTCCTCCCCTTTCCTTCTCTTCTCCCCTTCCTTCCTCCCCTTCTTCCTCTCCTCCCCTTCTCCCCTTCCTTCCTCCCCTTCTTCCTCCCCTCCCCTTCTCCCCTTCCTCCTCTTCTCCCCTTCCTTCCATCCTCCCCTTCCTCCTCTTCTTCCTCTCCTCCCCTTCCTCCTCTTCTCCCCTTCCTCCTCTTCTCCCCTTCCTCCTCTTCTCCCCTTCCTTCCATCCTCCCCTTCCTCCTCTTCTTCCTCTCCTCCCCTTCCTCCTCTTCTCCCCTTCCTCCTCTTCTCCCCTTCCTCCCTCCCCTCCCCTTCCTTCCTCCCCTCCTTTCCGTCCCTAACGCAAACATTATCATAATACCTTCATAATTATCCTCCTGCCTAGACCAGCGTGATCATTATCTTGTCACGAGCTCGTCCTGGTAGGCCTATGGAACCGGCCAGCGAATAAATATCGGGCGTTTGAATAGGATTCTTGAACACAGGACGTCAGCCAAACACGCCTCTTAGAACGCTGAATAAAAATTCTTTGTTGAATTGCTAGACTTTTGTGGAGTTGGGGATTGAGTGGGTTGGTATCGGTGAGGAGGGAGGGGAGTGGGGGGAGGGAAGGAAGGAAGGAAGGAAGGAGGTAGGGAGGGAGGGAGTAAGAAGGGCAGGAGGAAATGGGGGGTGGGGGGGGGAGGGCGAAAGGGGATAGGAAAAAGGAGGGAAGGAAGGGGGAAGGAGGGAAGAGAGGGTAAGGTCAGATGCTTCATGTTGCCATATACAGTATATAACTCGTAATGAGTTCGTTGTTGTTTATGTTACAAGCGGCTAGAACAATGTCAGAGGCCCTGGACTCGGGCGGGGGGGAAGGGGAGGGGGGAGGGGGGGCAAAGGCACTGGTGAGGCAGGGAGGGGAGGGGGGGGGGGGCTCTAAAGACCCTGGGAAAGTTTCGAGAAAATGGCCTGAAACCCATTAATTGCTTTTTTTTTCTAAGGCTCGGACACGCTGGGTTGTAACAGAGGAGTGTGATATTTAAAAGGATGTTTTCCTAATGAATTACAGACAC
>NW_028234413.1:4940844-4943344 GCF_977035675.1 Penaeus japonicus
AAGGGGGGGAGGGAAGGGGGGGAGGAAGGGGTGGGGGGGTGGAGGAGGAGGGGGGGGTGTGGAGGAGGAGGGGGGGAGTGGAGGAGGAGGGGAGGAGAGGAGGGGTGGGGAAAGGGTGGGGGATGTGGGAAAGGGGAGGAGAGGAAAGATGAAGAGGGGGGGGGAAAGAAGGGGGGTGTGGGGAAAGGAAAAAAGAGGCCCGGGGGTGGGGAGGAGGGGAGAGGGGAGAGAAGGAAGAGAAGGGGGGGGGGAGGGGGAGTTGGAAGAAGGGGAAAAAGGAGGAGGGAGAGAGGTGGATTTTTAGGGTTTAATAGGGAAAAGGAGGAGAGAGGGGAAAGGGGTTGGAGATTCAGGGGGAGATGAAAAAGGGAAAGAGAAAGGAGTAGAGAAAGAAAACGGGAGATTGAGGGGGAAAAGGTTGGAAGATGAGAGGAAAGAGTAAGAGGGAAGGAGGAGGAGAAAAAATAAATACAAAACGGAAAAAGGGGAGTCTCATGAACAAGAATTTGTATTTTGAACAAAAGAAAAGGAACTTGTCTATTGTTGTGAGCGTGTGGTTTTTATTGTTATTTATCGTGTGTATACGGGGGGGGGGGGGGGTTACATAGTCGAAGAGAGAAGAGAGAAAGAGAGAGAGAGAGAGAGAGAGAAAGAGAGAATGGAAGAGAGAGTTAGAGAGGGTGAGAGAGAGCGTAGAGAGGAGGAGAGAAGAGAGATGTGAGAAGAGGAGAGAGAAAGTGAAGAGAGAAGAGAGGAGAGAGATTTAGAGAGAGAGAGAGAGAAAGGAGAGAGATCAGAGAGAGAGAGAGGAGACGAGAAGAGAGAGAGAGAGAGAGCGAGAGAGAGAGAGAGAGAAGAGAGAGAGAGCGAAGGAGAGAGAGAGAGAGGAGAGAGATGAGAGAGAGAGGGAGAGAGAGGAGAGATGAGAGAGAGAGAAGGAGAGGAGAGAGAGAGAGAGAGGAGAGGGAGAAGAGAGAGAGGGAGAGATAGAGAGGAAAGAGAGATAGAGAGAGGGAGAATGAGAAGAGAGAGAGAGAGGAAGAGAGAAAGAGGGAGATGAGAGAGAGAGAGAGAAGGAGATTGGAGGAGATGATGAGGAGAGAGAGAAGAGAGAGAGAAGGAGAGAGAGAGAGAGAGCGAGGAGATAGAGAGAGAGAGAGAGAGAGTGAGATAGAAGAGAGTAGAGAGAGACAGAGAGAGGAGAGAGAGAGAGAGAGTAGTAGATGAGAGAGCTATAGAAAGAGAGAGAGAGAGAGATGGGAGAGAGAGAAGCAAGCTCGAGAGAGAGAGAGAGAGAGAGAGAGAGAGAGAGAGAGAGAGAGAGAGAGAGAGAGAGAGAGAGAGAGAGAGAGACGTGTTGCAAGCTGGAACAGATAAACTCCCCTTCCCTGTAAGAACAGACCGGGTGTATGGAGGATGAAGTTACAGTTTTACCATTAAGGTCTCACTGCCTTCCCCCCCCTCCCCACCCCATCTACTCCCATCTCTCCTCCCTCCTCTTCCCTTCCCTCCCCTCTCCTCCCTTCTCTTCCCTTCCCTCCCCTCTCCTCCCTTCTCTTACCTTCCCTCCCCTCTCCTCCCTTCTCTTACCTTTCCTCCCCTCTCCTCCCTCCTCCTCCCTTCCCTCCCCACTCCTCCCTCCTCTTCCCTTCCCTAACCTCCCTCCTCTTCCCTTCCCTCCCCTTTTCTCCCTTCTCTTCCTTTCCCTCCCCTCTTCTCCCTCCTCTTCCCTTCCCTCTCCTCTTCCCCCTCTTCTTCCCTTCTTTTCTCTTCTCACTTATTCAAATTTCCTTATCCTTGCTTTCCCCCCTTCCCCTTCCACTCTCTCCTCCCCCCTCTCCCTCACCCTCCCCCATCCCACTTTCTCCCTCTTCCCTCCCATTATCCCCTTCCTCCCCCTCTCATTCTCTCTTCCCTTCTCCCTATCTCCCAACCCCCCACCCCCACTCCCCTCCCCTTCCCCCTCCCCTTCCCCCTCCTCCTTGCAAGGCTTCCTCTTCTGTTATAAAAGGAAATATAAATTATATGTTATCCGGAATGTTCCTAATGAATGCATGTGTCCTTGATAATAACTATAGGTTATTGCAAGGTAGGTAGATATATTGCAAGGGATTAGGAGAGATCGATTGTTGAGAGACTTGCCAACATGAATTGCAAAGAGAGACAGTAATCTTAATATGCTAAACGTTACAGTACAAATAAAATGCATTGTAAATTACACAGTAACTAGTTCAATGTACAGTAGGCAAAAATGAACAGTAAGTAAATTATAAAACAATGTTTAAAGAACTTATCTATTGCTTAGAAGAAAAAAAAACTATTATTTTTTAAAGAAAGAAAAGATAAAAAGTTTACAAATAAATATATATATATAAATATATATAATTTCTTTAAAATACTTTAGAAAAATAATATAATAGTATTATAATATTTTTTAAATATTATATTTATTACTATTTTATTATTATCATAAATTATATCCCCAAGTCAACCATCATTT
>NW_028234413.1:4948344-4950844 GCF_977035675.1 Penaeus japonicus
GGGGTGGGGGGTAGGAGGTAAGGGGGAGGAGGGCGTGGTGGTGATGTGCGTGGAGGGGGAGGGGGAGGGGGAGGAGGGCGTGGTGGTGTTGTGTGCGTGGGGGAGGAGAGAGAGAAGGTGGAGGGTGAGAAGCGGGGAGTAGGGAGAAGGAAGGGAGAGAGAGGTGGTGTTGGGGAGGGGGGAGGGGGAAGGAGAGAGGTGGTTTTGTGTGTATGTATGTGTGTATGTGTGTGTGTGTGTGTGTGCGTGTAGTGTGGAGGTTGGAAGTGAGGGAGAATGGTGGTATGTGTATGGGTGGAAATGAAACTGGAAGAGCCAGAGAGAGAGAGATTTTTCTCCCCCCCTTTTTATTGTAAAGGGAGATGGGGAGGTGGGGTGGGGGGGATAGGGTAATGGGGAGATCATTCTGAATCATTAATTTCTATTGTTCTCTTCTTATGCGTCGGCAATTGATTGTGTGGTGGCTGTGGGATTTTTTTCTTCTTTTTTTTTCTTTTGTTTTCCATTGCAGGGTACTTTTTACGCTCTGTTCCCATCTTATTGTCGTTCATTTTTTGTCAATCTAAGATCATAATTAAAATTCTAGCTTTGATAGTAATGATTATAATGATGATACCAATGATATTCCTTATTACTGATATTATGATCTTTTAATTATTCATATCATGATAATAAAATAATAATAATAAAAAATGATAACACTAATAATAAAGATAGTGATGATAATGATAAGGATTATCATCATTGTCATCATTACCATCATCATGATCATGATCACAAGCATCACTATTATCATCATTATCATCATCATAACCATCGCTATCCTCTTTATATCATTACCATTATTATCATGATTGATAACATTAACAATATGATTCATAAACATTCTATTAACATTTCATTATATATTGTTGTTTTTTTTCTCCCCTTTGTTAGTATTACTTTTCTCTCTCTTTATCGTGGTTATTTGCATCATTGATTGATATCATGTAGAATTACGAAGATGATGATAACAATGATAACAGTAATAGTAATCGGATCACCATTAGCGGCAGAATGATAGTGAGAAGGACTGTAATAACAACATTAGTAATGATAATAACATTGTCATTATCATAATCATTATCATAACTCTTATTTTGTGAATGATTAATTCTTCTTTCGCCATTATATTACGCTGGGGATAACAAACAAGGTGATACAAAAAGATGACAACATCATCAATAATCTTAAATATATTCCTATAAACAAAATAAATTGTTCCGTTGTACATGACCTTAAAGAACAGTAGCAATATATCTCAACGAAGATGTATTATACACAAACACCTCAATCATAATTTAATCCATATAACTTTATCAATGAAACGCAACAGACAACTGTATAGCATTAACAACAATACCCTACCTAGCCTTGCAAAAAAAAAAAAAAAAAAAAAAAAAAAGGAAGGGAAGGGACTCTAACAACCGCCGTGTTTTCTTCTCAACTCGAGCAACATTGCAACAATAGTTAATCTAAAGTTCACGACTATCGATTCGGGCAACACTATACAGGCCAGAGACAAGTTGGTAACATGGATTCTCTTTATAGGAAATTGGTAATAGTAATGATTATGGTGATAATAAGTAATTTCGAAGAGAAAAAAAAAGTGTATTGTTTTGTTTATTTATGTTTTGACTTAAGTAAATTAATTGTCATAGTGACATAGTGATGATTATGGTGATCACAGTCATTTTCATGTGAAGTGATTTGTATTATTTTTTATCAAATTATCTTTGAGTTTAAGGAAGGGGATGATTGTTGCAAATGAAGCTGTAACTGGGTTTGATAAACAAATACTATGTGGTTGTGGAACTGCTGTTGATAACGTGAATAATGAGAATAGTCGTACCAACTACATTCATTATAATATGATATTAATGAAATTAATTCTATTAGAAGCACCAGCTCATTCACTCACTTCCTCTATTTATTTCTACCACTTCCACATACACATACACACACACACACACACACACACACACACACACACACACACACACACACACACACACACACACACACACACTTACACACACACACACACACACACACACACACACACACACACACACACACACACACACACACAGGAGCATCCAATAGCAACACCGTACGATATTCCCACTAAGGATTCCGACCAGACGGGCGGGTGGGCGGGCAGTGTGCAACATTACCCGGTCAGATAAGCGACAAGAGAGAGAGAGAGAGAGAGAGAGAGAGAGAGAGAGAGAGAGAGAGAGAGAGAGAGAGAGAGAGAGGGAGGGAGAAAGAAAGAAAGAAAGAGAGAGAGAGAGAGAGAGAGAGAGAGAGAGAGAGAGAGAGAGAGAGAGAGAGAGAGAGAGAGAGAGAGAGAGAGAGAGAGAGAGAGAGAGAGAGAGCGAGAGCCAGAGTCGTGTGTGTGTGTGTGTGTCTATACACTCAGACCCAGCGAGATATCAGTGTCCACCCAGTTGCGTAC
>NW_028234413.1:4975844-4978344 GCF_977035675.1 Penaeus japonicus
CAACACACACACCACACACAACACACACACACACACACACACACACACACACACACACACACACACCACACACAACACACATATATATATATATATACATATATATTATATATATATATGTATATATATATATATATATATATATATATATATATATATAAAATATATTATGTATATATATATATATATATATATATATATATATATATATATATTATATACATATATATATAGATAAGTGTGTGTGTGTGTGTGTGTGTGTGTGTGTCTGTATGTGTATACATACGTACACAAACACACACACACACACACACACACACACACACACACACACACACACACCACACACACACACACTATTTACACACAACACACATATATATATGTATATATATATATATATATATATATATATATATATATATATATATATTATATATATATATATATATATATATGGAGTGAGAGTAAGATAGATAAATAGAGAGAGAGAGAGAGAGAGAGAGAGAGAGGTAAGAGAGAGAGAGAGAGAGAGAGAGGAGAGAGAGGAGAGAGTGAGAGAGAGAGGAGATAGAGAGAGAGAAAGAAAGGAAGCTAGAGAGAGAGAGAGAGAGAGAGAGAGAGAGAGAGAGAGAGAGAGAGAGAGAGAGAGAGAGAGAGAGAGAGAGAGAGAGAGAGAGAGGCCAGCTAAAGGAGGAATGGATTTACGTTATGGAGTATGAGGAGATGCGAGATGCGAGATGTAGGAGACCAGGAAGATTCAAGAAGGAAGGAAGGATGGATGGAAAAAGATAAGAAACAGGAGAGGAAAAGCAATAGACGAAGGGAAAATGAAGAAGGAGGAAAAGAGATCTCAGAGGACGATCCGTAGCGAAGGAAGGAGGAGGGAAGGGTAAGAAAAGAAGTAGGAAGAGGTGAAGGAAGAGAGGAAGAGGAACGGGAAGAAGGAGGATGGGGGGGGGGGGGATGTGATGGGGGGAGGGGAGGGGAGGGGGGGAGGGAGGAGGGGAAGGAGGTGAGGGCGGAGAAAGGGGGGAGGGGGAAAGAAGGTGAGCGGAGGGGGAAGTAGGAGGAGGGAAGATGAAGGGGGGAGGGGGGAATATGAGAAAGTAAAGGAGGAGAGGGGAAGAGGAAGGAAAAGGGGGTAGAGAAGGAGAGGAGGAAGGAGAGGGAGGAGAGGGATGGAAAGAGAGCTGAGGGGAGAGAGACAGCAAGACAGTGGAAGGGAAGAGGCAAAGGGAGGAAGGGGGGAAAGGAAGGGAAGGAGGTGAAGGTGAGTAGGAAATGAAAGACGGGGGGGAGGGCGGAAGGGAAGGAGAGAATAGGGAAGTGGGGGGAGGGGAGGGCGGGGAGGAAGGAGAGAGGCGGGAAGAGAAGAGGAAGAGGTGAAGGAGGAGAGGGTGGAGAGGTGAGAAAGGTGGAGAAGAATAGGGTAAGGACGGAAAGTGAAGGAGGTGAAGTAGGAGAGCAGGGGAAGGGGTTGGAAGGGGAGGGGGGTGGAGAACGAGTCACAGGGGGAGGGGGGGAGGGGGATCAGAGCGGGAGTCAGGCACAGGTAGGGGTGGAGAGGATGGGGGAGGGAGGGAAGGGGGTAGGACAAAGGAGCTCAGAATTTGGAAGAATCAGGAAGAAAATTCCTTTTTACAAGTTTAGTTGGAGAGAGAGAGGAGGAGGACAAGGAGGAGGAGGAGGAGGAGGAGGAGGAGGAGGAGGAGGAGGGGGAGGAGGACGATGAGGATGAGGTGGTGGAGGAGGAGGAGGAGGACAAGGAGGAAGAGGAGGAGGGGGAGGAGGACGAGGAGGAGGAGGTGGTGGAGGAGGAGGAGGAGGACAAGGAGGAAGAGGACAAGGAGGAGGAGGAGGAGGAGGAGGGGGGGAGGACGAGGAGGAGGAGGACAAGGAGGAGGAGGAGGAGGAGGGGGAGGAGGAGGACAAGGAGGAGGAGTAGGAGGAGGTGGTGGAGGAGGAGGAGGGGAGGAGGAGGAGGAGGAGAAGGGCAAGGAGGAGGAAGAGGGGGAGGAGGAGGAGGAGCAGGAGGAGGACGAGGAGGGGGAGGAGGAGGAGGAGGACGAGGAGGGGGAGAAGGAGGAGGAGGAGGAGGAAAACAAAGAGGAGGAAGAGGAGGAGGAGGAGGAGAAGGAAGGGAATAGAAATGAAAGGTGAGAAGAGATAAGAAAAAATAAATACAGCAACAGAATAGAGAATGAGAGGAACCATAAGAAAACGTGGAGAGAGAAATGAACACAAGACAAAAAGAACAAAATATGAATATGAAATAAAGAAAGAGAGAGAGAGAGAGAGAGAAGGCTCCATAAAAGAAAATAGAAAAATGAAAAAAAAAAAAAAAATACGTGGAAGGTGTGAGCCATGTGCAGGAATACACAAGTTCAAGACAAATAAATACTCGACGAACGAGTAAGTGAGAAGAAGAATAGATATAAGAAAGGATTACTCTGAAGAAAACAAATATTCAAATAAGATACATATACGAAAAATAAAC
>NW_028234413.1:4993344-4995844 GCF_977035675.1 Penaeus japonicus
AGAGAGAATGAATTGACAGGAATTTCATACATGAGGATGATATCAATATTGCCGACGAGGCTGAATTTTGCAAGAAAAATCATAATGAAAATGATAAATAAGCCCGATAATAACAGCAATAAGAACTGAAATAGATAGTGAAATTAATGAAAATCACAACTGCTTATGATGACAAAGCTGGCACATGGAATAGAAAATACACAATCCCATGAGAAAAATACGTTATATTTTCCGATGTTCTGCAATAGTTGATGATGACTTTATTGTTCAGATTGTGAAGCCATTTGGGGGAGCCGCCCTTCTTATATATCGTAAGCTTATTGAGAAACCCTGATTACGCATTCCGTCTGATTACAGATTGGGAAATATGACAAGATATCTTCTCAATGTCTTGGATTATTTTTGCTGTCTGCCTCATAAAACCTCATTGAGTTTGTATCATAGATATTAATGACACAGGGTAAATTAAGTCGATTCTGGAATCCATTCGCTGGAAGAGAAGAGCCAATCTTTCAGATATTCCCATTTGTTTTCGTCAAATTTCAATTAAATCATTATCAACACCATCTCTACCTAACACCACCTATCATACTGACAGCATCACCCCCCCCCCCCAAAAAAAAAAAAAAAAAAAAAAAAAAAAAAAAACTATCGGACGCAATAATCCACAATTTGCTTGTCTTGTACCCAGCATATTTTTTATTTTTTTTATTTTTTTTTTTTACCAGGGACTTTTACATCGTAAAAGGAAAAGTGTTTTGCGCAGATGACACACGCGGGTTTATCCTCCTTCCCTCCAGCATCCAAAGCCTATGCATGAGACTTAAGGTAATGTAACCTCAGAGAATCTGGTAGCGGCGAGAGAGTATCATTCCCGGGGAGATAAGATACGGGCGGAAATATGTATACAAGTCTTGTCTGACATATCACTGAATGCTGTGTGTCATGTCGGATGTGCATATATATACTCGCACGCACGAACACAAGCGCACACGCACGCCGATATGCAAATGCACGCACATTGGGAAATGTGTATATCGTTCTTTGTTACACTGTTGATAAATAAGCAGCAACAACCTAATCGATTGTGATAATATATTGAAATGAAATTCCACTGATGCCACAATGTGTGTGTATATATATAAATATATATATATATATATATATATATATATATATATATATATATATATATATATATATATATATACATATATATGTATATATGTATATATATATATATATATATATATATTTATATATAAATATATATACACACACAAATATCTATCTATCTATTTATCTATCTATCTATCTATCTATCTGTCTATATATATATATATATATATATATATTATATATATTATATATATATATATATATATATATATATATATATATATATATATATATATAGGATATATGGATTGATAAATAGATAGATAGGTAGATAGATAGATGGATAAAGAAGCATATACATGCATATATATATATATATATATATATATATATATATATATATATATATATATATATATATATATATACATATAAGGATTTCGAGCCTCAGAAGTTAGCAAAATTATGATACTAAAGGAAACTGGGCTTAATTTCTGCGATACTGCAGAAAAAAATAAGAATTTCCACTGTATTCGAGGTTCGGGAAAAATACCTGGAAAATGAGGAAAAGCCGTTAGGTACGAGAAATTGTTCAACATGGCAGTGTTAGCGTCATTTACATTATTAATACTTAGCCTGACGAGGTTCAAGAGATCAGCAAAAGTACAGCGAACAGATATACCTGGTTTAAGAGTCTCTAAACCGAGAGAAACACGTTCAACGAGTTAGTGAGAGTACTTAGATAGAGCTCTTTGGCAGCAGAAAAGAAAAAAAATCATAGGGCGATAGCTGCCCATGAAATAGGTTAGAAATCACCAGTCGTGTTTTATTTTCATATCGCAATGCATTTTATCAACCTAACTTTTCAGTGCCTTTGTTAATCGCGGATTTTTAAGAGAGTAAATTTCCCAATAACAAAGACTTAAATTACACGGGGCACAAGATTTGATGTTCTGTAAAGCCACATATATAGAGAGAGTATCATTAATCTCGTGCTACTTCCACTTGGGAGGTTCGTGAATCATGCATGCATTGTGACGGCAGTGTTGATTTAGACAGTTTCGGAAGATGCTGGTGATATCAATTCGAACCTTAATCTGATACAATTTCGTTTTCAATTAATTTTGCTTATCATGAATTATCATTACTACACTTCCAGTTAGGCAGGTAACACACACACACACACACACACACACACACACACACACACACACACACACACACACACACGCACACAAACAAACACACAACAAAAGACACAGTACCGCAACCCCGAAGCTCCGAAACTTCGACCCCCCGAAACCCTAACCCCTACAAACCCCCTGCAAAGTCTCGAAGCTCCGAACACCCGATACCCAAACTCCCATAACCCCCACAAGCC
>NW_028234413.1:5005844-5008344 GCF_977035675.1 Penaeus japonicus
GGAGGAAGCAAGAGTGAAGGAGAGGGAGGGGGGTTGAGAGTGAAGGAGAGGGAGGGGGAGACGGAGGGGGCGAGTGTGATGGAAGGATGAGGAGGAGAAGGGAGTAGCGAGAGTGAAGGAAGGAGAGTGGGAGGGGGAAGGGGCGAGAGTGAAGGAAGGAGAGTGAGAGAGGGAGGAAGCGAGAGTGAAGGAAGGAGAGGGGAGTGGGAGAGGGAGGAAACGAGAGTGAAGGAAGGAGAGCGGGAGAGAGAGGAAGCGAGAGTGATGTAAGAGGGAGGGGGAGGGGGAGAGAGGGAAGGAATAGGCGAGAGCGAGGGGGGAAGGGGGGGGGGAGTGGGGAGACCGTCCGGGGGAGAACTAATTTCATCATCTGTCATGGCCGTCTGAGCGGAAGAGAGAGAGAGAGAAAAAAAAAGAGCGATCACATGTGTGTACGTACGTCGGTGTGTGCACGTGTGGGCGTATGTCTCATCTATCTCCCACACGCGCGGGCGTACGGACCTTTTCATTTCGTGAGCACGTGTGGAAAATTCGCTTTTATCTCCTCAGCTGTCTTGATGATGTTATGTGGCTTTGTAATAGGTGTATAGAAGATGCATTGTTTACTTGTTGATCCATTGAATGACCTTTTGATTATCATTAGCATTATTGTAATGATTGTTGTTGTTATCACTTTGTTTTGATGTAGGTGTTATTATCATTGCCGTTACTCGCCCGATGGTTATCAGTTTTAATTCATCTACTTTTTTTTACATAGAGAAATATCGGGTGATATGTTTTTATATGTAACAATAAAGGAACTAGCATGTAGAAATGAGGCCAGGCAAATAGATTGGAAGGCAGACGGACAAACTTAATGGCAGAACGAAAGACACATAGATAGATATGTGTGCAAAGCGCGCACATACAGAAACTGATATAACTATAAATTAAAAGTTCGATACAAAAAACAACAACATTAAACAAAATAAAAGGGTGAACAAATGCGTTGCAACTATAAGCAGGATGAACAAAGGTACAGATGCAAATGCGAGTTCCGGCAAAATAATCCTATGAAATGCAAATTCACAGTACTTTTCTTTTCCGGGTAACCACGACCTTAGTCAAGGCTAATCGAGTTAATATGACGGCGTTTCGGTCTAGAAACCTTGGTCGTAGTACCTTTGCATTCTTTCCCTCCCTTCTCTCTCTCTCTCTCTCTCGCTCTCCTAGTAAGTCCATAAGGAATTACAGTCTTCTAAGTGTGTTTGTATGTAAACACACACACAAATTTATGTACATGTACACACATACACAAATAACCTTCACCCCCTCCACACACACATAATGTGTCAACATATGATATATTTGCCACCTAGTATATATACACAAAACACACTAAATACGTTAGAGCTTGAATATCGCAACACTTCCGACCAAAAAAGCATAATCAAAGTAATGTAATATAACAAAAACAACGAAATCTTTCAAACTACTACACATAATAACAACAAGAACAGCAGCAACAGAACATACACACCACATAAAAGCAAAGAGAGAAAAGGAACACCACCGTACTACGAGGAACATATGCTACTGAAACCTAAGATGAAAATACAAGCAAAACATCTCGCTCTCCTCAAGGTCAAAAGAACAAAAAGAAAAAGAAAAAAAAGTCTTTATGGCCCAGCTATAATCAATAACACGTTGAGCGCTGTCAGCTGTACCAGTGTCAGCCATTATAATAGCACCATCCATTGCGGTAAAACGAGTAACTACCATTAACCATACATACACATGGATGGAACTGAAGCACCAGCTGCATAACCTACTAACCATCCATGCTTAACTCATTCCTCCTCCGACTTGGATGAGCTTCCTAACATAAGCAATAATTGTTATTAGATCTAGAAAGATTCCTATACCACCCCCCTTCCACCTTCCCACCCAACCCTCCCCTCCCCTCTTCTCCTAGTGAATCCCCACATCACTCAACATCTTCCCCCTCCCCCTCCCACCCCCCATCCAAGAAAAAAAAAAAAAAACAAAAAAAAACATCGAAGTTTCCCCTAAATCCGGCTTGTATGTAGACTCACACACATAAACCGCAGCTGTACACAACGTCACCGCGAGCGCCACCTTTAAGCACAAAGGGCGTTCTCGTCGTGGCTGCTAGACCGACCGACCAGGCAACACCGACAGCACCAACAGCACCAACAGCAGCCCAGCCAACACGGACCATAGCATCAACCAAGCGGAACGACAGCACCGTGACTATTGGACATTTAGTTACGTCGAGCATCACAACTTTCCTGTTTCGAGGCTGAGCTTCGATTAACTGCGTCGCTTGATTTTTTTTTTGAATCGAGGATCACTCTTTGTCTGTCTGAATATGTATGTATTGGTGTGTTTATATTTATGCATATATACACACACACACGCACACGCACACGCACATACACACACACACGCACACACACGCACATATATATATATGTGTGTGTGTGTGTGTGTGTGTGTG
>NW_028234413.1:5015844-5018344 GCF_977035675.1 Penaeus japonicus
TCTGGGCGGCAGATGGTCCTAGCCAGCTGCAGGACCAGCACGCGTCACCGTGGGCCTCTCGGTCGGTCGCCGCTGTTCAGATTTATTCATCGTGTCGCAACAGAGACAGATGCTGAGCTCGACAAAGCGTCCCTATGCCGTCCCGAGGCCTCGCGTTTGGACTCGCTTTCATGCGAAGGAAGTTCGGTGGTCATTGAGCCAGGTAGAGCCGTGGTCGTGACCTTGGCGCCTCCCATGTGGCTCGCTCGACAGGCAAAAACTGGTCGCAAGACGTTAGCTGCGGGCGACCATGTGTTGCTGCAGCCTGGCTATGTGGGCCACCACCTGGCCCCCGCCATGGCGTTTACATTTCTTATTCGCACACTCTCTCTTTCTCCCTCTGGTGTCCGTCTCGGCTTTGCTCACAACACTCTCACTTGCTTGTGCGACTCTTTGCTTTCCCCGATCACTCTTGCTTGTTGTGTCACCCGCTGACGGCAAACAAGTCTCGTCTGTGTTTATAACCTGGTTTTCTGCACGGCCATTACTCTCTCGCGCTGGTTGTTACTTCCTCATATGCGTTGCTCACCTACGCTGAACTGGCCCATGATCGCCAAACTTTTGACCAGGCGACTCTGGCTTATTTACAGCCTGTCACCAGCGAGTGACTCAGGTGACTCACGTGGTGCCCACCCACAACCCATGCTTGGTTTCTCGCAAAAACACCTTTCTGCCTTCTTATGCCTCCCACTCCTTGCCCACATTCCTCGTGCTTGCTTTGACTAGCTCGAGTTTCTTGTTACATTCCTTTATAGACACAACATCATTTGATAAGTTGTTTGCTTCGTCAGGTTTCCCTTTGGAATTTTTTAACGATTTGAATATATATCAGTGACCTCTTTTGCAATAATAATATTTTTTTCTTCTTCCTTATTTAGCTCCTATAAGGACCATGCGTTTGCAGTCATACATTGCAGTGCAAGTAAGTGTAATATTTCGTAACGTCATTTGGCGCGTGGTTGCAAAACGAGCCTCTTGCACAAAGCTGCTTCCTGTTGCCGTTGTGATGAACTGATATCAATAACGATAACGGCGGAGTTACATTATGTTCAACGTTGATTTTCATTTGTGTGCAGTTGTATGTTTGTCCTGTATGTGCATATTAATTACTATGAATATCCGTTTGTTTATTGACTTCATGTGTTTACCCCTTTCTTAAGTTTTTTGTTTTTGAAAGTTTGTTTCCTTGTTTTATTTTTGTGATTGTTTAAAACTTTTTATCGTAACTGGTGTTATCATAGCTATTACAATAGTTATCTGCACTTATCACAATCAACTTCAATAAAACAATATCTTAAATATGTAAGTCCAACACACTCATTATCAACCCTCTTTATATTTTATCTAGTTTTAATTCTTTAATTTAAGAAGAAGGGGAAACAAAATCTTGACCCTAATCCCACCCACGCCCTTGCAATTAGTGGCGATGATAAACGTATGTATAGAACTCGATGAACGTTACATGTATAACCGTTGAGCCCCCCCCCCCTCACGCCCCCGTCCTCCTCCTCCCTTGCATGTCCCTAAACAAACGGCGATCTGTTTGAAAGCATAGAGACTTTGGATGAGATATCCGTGTATATTAGACTTTCTGTATATATATATATTTTTTTTTTTTCTAGCCTTATATATATATATATATATATATATATATATATATATATATATATATATATATATTAATTCATTAAGATTTTGATTTTTTTTACAAGTACTTTTCCTTCTCCTCTACCTTTTCCCTCCATTCTCCTCCTCTCCCCCCCCCCCTCCTTTCCCCCCATCCCTTTCTTCCCTATCCCCCCGTTACCCTCCTCCCTCTCTCTCTCCCTGCCCTCCCCTTCCATTTTCCTCTCATGCCCCTCCTCCCTCTCCCTTTCCCCTCTTCCCCTTCTCCCTCTCCATCCCCCCCTTCCCTTCCACCCTCTCTTTCCACCTTCCCCATCTCCCTCCTCCCCCTTCCTTTTCTCCTCCTTCCCCTCCTTTTTCCTCCCCTTCCCCTTCTCCCTTCTCCCTTTTCTCTCCTCCCTCCCTTCCCCCCATCCCCCTCCTCCCTTCTCCCTCTTCTCTCCTCCCTCCCTTCCCCCCATCCCCCCCCTCCCTTAACCCAAATCCGCACCCAATGCAGCGAGTAGAAAGAGGAGGAGGAGGAGGGGGAGGAGGAGGAGGAGGAGGAGGAGGAGGAGGAGGAGGAGGAAGAGGAGGAGGAGGAGGAAGAGGAGGAGGAGGAGGAAGAGGAGGAGGAGGAGGAGGAGGAGAATCTCAGGAAAAGAGTCTTGAGGATTATTGTGAAATACACACGATATACATCTTTTGGGGGGAGGGAGAGGTGAGGGAGGAGGGGGGGGGCTTGAGGGTTCTTAGATCCCCCCCCTGCCTTAACGAAGAGAACGTATCAAAGGCCGGGTGTAGGAACAAAGGGCATAGTCATCACTCATCTTATCCCAGGCTCTTTAGAATGCTT
>NW_028234413.1:5035844-5040844 GCF_977035675.1 Penaeus japonicus
AGAGAGAGAGAGAGAGAGAGAGAGAGAGAGAGAGAGAGAGATAGAAAGAGAGTGAATGAGTGAGTGAGTTAGTGAGAGTGAGTGAGTGAGTAAGTGAGTGAGTGAGTAAGTGAGTGATTAAGAGAGAAAGCGAGAGACAGAGAGAGAGAGAGAGAGAGAGAGAGAGAGAGAGAGAGAGAGAGAGAGAGAGAGAGAAAAGAGAGATAGAGAGATAGATAGAATTCTAGAAGAGAGGCGAAAAGAGAAAGATAGGAGTTTGTGTTTTGGTTTTTTTTTTGTTGTGTTTTGTTGGGTTTTGTTAAATAGAGAATACTGAAAAAGGATAAAAAAAAAAACGCGAGATATAGAAGAAAAAAATTATAAAATGAAATGAAAAGAAAAATTAACTATGACGAATGAAATGAAAAGCGTGAAAAACCAGTGAAATCGCAAGGAAAACGACGAAAAAAACATGCCGACATAAACAAAAAAAACCCAACAACCAACACCAGAAACGAGTGGAGTTGGCATAGCACATACAGGTTTATCGCAGACCATAAACAAAAAACAGTAAAAACAACAAGGACAACAAAAAAACTCAAAGATCTACTTGAGTGGATGTCAACCACAGTTCTCAGCGAGGTCGGGGTCCAGTGGCTTGCCTCGTGAAGTGATTGCTAATGCATTCCACGTCACAGTCAACTTCAACTCGTGAAGAAAAAGCAAAAAAGCAAAAAAAAAAAAAAAAACAAAAAAAAAAAAAAAAAAAAAAAAAATTAATAATAATCATAAAAAATAAATGAATAGATAAATAAAAATGTAATGATAATTAATATGATAAATAAATGAATGAATTGATTAATGAAATACGTGATAGTTGAATAAACAAATGATATGAAAGAGAATAATGATTATCAAAATTAAGAAAGGTTAACGTTGACAGCGAGGACGAAGCGAAAGAAAGATGAAAGAAAGGGAAAGGTAGATATGAAACGAAGGAGAAAGTAAGAAATAGAAAAAGAAGAAGAAGAAAAAGAAAAAAAAAACGGAAAAGTTGGAACGCGGGAAAGAGGAAGTAGAGACAAGAACAAAAAGAAGAAGCAAGAAGAAACACGAGGTGATGAAAACGAAAGAAGAAGAAAGAAAGGTAAAAAAGAAAAGAAAACTGGAGGGAAAAAAGGTGCGAGAGAAGAGAAGGAAAGAAACGAAAAACGAAGAAGGAGCGAAGGAGAAAAGATAGAAAAGGACGAAGACAAAGGTGAAGAGGAAGAAGGAGAGGAAGATGAAGCAGAAGAAGACGAAGCGAAGGAGGAATAAGAGGAAGAAGAAGAATAAAAAGCGAAGACGAAGTGGAAGAAGAAGAGGAAGAAGTGAAAGAAGAAGAAGAAGAGGAAAAAGATGAGGGAAAAGAAAAAGACGAAGAAGAAATAAAAAAAAAGCGCAGAGGAAGAGGAGGAAGAAGAAGAAGACGAAGTATAGAAAAAAGAGAAGTAGGAAGAAGAGGACGTAGATTAAGAAAAGGAAGAAGAAGTAGAGGACAAAGAGGAAGGGGAAAAAGAGGAGTTGGAAGAAGAAGAGGAAGATGAGGGGGAAATGAAGGAAAAAAGAAAGAGAAGAAGAAGGAGAACACGAAGATGGAGAGGAAAAAGAGGAGGAAGGAGAAGAAGAGGAAGAAGAAGAAGGTGAGGTGGATGATGAAGAAGATGAAGAAAGAAAAGAATAAGCTAAAGACGAAGAGGAAGAGGAAAAAGAGGAAGAAGAAAAGAAATATGAGGAAGAAGAAGAAAAGAATACGAAGAAGATGAGGAAGAAGAAGAAAAGGAGACGACGAAGAAGAGGAAGGAGAAGAAAAGAAGACGAAGAAGAAGAGGAAGAAGATTAAGAACAAAGAGAAGAAACCTAAAAAAAACAAGCAAAAAAAAAAAAAAAAAAAAACAGTAATAACAGGAAGAAGACGGCGAATTAGAATAAAAGGGAGAAGAAGAAAAAGAAGATGAAGATAAATGGTAATGGTGATAATGCCAAGAGAAAGAGGACGAAGACGAGGAAGAAAAAAACAACAACAAGAATAAGATGAACCGGAAGAAGAAGATGATGAAGTAGATGAATAATAATGATAATAATGATACTAATCATAAGAAGAAAAAGAAGAAAAGATAATGATGAAGAAGAAAAGGAAGAAAAAAGATAAGGATGAAGAATAAAAAGAAGAAGAAGAAGAAGAAAAATGAAAAGGAAAACAAAACAATCTTTCAAAAACAACAACACAATATCAAAAGAAAAGAAAATAAATGATGAAAAATAAGTGATGTTACGATACAGTGTGACAGGGAGATAGATAGACAGATAGATAGATTGGCAGGTAGATTAAGGGATAGATAGAAAGGTGGCTAGAATGTTAGATAGATAGATAGGTAGACAGAAAGATGGACAGACAGATAGATTGGTAGGTAGGTAGGTAGACAGATAGACAGATGCAAAGATAGAGATATAGACATGTAGAGTAAACAAACAGATAGACTGATTGATAGATCGGTGGATAGATAGATAGAGAGACAGATAGATAGAAGGATCCATAGATATGCAGATAGACAAATTGGTTGAAAAGATAGATAGATACACAAACACGTAGATAGACAGACAGATTGGTAGATAGAGAGACAGATAAATAGATAGATACACAGATGTACAGATAGATAGAGTAATAGATAGACATATAAAATAATGGCACGAACAAGTAGATACATAGATACATAGAGTTTGGAGATTAACATAGAGAGAGGCACAAAAATGAAATTTATGGACGTACGTATTTAAATTTAAATGGACAAACCTTTTTTTTTTTACATTTTTTCTTAGAGTGAAAAGAGAGAGAGAGAGAG
Organism: Penaeus japonicus; assembly: GCF_977035675.1. Taxonomy (NCBI): domain Eukaryota; kingdom Metazoa; phylum Arthropoda; class Malacostraca; order Decapoda; family Penaeidae; genus Penaeus; species Penaeus japonicus. Next base: position 5,038,706 of record NW_028234413.1, read on the forward strand.
AGGGAGTGACTGTTTTGTATTTGACTTAATGTATAATTATAGAGATGACTCGAGATGGATAGATATTTCGATAGATATGGATGAAACCATTAAAGAGATCAATAGGTAGATATAAAGATATGAATATAGAAAGATAGAAAGGATGTCAGATAGACAAACAGAGAGACAAACAGATAGAGAGGAAAAAAAAAGATAAACACAGGTAGTTACCAAGATAGTTCAATACCTTTACTCCGTGAACTACGTATAACAAATTGATCATTGACTGGCTTAGAACATTATTTCAATCTGTAAAAGTGAATGCAGAATGCGATCTTCAAAGGTTACGTGCAAAGCAAAATGCTAGAAATCTGAAACCAGATATTTTGTCTGTTCATAATCATCTATAATGTTATTTTTGTTATTAGTTCAGGGATATCTGTTATAATTTTAATTATTTTTATTACAATTATTATCGTTGCTATTATGTTATTATCACTACTATTATCATCACTTTCATTATCATCATTAATCTTATTATCATTGTTATCAATATTATAATCATTATTATTATCACTATCATCACTATTGTTATTATGGTTATCATCGCTATCATTATTATTATTGAATGATAGTCAGTATAATTATTATCGTTATAACCAATATTATCATTATCATGATCATTATTATCATTATTATTCTTGTTATCATCCTCATAATCATTATCATTACTATCATTATTATCATTATCATTTCTACCTATATTATAATCATTATCATTATCATCGTTTTTGTTATCAAGATCATCATTACCATTAATGTTATTATCACTAAAATACTCATCACCATTACAATCATTATCATTATCATTATGCTCTTATTATAAATTTTAATCTGTATCATTATCATTATTATCCTCATTATCAATATCATTATCATTATTATCATTTTAGTAAATTATGATGATCATTATTACCATTATCATTGTTATTATTTTAGTCGCTTACTTTTTTCTCTCTCGTTACTGTCTAGAGCTTCTCTGGGTAAGCTCTTAACACTGTCTTAACTTACTGCATAATCATTATCCTATCATAATTTAAAAATTATCATTAGATAGTAATCTATATCATCAACATCCTTGTTCCTTATCATCACCATTGTTAACTTTATCATTATTGTTATTTTCATTAAATATCAGTATTATTACTGTTGTTTCTGCTATCATAATTAGTCTTATCATTTATCATTATTATTGTTATGATTATCATTATGCTAATAATGATAATGGTAATAATGATGTTAATGATAATTATCATTATTATCACTCCCATTATCATTACTTCCCACCTCATTATTCTTGTTATTACGTTATCATTAACATTATCATTATTATCATTCTCATTACTATCATCATCAATATTATCATCATTATCACTCATTGATCTTACAATTATCATCGTTTCGTTTTCTCATTTCTATTAATATTTTTGATAATTATTTCCATCATTATCATTTTATTATCATGGTTTTGATATGTTGAATATCATATGAATCATGGAAATCGTGTTTTAATAAAAATGTTAAAACTAAACTTCAACTTCGGTATTGCATTTTCTATGCATGGCACTTATACAATTTCATTGTTATGACTATATTTCATATTTGTTTATTCTTTTTTTGTTTTTTATAAAAATCTGTATATTCAAGTATTCATGACTTCAACAATTAAAACCTTTTGTTTACATGTACTTGTTTTTTGATGAATTGCAAGCGATGACAGTGGAACTCGTGAAAATTGGTGATTTTTTAAAGTCCTAACTTGCCATCGAAAATGAATACAAATTAAGAGATAACCTTATTAAATATTTGTTATACATATATACACATATACATGTGTTATACGCATATACATACGCCTATCCGCTCACATAAACATGCAATTATTCACACACACACACACATAAACACACACAAACACACACAAACACACACACAAACACACACACACACACACAAACACACACACACACATATTGACTCATACACTTTCACTCAAATGAGAAGCATGTTGTTGTACTATAAAAAAAGAATATTAGAGATGGAAGTGAATATCCAGTTTGTTTACGTTGCATGCATGGTCTGTATGCAAATCAATTTTAC
>NW_028234413.1:5043344-5055844 GCF_977035675.1 Penaeus japonicus
ATAATATATATATATAATATATTATATATATAGCACATATATAAATATACATAATATATATTTAAAAATTTATATTGATATATATATATAATTATTAGATATATAGATATATATTCAAAGATGACTCATTAATACATACATATATATATTATAAATATATATATATATTATTATATATATATATATATATGTTTTTAACATTTTATAGAAAACCTTGTATGTGAACGTGACTGCCTATGTCAGAGCTGTATTTCAACACGAAAGTCGAGTGTCTCGTTGAGAAAGCCCTTCTTGCAACCGATATGAAGAGACTTGCAACGTCCGAGAAAGACTCTCTTGGGGAAATGTGAAATTTTTCTTTGCGGCAGATTTTTTTTTTCTTTTTTTTTTTCTTTATTCAAAATTCTACGAAGAAAAAGTAATGGGGAAAGATGAAGTGAAGTAAAAAGGTTATTATCATCATTATCATAATTGCAATGATTTTCACAATACTTTACAAAAAAGAAGCTAATGCTAGGGACATAATACAGACGACTTTGTAGGAAAAAATTACTACAACAACTACCTACAACAACTACTACTACTACTATTACTACTACTACTATTACTACTACTACTTCTTCTACTACTATTACTACTACTAGTACTAGAATCTACTATACTACTTTACGACTACTACTCACTACTTACTATACTACTACCTACTACGACTACTTACTAATAATAATACCACTCCACTACTAATAATAATACCACTGCTACTACTGCTATATATTCTTCTACTACTAATGTGACACGCTGCTGACGCTGGGGGGAGGCTGACACGCTGCTGACGCTGGGGGGAGGCTGACACGCTGCTGACGCTGGGGGGAGGCTGACACGCTGCTGACGCTGGGGGGAGGCTGACACGCTGCTGACGCTGGGGGGCGGCTGACACGCTGCTATCCCTGGGGGCGGCTGACACTCTGGTCACGCTGAGGGGAGGCTGACACGCTGCTGACGCTGAGGGAGGCGGACACGCTGCTCACGCTGAGGGGAGGCTGACACGCTGCTGACGCTGGGGGGAGGCTGACACGCTGCTGACGCTGGGGGGAGGCTGACACGCTGCTGACGCTGGGGGGAGGCTGACACACTGCTGACACTGGGGGAGGCTGACACGCTGCTCACCTTGAGGGGAGGCTGACACTCTGCTGACGCTGGGGGGAGGCTGACACGCTGCTCACGCTGGGGGGAGGCTGACACGCTGCTGACGCTGGGGGGAGGCTGACACGCTGCTGACGCTGGGGGGAGGCTGACACGCTGCTGACGCTGGGGGGAGGCTGACACGCTGCTGACGCTGGGGGGAGGCTGACACGCTGCTGACACTGGGGGGAGGCTGACACGCTGCTGACGCTGGGGGGAGGCTGACACGCTGCTGACACTGGGGGGAGGCTGACACGCTGCTGACGCTGGGGGGAGGCTGACACGCTGCTGACGCTGGGGGGAGGCTGACACGCTGCTGACGCTGGGGGGAGGCTGACACGCTGCTGACGCTGGGGGGAGGCTGACACGCTGCTGACACTGGGGGGAGGCTGACACGCTGCTGACGCTGGGGGGAGGCTGACACGCTGCTGACGCTGGCGGGCGGCTGACACTCTGCTCACGCTGGGAGGAGGCTGACACGCTGCTGACGCTGGGGGGAGGCTGACACGCTGCTGACGCTGGGGGAGGCTGACACGCTGCTGACGCTGGGGGAGGCTGACACGCTGCTGACGCTGGGGGAGGCTGACACGCTGCTGACGCTGGGGGAGGCTGACACGCTGCTGACGCTGGGGGAGGCTGACACGCTGCTGACGCTGGGGGGAGGCTGACACGCTGCTGACGCTGGGGGAGGCTGACACGCTGCTCACGTTGGGGGAGGCTGACACGCTGCTGACGCTGGGGGAGGCTGACACGCTGCTGACGCTGGGGGGAGGCTGACACGCTGCTGACGCTGGGGGAGGCTGACACGCTGCTGACGCTGGGGGGAGGCTGACACACTGCTGACACTGGGGGAGGCTGACACGCTGCTGACGCTGGGGGGAGGCTGACACGCTGCTGACGCTGGGGGTGGCTGACACGCTGCTGACACTGGGGGAGGCTGACACGCTGCTGACGCTGGGGGAGGCTGACACGCTGCTGACGCTGGGGGAGGCTGACACGCTGCTGACGCTGGGTGGAGGCTGACACGCTGCTGACCTTGGGGGAGGCTGACACGCTGCTGACACTGGGGGAGGCTGACACGCTGCTGACGCTGGGGGGAGGCTGACACGCTGCTGACGCTGGGGGGAGGCTGACACGCTGCTGACGCTGGGGGGAGGCTGACACGCTGCTGACGCTGGGGGGAGGCTGACACGCTACTGACGCTGGGGGGAGGCTGACACACTGCTGACACTGGGGGAGGCTGACACGCTGCTCACCTTGAGGGGAGGCTGACACACTGCTGACACTGGGGGAGGCTGACACGCTGCTCACCTTGAGGGGAGGCTGACACTCTGCTGACGCTGGGGGGAGGCTGACACGCTGCTCACGCTGGGGGGAGGCTGACACGCTGCTGACGCTGGGGGGAGGCTGACACGCTGCTGACGCTGGGGGGAGGCTGACACGCTGCTGACACTGGGGGAGGCTGACACGCTGCTGACGCTGGGGGAGGCTGACACGCTGCTGACGCTGGGGGAGGCTGACACGCTGCTGACGCTGGGGGAGGCTGACACCCTGCTGACGCTGGGGGAGGCTGACACGCTGCTGACGCTGGGGGAGGCTGACACGCTGCTGACGCTGGGGGAGGCTGACACGCTGCTGACGCTGGGGGAGGCTGACACGCTGCTGACGCTGGGGGGCGGCTGACACGCTGCTGCCGCTGGGGGGCGGCTGACACTCTACTGACGCTGGGGGCAGGCTGACACACTGCTTCCACTGCGCCTGGCTGACCCGCTGCTCACCTTGAGGGGAGGCTGGCACGCTGCTGACAGGGGGGGGAGGCTGACACGCTGCTCACGCTGGGGGGAGGCTGACACGCTGCTGACACTGGGGGAGGCGACGACGGCTGCTCACCGCGCTTGGGGATCTTACAAGATTTGGAATGCTCACACAACGCTCACGCTGAGGGAATGCTGACATCTATGTCCAGAATATGATGAAAATGGTAAATGAAAGAAAGAGGGAAAGAGGGGGGAAGGGTGGGGTGGGGGTGAGGGGTGGGGTGGGGGTGAGGGGTGGGGTGGGGGTGATGGATGGGGTGGGGGTGAAGGGAGGAGGGGAAGGAAAGAGGTTATGGGGAGGGGGGGAGGAGGGTAAGGGGGAGATGGAGGAGATGTCCCACAATACCGAAGGGGAGGGAAGAGAGTTGAAATAAGAATAGGAATAATGGACTATATGTATATATGAGGAGGGAGAGAAAAGGGGGAATGAGAAGGAAAGAAAGAATTGTTGTCGATAAGGAGAGAATAGAGTGATAAGAGAGGAGGAGGAGAAGGAGAGGGAGGAGGAGGAGGAGGAGGAGGGGGCGGGAGAATAGGAGGAGGACGAGGAGGAGGAGGATAGGGAGGGGGACGAGGATAAAGCAGAGGAGAAGGAGGAGTAGGAGGAAGAAGAGGATGAAGAGGATAATGATGGCGTGATGATGATGATTATAATAATGATGGTAAAGCTAACAATGATGATAATGATGATAAAAAAATGATGATAATGCTAACATGATGATAATAAGAATAACAATGACGATTCTTATCATGAACATGAAGATGATAATAATCTTAATGATAAAGGGGAGTAAGGAGTAGGAAGAGAAGCTAAAGCAGATTGGAGGAGGAAAAGGAGGAAAAAAAAGAAAGAAAAAAAGTGGAAGACAGCAAAAGCAGATAGCAAAAGGGATGATGATGATGATGAAGAAAAATGGAGAGACGAGAAGAAGCGAGAAGAAGCGAAAAGATAGACGAAATGACTCCCGATAAATGAGGCAATGAAATAACAGAGTCGAGAGAGGATAGCTCACGTGCGACCAGTGTCTATATGACGAGAAAAGAAGAAAAATCTGTCGAGAGGCAATGGGAGTGCGAAAGGACCATGAAAATGGATGAAAGGTTACGAGAATAAGACTCCGAAATAGTCTTGCGGAGTCGAGGCGAAGGTACAAACTCTGCGGGAAGTTTCGCCCAAAGTGGAGGTAAAAGGAAGGGAAAGAGAGGCTCGCCGATGAAGAATGTAGAGAAGAGAAGAAAGAAATTGCAGTAACACAAAGGCAATGGCAATCGCAGGAAGGGAGCATAATTATAGATGGAGTCGTAAAAAATGATGGAGTTTTTCGGGAGGGAGGGGTGGGGGGGTGGGGGGAGTCATCCTCAGAGTGGCGGGAAAAGCGATGACTTCGGATTCAAGATGGACTCCGCGGGAGAGAGGGAAGCCGTTGAAATGGGAGGGACGGCGCTTGGACCGCTCAAGCTGACACGCTGCTGACGCTGGGGGGAGGCTGACACGCTGCTGACACTGGGGGGAGGCTGACACGCTGCTCACCTTGAGGGGAGGCTGACACTCTGCTGACGCTGGGGGGAGGCTGACACGCTGCTCACGCTGGGGGGAGGCTGACCGTTTGGAATGCTCACACAACGCTCACGCTGAGGGAATGCTGACATTCTATTCACACTAAGGCAATGCTTTTTCTCCGCTTTTGCTGAGAGAATACTGACACTATTCACACTAAAGGGATGACCTACACATTGCTTACTCTGAGGGAATGCTTGCAGACTGCTCTTTCTTGAGGGAATACTTACAGGATGTTCTTTCTGAGGGAATGCTTACAGGCTGCTCATTCTGAAGCAATGCTGAGGGAATGCCTTAGCAATGCTCACACACTGCCGACCCTAATTGATAAAATGTTTACTCTAGTAGAATAGTTACACACATTACTCACTCTAATAGAAAACTTACACCCTACTCATTCTAACAAAATGCTTACACACTCTAAAGACATGCTAACACATCTCACCGCCTCCGAATGCTTACATACTGCTCACTCTAACTCTTATCACTCTAACGGAATGCTAACACAGCCCACTCTCCCACCATGCTTACACACTCAAGGCATGCACACACTTCTGAATCCACTCGATACGCGCCCACACGCCCGAAATGTCACCTGTCACACTATCTTGGGATTACGATTGTAAAAATCACCCAAACGGAAACAAGTCTGATATCAAGAGCAAGGAAGATGTAACTAATCTGGTTGGGCTAGCTAAAGGGTGTGTGGGGGTCGGAGGGTGGGGGGTAGGGGGTGTGGGTGGAGGGTGGGGTGGGGTGTATGGGGGGGTGGGGGTAGGGGGTAGGGGGTGTGGGGTAGGGTGTGTGGGTCGGAGGGTGGGGTGGGGTGGTGGAGGGGGTTGTAGGGGACGACACGCCCATAGAGAGAGACACGAGGGCATCACACCCCAAGGGCAAGAGACGCACCACCGTAGGGGGGAGGGGGGGAGGGGGGAGACGCTTGCATCCATTGCACGGAAGAGATTCATAAAGACGAGGAAATATATCACGAGGAAGAGGTAGAAGAGAGGTCCCTTCTCGACACCCTCGAGGGAGAGGAGGGAAGGGCGGAGGGGAGAGGAGGTTACAGGGGCGAGGGCGAAGGGAGAGGAGGAAAGGTCGGAGGGAAGAGGAGGAAGGGCGGAGGGCGAAGGGAAGAGGAAAGGCGGAGGTAGAGGAGGAAGGGTCAATTTAGGAGGGGCGTAGTTGCGAAGTGGAGAGATGCCAGTCTGAGTTTCTCTTAGGTACAGTGGCGTCTTGTCTCCCTGTCGATGCTTGAACGGCGGAGTAGAGGAGGGCTGTCGTAGGGAGAGTGAGGTAAGGGTCGGAGGGGATAGGAAAGGCGGTGCGAGGGGAGCTGAGTTAAGTGCTGAGGGTGAGAGGAGGGAAGGGGCGAGGGAAGTAAGGAGGGGCGAGGGGAGAAGGAAGGTATAGGGCGTGAGGTGAGATAGGGAAGGCGGAGGGGAGAGGAGGGAAGGGCGGAGGGGAGAGGAGGGAAAGGCGGAGGGGAGAGGAGGGAAGGGCGGAGGGGAGAGGAGGGAAAGGCGGAGGGGAGAGGAGGGAAGGGCGGAGGGGAGAGGAGGGAAGGCGGAGGGGAGAGGAGGGAAGGGCGGAGGGGAGAGGAGGGAAGGGGCGGAGGGGAGAGGAGGAAAGGGCGGAGAGGAGAGGAGGGAGGGGCAGAAGGGAGAGGAGGGAAGGGCGGAGGTGAGAGGAGGGAAGGGCCGAAGGGGAGTGGAGGGAAGGGCGGAGGAGAGAGGAGGGAAGGGCTGAAGGGGAGTGGAGGGAAGGGCGGAGGGGAGAGGAGGGAAGGGCCGAAGGGGCCGAGGGGAGAGGAGGGGAGGGCGGAGGGGAGAGGAGGGAAGGGCCGAAGGGGAGTGGAGGGAAGGGCGGAGGGGAGAGGAGAGAAAGGCGGAGGGGAGAAGAGGGATGGGCGGAGGGGAGAGGAGGAAGGGCCGAAGGGGCGGAGGGGAGAGGAGGGAAGGGCGGAGGGGAGAAGAGGGAAGGGCGGAGGGGAGAGGAGGGAAGGGCTGAAGGGGCCGAGGGGAGAGGAGGGGAGGGCGGAGGGGAGAGGAGGGAAGGGCCGAAGGGGCGGAGGGGAGAGGAGGGAAGGGCGGAGGGGAGAAGAGGGAAGGGCGGAGGGGAGAGGAGGGAAGGGCTGAAGGGGCCGAGGGGAGAGGAGGGGAGGGCGGAGGGGAGAGGAGGGAAGGGCGGAGGGGAGAGGAGGGAAGGGCGGAGGGGAGAGGAGGGAAGGGCCGAAGGGGCAGAGGGGAGGGGAAGGAGGGGCGGAGGGGAGAGAAGAGACAGGCGGAGGGAAGGGCCGAAGGGACGGAGGGGAGAGGAGGGAAGGGCCGGAGGGGCGGAGGGGAGAGGAGGGGAGGGGAAGGGAAAGGGAAGAAATCCTTGCCTTGGAGAGAGGGACACAAAGGCCTTAATGAAAGTAGAACTAATCAAAGATATTCCTGCAGGACTGACTGGGATAATTGAAATAGGGGGAGATGCTCAAGCGATAAGATGAATAGAAAGATAAGAGACAAATCTGAGGACAATGGGAGCACTTTTTTGAAAGAGTAGAGAGCGGTCGCGGACGAAGGAGTGAGAGAGAGGGAGAGAGAGAGAGAGAGGGGGGGGGGCAGTGAGAGATAGAGAGAGAGAGAGAGAGAGGGAGAGCGAGGGAGAGGGAAAGAGAGAGAGAGGATGGCGTAAGCGAAGAGAGAGAGACTAGAGAGAGAGAGAGGAGGGGAAGGTGAGAGTGAGACAAAATAGAGATTAAAGATGAGAGAGACGAGAGGAGAGAGAGTAAATAGATAGAGAGAAGAGAGATGAGAGATATGTAGGAGGAAGATGAGAGGAGAGGTGAGAGAATGTGAGATAACGAGAGAGGAGAGAAGAGAGAGAGAGAGAAGATGAGACGAGAGTTTGAGAGAAGAAGGGTTGAGAGAAGAGCGATAGAGAGCGAAGAGGGGGGGGGCAGTGAACAAGATAGAGAGAAAATGTGAGTGATGCGAGAGGGAGAGCGCGGGAGGGAAAAGGAGGAGCGAGAGCGAGACGAGCTAGAGAGAGAAAGAGAGAGAGAAGAACGAGGCGAGAGAGTGAGAAAAATAGAGATAAGAGAAGAGAGAGATGAGAGAGTTAACAAATAGCTGATGAGATAAGGAGAGAGAGAAGAGATGATGAGAGAGATGATTTTGAAGAGAGAGAGAGAGAGAGTGGAGAGAGGAGAGAGAAGAAAGAGAGAGAGAAGGATGAGAGAGAAAGAGATTAATGAAGTGAGTTGAGGTGTAGAGAAAAAAGGAGATAGATAGATAGAATTAAAGAGAGAGATGAGAGAGAGAGTAGAGCACAGGTGGAGTGATAAGATAGATAGAGGGAGAGGAGAGAGAATTAGAAGAGAGAGAAGAAAAATGCGAGATTGATGATGTGTGTTAAAAAAAAAAAAAAAATAAAACAGGAAAAAAAAAATAAAAAAAGCGAGACAAAAAGGCCATAATGAAAGCCCTCCTTTATCGGTCTCATAAGAGTACGTATTCTGCGCCCACACAAATCCCAACCAGACGCACTCAATCTTCGCACACACAGATGACGTTCACTACATAATTTCTTCGCTTTTTAACCTCCTCGTACCCCAATCCTCGGTACCTCCACTACTCCTCCACTACTCCTCCACTACTCCTCCACTACTCCTCCACTACTCCTCCACTACTCCTCCACTACTCCTCCACTACTCCTTCCATCCACCCGACCCTAATCCCAACACCCACTCGCCCCTACTCCATCCACTCCCCCCCCCCCCCCCCCCCCCCCCCCCCCCCCCCCCCCCCCCCCACCCCCCCCCCCTCCCCCCGTCCCCCCCCCCCCCAAACCCCCACCAACACCCACCCCCATACTCTACTCACTCCCAACCATACCCACCACGATTCCTACCCCTCCCCCCCGCTCCCCCTACCTATCTGAAGCCTCACCAGGACCTTCATACCCTCTACCCACCTCCCTCTACCCCTACCCCCCTTCCCTCCACATAACCCCCTGCTGAATCTAGCCCGGGTCACAGCGCCAAGGTCAAGAGTAACGCCTGCCCACGGACCGGAACGGCGCTGGTCACGATCGGTACGCCTTCTCGCCCTGTCAAGTACCCTCCTCCTCCTCCTCCTCCTCCTCTTCCTACTCTTCCTCTTCTTCGTCTTCTTCCTCTCCCTCCTCCTCCTCCTCCTCCTCCTCTTCCTACTCTTCCTCTTCTTCTTCTTCTTCCTCTCCCTCCTCCTCCTCCTTCTCCTCTTCTTCCTCTTCTTCTTCTTCTTCTTCTTCCTCTCCCTCCTCCTCCTCCTTCTCTTCCTCTTCCTCTTCTTCTTCTTCTTCTTCTTCCTCCTCTCCCTCCTCCTCCTTCTCTTCCTCTTCCTCTTCTTCTTCTTCTTCTTCTCTCTCCTACTCCTCTACCTCTTCTTCTTCTTCTTCTTCCTCTCCCTCCTCCTCCTCTTTCTCCTCTTCCTCTTCCTCTTCTTTTTCTTCCTCCTCCTCTCCCTCCTCTTCCTCCCGGGTCGGTCTCGTCCGCCTGCACTGATTTCGGACACGTGGATGTCTTCCTTCCTTCCTTCCTTCCTTCCTCCTCTTTCTTTTATTAATCTTTCCTTCCCTCCTTCCTTCATTCCTACTTATGTCTTTTATCAATCTTTCCTTTCCTCATTCCTTCCTTCCTTCTTTCTTTTATCCATCTTTCCTTCCCTCCTTCCTTCATTCATTCTTTTCATTCTTTCTTTTATCTACCATTCCTTTCCTGCCTCCTTCCATCCTTCCTTCCTTCCGTCCCCCTTCCTTCATTCATTCATTCCATATTTCTTCTTCCCATTCTTTCTTTTATCCATCATTCTTCCTTCCTTCCCTCCCCCTTCCTTCCTTCATTCATTCCTTCTTTCTTCTTCCCATTCTTTCTTTTATCCTTCCATCCTTCCTTCCTTCCCTCCCCCTTCCTTCCTTCATTCATCCCTTCTTTCTTCTTCCCATTCTTTCTTTTATCCTTCCATCCTTCCTTCCTTCCCTCCCCCTTCCTTCCTTCATTCATTCCTTCTTTTTTCTTCCCATTCTTTCTTTTATCCATCATTCCTTCCTTCCTTCCTTCCCTCCCCCTTCCTTCCTTCTTGGAGCCGATGCTGCAACCCGAAGCCTTTCCCTTTTTTCCCGAGGGAGGCGGTCCCATGGATAGGCCTAGGTCATGAGACTCGAGCCCAAAGGAGGCCTATCAGCCTGAGTAGACCTTCGTGGAGTTGGAGAATTTGCGGTTGTTTGCTTTTTGTTTTTTTTTTGTTTATTTTTTTTTTGTTTTTTTTTTTTTTTTTTTTTTTTTGTGGGGGGGGGGGGGTTCTTCCGCGCTCGCCACGTGATTAGATTTCGTGTTGTAGGTAGTGAGGGCAATTGGTGTTCTGCGGGGGGTGGGAGAACATAAGGGAGAATGTGGGAGTGTGGGTGGGGGTAGTATGGAGCAGGTAGGAGTACTGAGATATTATATTTGTGTCAGTGTTTGAGGTGTTAGTGTGGAGTTAGAGTGAGAGTTAATGGGGTAAGTGTCAATGTCAAGTACAGTTTAAGAGAGATACTGAAGAGGAGCGCGATAGTGAATATCCGTTTGAGAGACGTGAGATATATATGAGAGTGTGATAGAATTAGTAGAAGTGAAGTGAGGCATGACAGTAAGACAGGACGCGATAGATATATGTAATCTTCTTGGTGATTAAATATGACGGAGAGTAATTTTATGAGAATGTCGAGGTAGTTTAGGGATTATTGTAGAGAGTGTGAAGGATATTGGTAGTTAGGTACCAATACACACCCACACCACACAACACACACACACACACACTAACCTAGAATATAGTTACATGGATGTTAGAGTATATGTATAGATTATTCTTATATAGTGTTTAAGAGGATATATATATATAATAGTTAGGATAGATATAGATAAAGAGATAGATCTATATAGAGTTTATCTAGTATGACTTTTATCGTATCAATCTATCTAGTTATATATCGTATCTATCGTATCTATCTATCTCATCTTCTTTTATGAGATATTGGTATAGTAATGTGAGTGATATATATAATTTATATATACAAACACACTTACATGTGTATTATATAGCAATGGATAGATTATCTAGATTGTTAGGTAATGAATATAAGTATATAGCCTGATGTGTTATAAGTCGTTGTATATAGTAGTGTATAGATGTATATATATATTTAGTATACATAGATGTATATATATATATATATATAGTAATCTATATATATATATGTATATTAGATATTTAGTATATTATAGAGACATTTGTTTATTGTATGATATGAATAATTATATGTATATTAGGATTTAGTATATAGATATAGATTTATTGTATATGTAGAGTATACGATTATAGAGTACTACTTTTTTATATGTAGTATAGTTTAGAGATATAGATTTATTTGTATATGTATTTTTAAGAGTAACATATAGAAGTGAGAAGATATATATATAGGATTATATATATGATGTGTGGAGAATATTTTAGTAAGATAGTATATATATGTTATATATATTTTTAAAAAATGGGTGTAGTTATGTATAGTATACTTGATACCTACAGACATATGCTATATAATGTAGGTGATTTATATATAGTAGTATAATATATTTATATATTGTATATATATATATTATATTATATAAATATATATATATATATATATACTGTACACACACACACATACACACCACACAACACACACCACACACACACACCACACCACACACACACACAAACCATATTTATATATATATTATATATATATATATATATATATATATATATGTATATATATATTTTTAATTATATAATATATATATATATTTTAGGAGGATATATATAGATTGTATGATCATGTGATAGGTTATGATGATAGTATAGATAGTTTATATATGTGTATTTTGTTGTTTACTTATATGGTTAGTGGAGATGTAATAGATTGTTATAGGGTATAATAATGAGGTGAGTATTTTAGTAGGAGATATATTTATAGAGATCTTGTAGGTATATAGAGTTTATTTATACCGTCATACTCACGGGGTTGAAGATTTTAGTATCATATATATATATTTAAAATAGAAATAAATAAATATAATATAGATATATACAGTATATAGTATAGATAAATTTATTTAGATAGTTTATATATTGATATATAGTATTCTACGATATTTATATATATGATACTGTGTATGTTAGTATGTATACAGTTCACAACACTCACACACACCACACACACCACTACACAACAACCACCACACACAAACCCACACAACACACACACACACCACACAAACACTACTATATTATATATATAGTAATATATAAAGTATATTATAGTATAGATACATATATCATATTATCTTTAAATGATATATATTATTATAATATATATATGTAATTAAACAGTATATATATCTCTAACTATATATAAAAGATATATATATATATGTACATTCTATATTATATATATATAGTTATATTATATATATATATATATATTATAGATCATATCGCTACATATGATACCCATCTATATATATATAGTATACATACGTATATAATATATATATATGATAATATATATTATATAATTATACTCTATATTAATATGTATATATATGAATATATATATAGTATATAATTTATATATGATTATTATATAATATATACATACACATACAAACAAACAAATACACAAGGAATATATAAACAAATGGATATCTCGACACATATAGACACATACCTCAAGCAAAACCCAACAAAGAAAGCGAATAAATCAGGAGACGACAAGCGTTATTCCCATAATGACATATAATCAATAGAAAATATATATAGGGTACACCATTAACTGCATTTCTCGTACCCTGTGAGGTGAGAGCTTTTGACATTTACCCCCTTACCCCC
>NW_028234413.1:5060844-5063344 GCF_977035675.1 Penaeus japonicus
CGGAAATGACAAGTCTATTTCGCAAGATGAAAAAGGTTTCAATTCTGGACTCTTAGTTATAAGTGTCTTTTGGGGGGCTTCGTCGCAGTTGGTACGCGTGATTCGTCTTTGGTATGGGTACTTACGAGGTCTTTATTTGATGTTGGGATGATGGAGATGCTACTACTGCTACTATCGTTACTGGTATGACTATTGTGCTATCATTACTACTGTTACTATCGTTACTGGTATGACTATTGTGCTATCATTACTACTGCTACTATCGTTACTGGTATTACTATTGTGCTATCATTACTACTGTTACTATCGTTACTGGTATTACTATTGTGCTATCATTACTACTGCCACTATCGTTACTGGTATGACTATTGTGCTATCATTACTACTGCTACTATCGTTACTGGTATTACTATTGTGCTATGATTACTACTGTTGCTAAGACTATTATTGAAACTATCATTTCTGTTTACTGTCACTGTTATTACTACTACTATTGTTGCCTCTGTTATTACCACTACTATGATTACTATTACCACTATTACTATTAATACTATTACTATTAATACTATTACTACTATTACTGTTAATACTATTACTACTATTACTATGAATACTGTTACTACTATTACTGATGCTAATGTCACTATTACTACTGTTACTACTACTATTACTAGCATTACTAATACTAGTACTACTGCTATTGTTACTACTACAACTGCAACTACAGTGATTATTACAATACTAACAGTAAGGATGATGATGATGATGATGATGATAATGTTAGTGGGAATGATGGCAATGATAATGATAATGATAATAAATATAAAGATAATATCAATGATAGTAATAACAGTAAAAATTATAGTATTAACGGTTATTAACATCATCAGTATGATAATAATAACAATAATGATAATGATAATAATGAGGGTGATGGTAATGATGATAGTAATGAAGAGAAAGAATATAATAATGATAACAATAATGATAACAATGATGATAATAATAATAATAGTAATAGTGATGATAATGATAATAATAACCATTATATTAATAGTGGTGACAAAACAACAATAATAACAATTGTAATAATGATAATGGTAATGACAGTAATGATAACATTAATGACACTAGTGATGATGATAGTAACAATAAAGATAATAGTAATGATAATGACGATAATGATAATGATAATGATAATAATAATGATGATAATTATAGTAATAATTACAACAATAATATTAGTAATGATAATAATATTGATGATGATGATAGTAATAATAATGATAATGATGATAACGATAATCATGATAATAATGGCTATAAAAATGATGATAATTATAATGATAAAGATAAAAATGATAACAGAAATAACGCTAATCACAATACCAATGATCATAAAATTCATAATAAAAGTGGTAAGGACAACAATATATCCATGAATAACTATATCACTGAAAAAACCGCAAATTTCATTCATTACAATTAACAAAAACAACAATAGCAGTACCCCCCCCCACACACACACACCCCACCCCTCTTCTTCTCTCCCCCTAGGAGTACGGCTTAACACAGCATCGCAAAACCAATAAATGTGACAGAGTAACTCCTTCACTCCGCCCATGATGAACCCGGATCACGCCCGTGGTTTGATGGGAGTGGAAATGTTGAGCCTCCAAGCAAATACTTACTCTCAGGTCGAGGTGAGAAGTCTTTCTACTCGTTTTCACTTCCCTTCTTCCTTGCTATCTCTCTCTCTCTCTCTCTCTCTTTCTCCCTTTTCTCACTATGTCTCTCTCTCTGTCTCTGTCTCTCTCTCTCTTTTCTCTCTATGTCTCTCTCTCTCTCTCTCTCTCTCTCTCTCTCTCTCTCTCTCTCTCTCTCTCTCTCTTTCTCTCTCTAAATTTCTTCCTCTTCTCCGTCCCATCTTCCATTCTCCCTCCTCTCTCTTTCTCTTTTACACGTCCCTCTTCATCTCCCCTTCTCCCTCCCATCTCTCATTCTCTTCTCTCATCCTCTTCTCTCTCTCTCTCTCTCTCTCTCTCTCTCTCTCTCTCTCTCTCTCTCTCTCTCTCTCTCTCTCTCTCTCTCTCTCTCTCTCTCTCTCTCTCTCTCTCCACCATCATCCTCCCTCCCTCCTCCTTCTTCCCCGGTTCTCTTCTCGTCTCATATCTTTTATGAGTTGGACCCTGAGAGGCTAGTGGTTGGGTGCGCCTTTGAAATATTTCCCGGAATTTAATGTTACCTCCGAAAGATACGATCGATCAAAGCAAAGGTTCTCTCTCTCTCTCTCTCTCTCTCTCTCTCTCTCTCTCTCTCTCTCTCTCTCTCTCTCTCTCTCTCTCTCTCTCTCTCTCTCTCTCTCTCTCTCTCTCTCTCTCTCTCTCTCTCTCTCTCTCTCTCTCTCTCTCTCTCTCTCTCTCTCTCTCTCTCTCTCTAAGTCTCTCTCTCTCTCTCTCTCTCTCTCTAAGTTTCTCTCTCTCTCTCTCTCTCTAAGTCG
>NW_028234413.1:5083469-5085969 GCF_977035675.1 Penaeus japonicus
ATAGATAGATGGAGAGAGAAAGAGTGAGTGAGAGAAAGAAAGAGCGAGAGAGAGAGAGAGAGAGAAAGAGAGTAATAGATAGATAGAGATGTGGTGTAGTGTTTGGTGTATGTGGTGTATGTGGTGTGTGGTATGTGGTGTGTGGTGAAGGGTAGAGTGAAGATACACTTATCTTAGTGCTGTTGTGTGTGATGGTGGTGAGGGATAGAGTAAAGGCACACTATACTAATTGTAGTTGTTAGTTAAGGATAGTGTGATGTGTATATTGGTGATATTGGATAAACTGAATATACACTATACACTGGATGAGGAAAATTCTGTGATGACGATGAAGGAATATATTGAGGATAGGATAGGTTAGGTTAGGATAGTGTGATACGTGTGATGATGCTGCTGAATGGAAGACTATGATACACTATGCTGAGAGTGGGTTGGGATAGTGTGTTGTGTGGTATGGTGATATAGTGTTATACACCGAAGATACAATACGCTGAGGATAAGCAAGTATGGTGTGTTATGTTGGGATAGTGATGAATGGTTGCCTGGAGATACACTATACTGAGGATGGGTAAGGACAGTCTGTTGTAGTGATGGTGGTGAAGAATAGGAAGTAGAAGCCCTATACTTATAAGGGCTAAAATAGACATATTTTGTGTGATAGTGTTAAGGGTAAGAGTGTAGTTTGTTGTGTGTGATTGGGTGAATCAGGTGAGTTGTGTGTGATTGGGTGAATCAGGTGAGTTGTGTGTGATTGGGTGAATCAGATGAGTTGTGTGTGATTGGGTGAATCAGATGAGTTGTGTGTGATTGGGTGAATCAGATGAGTTGTGTGTGATTGGGTGAATGAGTGTGATGAGTTGTGTGTGATTGGGTGAATCAGGTGAGTTGTGTGTGATTGGGTGAATCAGATGAGTTGTGTGTGATTGGGTGAATCAGATGAGTTGTGTGTGATTGGGTGAATCAGATGAGTTGTGTGTGATTGGGTGAATCAGGTGAGTTGTGTGTGATTGGGTGAATAAGATGACTTGTGTGTGATTGGGTGAATCAGATGAGTTGTGTGTGATTGGGTGAATCAGATGAGTTGTGTGTGATTGGGTGAATAAGATGACTTGTGTGTGATTGGGTGAATCAGGCGAGACGGCGAAGACCCGTGAATTCTAATGAGAGTTCTTATTGTGTCGCCCAGGAAGGAAGCCACGTTCAAAGTCATTGGTAAGATTCCCTCTTATGGGCGTCTGATCGATGACACTGAGTATGGAATGGGAGTTCCGTGTGTCCTGGAACAGAAACGCGAATCGAGAACACAATATGAAAACAACTAGGATGAAAAAGAGGCATGTTGTAAGATAAAGAAGAGGCATGTTGAGGTTTGAACGTGAGGAGAGACCGGGGTAGATGTGACCGCATAGGAGTTATCACACCCCCATGATAACAACGTAATCAAAAAGATAATATAATATGACATAACGAAACAGTGATTCGGGGATTATCTTAATGACGAATCAACCCAAACAAAATGAGAGAAAGAGATCGACATTTTTTTTTTTTTAATCTGGTCTGACCATCACCATAGCCGCCATGATACCTCAATGATGATGCGGACGAAGCACCATAGTGATGAGTGGGGGGGGGGGGCAATCCAGTCATCACCACCACCATAGTCATCCCACGCAAGAACCAATGCCGTGATTAATTACCCGTCGCTGCTCGTTAGGCCGAAGAACCACCGCGGGGTTACTTGGGTTAATGACTGACTTGGGGTAATTAACTCAGCCTCTTGGAATGAAATAACCGTGTTGATTCTAGATGGGGATAATTCGATAGAGGAGATGATGGGCGGGAGATGTACACGGTAGATGAGATGATTATGTCGGATGGGCGGAGAGATAAGCGGGGAGATGAGGGTAGACATAATGAAGTAGATGGTTAGATGTACAGCAAATAGATCGCAAGCCACTAAGTGTTAATTAATGTGAAAAAAATATCTCGGATTGTGAAAGTAGAAGTGGCCTTACTGAATACATAGAAAGAAAGAAAGAAGAGGGGAGAATAGCAATAAACATATAGAGATAGAGAGAAAAGAAACAAGCATAGCAAGGTAGGGATAAACAAGGAGAGAAACATCGATAAGGATTTTATTATTTATTTATTCCGACAACACACACCGAAAGAGGAATAACGAAATGAGGCGAAAACCAAAAGAGACCAGAGAAAGGAAAACAGAAATGTGAAACTAACGATAATTATAAAAGTTAATTAAGAAGGACGAAAATCATTAGATAGGCGATATCATGGAGTAAAACAAGAGCTTCGTGCGAAAGAGGAAATAAAAACAAAAAAAGAAAAGAAAATTATTTATATATTTTTTTTCGTTTCCTTTCTCGTGATGAAGATGCTTTTTGACAGGATGGTGATGACTCATGACAGGTTGTTGATAATAATCATTTGATAATGAATAGGTTGTCATTCGGGATCACTTAAGGATTAATGAGTTAATGAT
>NW_028234413.1:5100969-5108469 GCF_977035675.1 Penaeus japonicus
AGTGAAGCCAAAAACAAAAACAAAACAAGTAAACCAAGACACCGAAAAGCCACAAACAATACAAACCACAGACAAACCGAGACCAAACAAACTAACCAACAGACAAACAACAAACAACCCAACAAACTCACAAACAAACTCACAGACTAAAACACAAACAAACAAACATGAAGGTGACATCATACAGACAAATATCTACCCACGATATCACACCCACACCTCGAATTTAGCTTCTGATTTACAATAGCCAAATGATACAACCTGGGATTATCAACACACTCTAAGATCTATCAGCTGATCCTCGAAGAGTGTGTGCTAGTGATTCTGTCCACGATCATTGCTCTAACACGAGCAAACAGGAGTGCCTATTATATGCACTGCGAGATTCTTTATGATGACGTGTGTTTAGGGTTTGAGAAGGGGTGGGGGGTGGGGGGGGGAAGCTATGCAGGAGATGTATATGTGGTTCATAAAGGAGTGAGAGAATGAGAGAGAGAGAGAAAGAGAGAGATATAGAGGGGAGAGAGAGACAGAGAGAGAGTAAGAGAAGAGAGAGAGAGAGAGAGAGAGAGAGAGAGAGAGAGAGATAACGTAATATCAGTTACATGCCATCGTACGGTATGTGTGTGTGGTTGGGGAGTACGAAAAAAAGTACACACACTAACACACATATTTACAAACACACATACACACACATATACAACTATGCATGTATATATACATATGTATATATATGTATGTATATGTATATATATATATATATATATATATATATATATATATATATATATATATATATATATATATATGTATATATATATATATACATATCTTATACATACATACACACACACACACACACACACACACACACACACACACACACACACACACACACACACACACACACACACACACACACATATATATATATATATATATATATATATATATATATATATATATTATATATATATATAAATCACACACATATATAAACACCCTCAAGCACACTATCATAGCCATATGACATATCATTCCACTGCAGGACGCACACGATTCTGCCAATCACCCATACCAATCTGCTTTAACATTTTTAATCGAAATAAAAATAGCAAACCATAAAAAGTAAGTGAGTCGATGTCTATACGAGACAGATTATAGAAGCTGACTCTAAGAAGTGACTGTCAGGATATGTTGTCAGGATATGCTGACGGCCGTGATATGCTCCCTATACTGGCGACATATTGACGTGTATAGGGGCGTTTTAGAAAGTCGCGTAGTTTTATTTTACCTGATTTTTTGACACATTTCTGCTTTGATTTTGATATGTATTTTGTTTATTTTTCTTGATCTTTATTATATAGATAGATAGATAGATAGATAGATAGATAGATAGATAGATAGATAGATAGATAGATAGATAGATAGATAGACAGATAGACAGATAGACAGATAGATAGATAGATAGATAGATAGATAGATAAATAGCTAGATAGATAGGTAGATAGATAAATAGATAGATAAATAGATAGATATAGATAGATAGATAGATAGATAGATAGATACAAACTCACACACACACACACACACACACACAAACATACACACACATACAGTATATGTATATATGTATGTATATATCACTCTATCTCTGTCTCTCTCTCTCTCCCCCCCCCCCCTCTCTCTCTCTCTCTCTTAGCATCCATCTTCCCCTTCCTTCCCTCACTATCCCTTTCACCTTACAATTCTAGAGCTCTGTACCTCTTCTCACAGAAACCAACAGGCTAGAAAAATGTTAGCAACTGGTACACATCAAAGATACACACACACACACACACACACACACACACACACACACACAGACACACACACATACACACACTGACACGTGCCTTGTGGTGAAAGAAGGGTGGGGTGGGGGTGGGGGTGGTGGTGGGGGTGAGGGGTTGAATGATCAATGGCGGGGGGGGGGGTGTGGGTTAAAAGGGGGGGTTGTGGGTGAAAAGGGGTGTGTGTGTGGGTGAAAGGGGGGGTTGTGGGTGAAAGGGGGGGGGGTTGTGTGTGAAAAAGGGAGGATGGAAAGAGGGAGAATGGGTTGTAGTCGTGGGTGGGGGGGTATGGGGTGATAGGGGTATGGTTGGTAGCAAGAGTGGGGAGAGTGGATGAAGAGGGGAACGAGGAGGTGATAGTGGACTAACCAGATAACATCATTCAACAAAATCAATAGAGGGAAACGGAAAAGAAGAGAAACAAAAAGAAGAAAAAGATGAAGAAGAAGAAGAAGTAGAAGGAGGAGAAGGAGCAGGATAAGAAGACGAAACACACACACACACACACACACACAAACACCCACACACACTCAAACACAAACACACACACAAACACCCCCCCCACACACACACACCAGAAGACAAACGAACAGAATAAAGAATAAAAAAAATAACAATTTCAAAGACAGCACTCAGTGAAACTAGAGTTGATGGTGCTTCTTTCCCTCAGGCTCAAGATAGACCTCATAACAGCACCTGATCTCAAGGTCAGTGTAAGGTTAAATGTAAAAAGAAAAAAAAAAAAAGCTATTTTGGATATGTACAGTCATAAATCACTTTGTAAAACATTGTCAAGACCTTGTGGAAATAATGAGAGTATGCTACCCTAAAGACACTGTCACAGAATGATAAGGACAATTTGAAGGTATCATCATTACATTGATATTGTCATATCATGGCGTAAGGATGAAAATAACATGTGTTCGTACAAACGCAGGACAGAAAACACGAGTGGATTATCACAAAAGCAAAAAGAGATGTAGATTACACATCCCTGGTATCATGTTTGCTAATCCGTCCTTCAGTATTCAAAATATCCTAAATGCACCGATTTCCGAGAAACAGCTGCGCAATCTTCAAGAAAGAGAGAAAAACATGTCAAATACAGTGATCCACAGAAATACCACGTTTGACAACACGGCTTTCGCCAACGCTAATAATACTGTCACACATTTCCAATCAAATACTACATGATTACATTTGTATCGCGTCATCGCCGGGCCGTCACAGCCGCCCCGCAGCCATGATGTCAAATGCAATAGAACTCGCGCAATTAGATTATTTTCCCCATATCTCATAATCATTTCGTCATTTGGACTGGGAGCAGGCGAGGCGCATCGACGCCATCTGCGGGCGGTGGATTTTGGCTCTTATGACGTCTTGGACATAAGGGTCTTTTCCGCTCGCTTCTTGGGGGTCTTCTCGAGATATCTCTGAGCGTTGCCTGGGAGTGTTTACTCGGGCTTATGTGTGGAGTGTGCTGGGTCTGTTGTAGGTAGGTGGGTTTGCTGATGCTGATGCTGCTGATGCTGATGCTGGTGCTGATGCTGATGGCGGGAGGTTGGGTGATGATGCTGAGTCTCTCCTTGCTTTGCTGATTTTTTTTTTTTTTTTTTTTTTTTTTTTTTTTTTTTTTTTTTTTTTTTGGTGCTCCTTTATGGATTAAAAATTGTGAAGAATTAAACGCTTTCATGTAATTTTCTTTTCACATCTACGGTATCGCGTGAGAAGAACAAAATCAATGATCAGTAGTTCTCACGTCTCATTTATTTACGAGACAATTTACAATTTACAAAGAGGCACGAGTATTTATTTATACACGCACCCAATCCGGCCGAATGTCTATTGATTTAAGTATGCTATCTATCAGGCATTAACTATACATGCCTGAGTGCTGTACAAAACTGCTAAGGTGATTTTGTTAGCTGTGTACAGACTGTAGAATGTCGATTTAGTTAATGGAGCACCATCAGTGGTATGTTAGCAACTTTCAGCCTTGTTATATATACCATATTTCATCATTCTATGTATGTAGTTATGTGTGTTTGTATCCATGTGTGTGTATGTATATATGTATGTATATATGTATGTATGTATGTATGCATGTATTTATGTTTATGTGTATGTATGTATGTATATATGTGTACATGTATGTATGTGTGTATGTATGTATTTATGTATGTATGTATGATAATAAGGATAATGATAATACTAATACTAAATACTACAAATTATAATGATAATGATAATAATAATAATGATGATAATGATCATGCTGATGATAGTGATAATGATTATGATAATGATAGTAATGGTAATGGTAATACTAGTAATAAAGTTGAAAATAATGATCATGATAATGATAATAAAGGTAATGATGATTATAATGATGACAATAATAATGACAGTAATGATAATGGTAATAATGATAATGCTTGTTACCATTGTTATTATTAATATCATTATCATCATTATTGTTATTACTATCATTATAAATGTCTTCCTCATTATCATTATCATCATCATAATCATTATCAACGATAACATCATATTTTCATAATTTCTCTAACCACTGCCAATATTGTTGTTGCTATTAATATTCATAAGTTTATCCACTTATTATATCCTTACCAAGAAAACAGCGCTAATGAGAAAGCATCTGGCATCAAGCACTGAAAATGCTCCGCCGCCACCTAGCGTTACGCATACCTATTGCTAATTACAAGAAAATGATCAATTACAAAAGCTTAAGGTGAATGCAAACAGCTCCTTATGGATATCGTCAACATTTGGATGATAGACAACCGAGTCAGACAGAGAGAAGAAACACACACACATGCACACAAATACACGCACACATGCATACACACAAACACACATAAACACACTCAAACACACGCACACACACACACACAAACACAAACACACACATAAACACACACACAAACACAAACACACACAAACACATACACACACACATAAACACACACATAAACACACAAACACAAACACACACACACACACACAGGCAAACACACACACAAGCTTCCTTTATATAAATATCTTCACGATTCTTTTATTAGAATAATAAGTATGCAGATTGTGTATAACCGCGGGGTGATGGGACACGAGGCCAGGGGTGGGGGTGGGGGTGGGGGTGGGGTGGGTTGCAGGGGTTGGGCGTGGGTGGGGGAAGTGTGGGTGGGGGGAGGGGGGAGGAGGCATGGTCCACCCGCATGTGATTCTTCGTGAAGGAAATAGCCCATTTGTTATTATCATTATGTCTAATAACATATTCATCATTATCATTCTATTCAAAAACATATCCTTATCGTTATATTAAAGAGTATGTGTAGCATTGACTGTATCTTTATTAATATAATCAGCATTTTGATCTTATCTAAACTGACTGTTTTTATCGTGAGAATAATGATAATGATAAAGAGGATAATGATGATAATAACAGCAAAGACGATTGTTATAATGATAGTGATGATACAATGATAACAACTTTGATATTAATTATTATAATAATAACGGTATGATAAGGCTGCTGAAGAAATTAATAGAGATAACAGTGGTAATAACGATAATGATAATGATAATGATAATAACGATGATGAGGATAATATCAATTCTAATAATCATAATAACGATAGTAATAGTAGGGACAATAATAGTAATAATGATATTAATGATGATGGTAATTATAATCATAATAACAACAGTAATGATGATAAGGATGATAGTGATAACAATAGAAATAATGATAAAAATGGTTATGATAATAATTGCAATGTTAATTATAGTAATAACAATAATAATAATGGTAATGATAATGATAAGTATGATAATATTAACAATGATGATGATAATGATAATAATAATGGTAATGATAACAATAATGATAATGATAATAATAATGATAATGATAACGACAATGGATGGCAATGACAATGATGGTAATAATAACAATAATAATGATAATAATAATGATGATACTAATAGTGATAATAACAATGGTGATAATGATGATAGTAACAACAATAGTAATAATAATACTGATAATGATAGTAATGTAAATTGATGATAACGATAATGATAATAATGATAGTAATAATGATGTGGATAATCATAATATTAATGATAAGGATAATAATGATTATCATGATAATAAAACAAGAAT
Organism: Penaeus japonicus; assembly: GCF_977035675.1. Lineage (NCBI taxonomy): Eukaryota > Metazoa > Arthropoda > Malacostraca > Decapoda > Penaeidae > Penaeus > Penaeus japonicus. Next base: position 5,106,988 of record NW_028234413.1, read on the forward strand.
GAAAATACTAGTGAAAGTAATAACGACAATATAATGATAATAATCATAATGATCATTATGATGATAACAATAATAATGGTGAAGATAATAATAAAAATAACAACACCAGCAACACATCAGCAACAACAACAACCAACAACAAACTACAACAATAACAACCAACAATAACAACAAACTACAACAATAACAACCAACAATAACAACAAACTACAATTAACAACAACAAACTACAACAACAACCAACAACAAACTACAATAAACAACAACGAACAACAAAAAATACAATAAACAACCAACAACAACCAACAACAAACTACAACAACAACAAATTCAACCGCCAACAGCAAACAACAACAACAAAACCACCACCAACAACAAAACCACCAACACCAAACAACAAACAACAACCAACACCAACAAACAACACTAACAACCATCGCCACCAACAAACAACAAACAACAAAACCACCACCACCAACAAACAACAACAACAAAACCACCACCACCACCAACAACAACAACAAAACCACCACCAACAAACAACAACAACAAACAACAACAAATTCCACCACCACCACCAACAACAACAAACAAAACCACCACCACCAACAAACAACAACAACAAATTCCACCACCACCACCAACAACAACAAAACCACCACCAACGACAACAACAACCAACAAACAACAAACAACAAACAACACCACCCAACAAAACGAAGTCCCCAAATCTCCGTACCCGATAAGCAGGACCTCTCTCCCTCGCCCTCCCGCTCCCTCTCCTGCTCCCTCTCCCTCTCCCGCTCCCTCTCCCTCTCCCTCTCCCTCTCTCCCTCTTTCCCTCTCCCTCTCCCTCTCCCTCTCCCTCTCCCTCTCCCTCTCCCTCTCCCTCTCCCTCCCCCTTCCTCCCCCCTCTCCCTCTCCCTCTCCCTCTCCCTCTCCCTCTCACCCCTCTCCCTCTCCCCTCTCCCTCTCCCTCTCCTCCTCTCCCTCTCCCTCTCCCTCTCCCTCTCCCTCTCCCTCTCCCTCTCTCCCTCTCCCGCTCCCGCTCCCGCTCCCTCTCCCTCTCCCTCTCCCTCTCCCGCTCCCTCTCCCGCTCCTGCTCCCTCCGCGTCCTGTCCTTCCCGTGAGCCGCCAACAACCATGGGAATTTCGGGTCCTGCTTGCGCCGTACCCAGGCCATAGGAGGGAGGCTTTGTAGGTCGCGAGGATAATGAGAGTAATGGCGTTCATGAAGAATGAGTTCCGTCATGCGCATAATGAGGAACAGCCTCGCCCTCCCTTGGTCGGACAAAACGCGACATGTATCACTGACACCCGACACACTTTCGGATAATACGGAATCCGAAAGGAGGAGGAGGAGGAGGAGGAGAAAGAGGAGGTGGAGGTGGAGGTGGAGGTGGAGGAGGAGGAGGAGGAGGTGGGGAAGGAGGAGGGGGTGGAGGAGGAGGTGGAGGAGGGGGAGGAGATGGAGGAGGAGGA
>NW_028234413.1:5115969-5120969 GCF_977035675.1 Penaeus japonicus
GAAAAGGTGGGAGATGAAGGGGGAGGCTGGAAAAGGTGGGGAGGAAGGAAAGGAGGAAAATGGAGGAGAGTTGAGGGTGAGGAAGGTGGAGGGGAAGAGCAAGGAGAAGAGTGTGGAGGGTGAAGAAAGGAGAGGAAGGAACGGAGGAGTGTTGAGGATGGAGAAGAGGGAGGAGAAGAATATGGAGGGTGATGGAGGAGGGAGAAGAGCAAGGAGGAGTGCCGAGGGAAGGTGGAAAAGGGGAAGGGGAGGAGTAGAAGGGGTCTTAAGGGAGAGGGAAGAAGGGGGAAGTGAGAGGGAAGACGTAGGTGAAGAAGGGGGGGATTTTAAGGCTGGAGGAGGATAGGAAAGGCGCAGAGGACGAGTGGGAAGAGGAAGAGCAGGGGGTAGAAAGAGGAGGCGGGAAGGAGGAGGAGGAACGTTGAAGGCGAGAGGGAAGAGAAAGAAGAGGATGTGGGAAGAGGATAGGAGAAGGAGGAGAGAAGGGGGGGGGGGGGGAGGGAGAAGAGGAGGAAGAGGAATGCTGAGGGCGGGAAGGGGAGAGGAGAGGGAGGAGGGGAGGAGGGTTGATGGGAAGGGGGAAGGGGAAGGGGAAGAGGAGGAGTGTTAAGGGGAAAGAGGAAGAGGAAGGGAAGGAGGGGGAATAGGAGCGTTGCGACCAAAGAGAAGAGGAAAGGAAGGAGAGAGAGAGAGAGAGAGAGAGAGAGAGAGAGAGAGAGAGAGAGAGAGAGAGAGAGAGAGAGAGAGAGAGAGAGAGAGAGAGAGAGAGGGTAGGAGAATTGAGGACAAGGGGGAAGGGGTAGGGGAGGAGGGAGAGGAAGAGTCCTGAGGGGGCAGGGGTAAGGGACCGGGTAGACGAAGCATTTAAGGACAAGAGAGAGGGAGAGGGAGAGGAGGAGGGGGGGGAGGAGGGGGAAGGAGGGGGAAGAGGAGGACTGAGGGGCGAAGGAGGAAGGGACAGCATTGTCTGCAGGGCTGTAGGGAGAGTAAGGGAACCAGAGAATAATGGGAAAGGCGTCAAAGACTACGCGGGGAAAACCGGTCGTTAAGTGTAGCCCGGATGCAGTTTAGACTCGAGTGGGTGGTGTTATTGATGCCTGCGTGAAAGGAATAATGGATTTGCCAAGTATCATTATCAACATAAATGGGAATTTGAGAAGCACGAGGGCTCCACCCACCCCCGCAAAAAGGGGGGGGGGGGTAATGTAAAATCATTACTGGGATATCGCATGGCATTAAAACAACCGAAACCTTTATCGTTAATAGATAATATCTGCCTCAAGTCAATCGAAAATCGAACAGCTGCGTAGAGGGAAGTGAAGGGGCATATCTGTAGAGCATCACCTTTGTACTGAGCGATAAGCCATCGTAGGAATAAAGTGGATATCCATGAAATTACAATTAAAAGCATCCCAACCCTGGAACCGACCCCCTATCTCGCCCCCATTAATGTGCACAGAATCCCGTATATGTGTTCCTTTAGCTCTCTCTCTCTCCTTCTTTCTTTCTCTCTCTCTCTCTCTCTCTCTCTCCCTCTCTCTCTCTCTCTCTCTCTCTCTCTCTCTCTCCCTCTCTCTCTCTCTCTCTCTCTCTCTCTCTCTCTCTCTCTCTTCCTCTCTCTCTTTCTCTCCCTCTCTCTCTCTCTCTCTCTCTCTCTCTCTCTCCTCTCCCCCCCCCCCCCTCTCTCTCTCTCTCTCTCTCTCTCTCTCTCTCCCTTTCTCTCCCTCTCTCTCTCTCTCTCTCTCCCTCTCTCTCTCTCTCCTCCCCCCCCCCTCTCCCTCTCTCTCCCTCTCTCTCCTTCTCTCTCTCTCTCCCTTCCTCCCTCCCCCCCTCTCTCTCTCTCTCTCTCTCTCTCTCTCTCTCTCTCTCTCTCTCTCTCTCTCTCTCTCTCCCTTCCTCCCTCCCTCTCTCTCTCTCTCTCTCTCTCTCTCTCTCTCTCTCTCTCTCTCTCTCTCTCCCTTCCTCCCTCCCTCCCTCTTTCTCTCTCGCTCTCTCTCTCCCCCTCCCTCTCTCTCTCCCCTTAAAGAACGATTTTATCAATTCCTTCTTTAAACAGCATCTGTACGTAGAGGCACGCCACCCTATAAGGGGTAAGTAGCAAAGGTTTCACTTCCAGTCCAATATAAAAGGGATAAGGAGATCGAATCGGTTTTATATGTAGGTGTCATAGGATACAGTAGTCTCCCCTATACAGAGAGAGACATTCTAGACACCATATACTACAGGCATCAACACGATCACTGGAATGTTAGAGTAAACGTAATATAGATTGTTATAGAGAGGTGGGATTTCGTTGTCGTTTATGTTTAATGTTGTGTGATAGTTTGAGAGAGAGAGAACAGGATCCCATAACAGGAGGATAATAACGGAAATCTACATGTTATACAGGAACAGTACTGTTAGACTGGGAACAGATGCTGGGAAAGGAGTTAGCTAAATGGGTTTAGTTTTTAGGCATGTGTTTTACATCTATGATCTTTGGTGCATTTGTTTATGTTGATTAGGCAAGTATTAAATCTGTACTACTAATGCTACTGCGATTAATGATGATAATGAGAGCATTGACAGAATCATTGACTTTCAAATTATTGGTAAGTGTTATAGTAATAGCGAGAACAATGATGATGATAATGGTGATAATAATGATGATATTGATGATAGTAATGTTAATGAGGATAATGGCACCAATGATGATAATAATGTTGACAATAATGATGATAATAATATTGATAATACACTTAAAATGATAACAATGATAATAGTAATGCTGTAAATAATGTCTATAACGATAATAGTAAAGATTATAACATTATCAAAATGTTAAAGGTAATAACATCAGTAATAATAATGATAATGGTAATAATAACAACGAAGAATAATATAAATAATAAGGACAACAATGACAATATTGATAACAACAGCAATCATCATAAATACCATGATAACATTAATAATGAGTATGATGATAGTGATGATGAGGATGATGGTGGTAGTGAAATTAATAACCAAGGTAATGTTAATGAATATAATAACACCACTGATGATGATGGTAATGATAATGAAATAAAAATAATGATAATGATTATGATGATGATAACGATGACACTAATAGTAGTAGTAGTAAAAATAGTAATAATAGTAATAATAATAACAGTGGTAGTACTAGTAATAACAATAACAATGATGCTCATAATAATAATGATAATGATAATAATATCTATAATAAAAATAATAACAATAATAACAATAATAATGATAATAATAATAATAATAATAATAATAACAACAACAACAATAATATTAATAATAATAATGATAACAATGATAATAATAATAATAATAATAATAATAATAATAATAATAATAATAATAATAATAATAATAATAATAACAATAATAAAAATAATAACAACGACAACAACAACAATAATAATGATAATAATAATAATCATCATCATCATAATAATAATAACAATAATAACAATAACAATAACAATAATAAATACTATAAATAATGACGAGTATGATGACCGGATAAAAGAATCCAACCCCCTATCCGATACAGCAATAACAGAGCTCCATGCAGCCTAAACAGCTTCCACTATCCACACACGGACCCAGACATCGGCGAACCTTGCTGACGACAATAATGGCAGACATTGCGTAACTACGGCGCCCATGAGGGACACGTAATGGAACTGCCATCACACCTAGGTGGGATGGGCGTCACAAGCTCAGTATAATTAGCACAAATTAGAGCATGTCAAAACTCTTTATTTGTAACACCAGCTCTGACAAATCAACTCTTTATTATTGACACCAGCTTTGCTCTGACAAATCAACTCTTTATTAGTAACACCAGCTCTGACAAATCGACTCTTTATTATTAACACCACCTCTGACAAACCAACTCTTTATTATTAACACCAGCTCTGACAAATCAATTCTTTATAATTGACACCAGCTCTGACAAATCAACTCTTTATTAGTAACACCAGCTCTGACAAATCAACTCTTTATTAGTTACCACAACTCTGACAAATCAACTCTTTATTATTAACACCAGCTCTGACAAATCAACTCTTTATTAGTAACACCAGCTCTGACAAATCAACTCTTTATTAGTAACACCAGCTCTGACAAATCAACTCTTTATTAGTAACACCAGCTCTGACAAATCAACTCTTTATTAGTAACACCAGCTCTGACAAATCAACTCTTTATTATTAACACCAGCTCTGACAAATCAACTCTTTATTAGCAACACCAGCTCTAACAATTCAACCATTTATTAGTAACACCAGCTCTGACAAATCAACTCTTTATTAGTAACACCAGCTCTGGCAAACCAACTCTTTATTAGCAACACCAGCTCTGACAAATCAACTCTTTATTAGTAACACCAGCTCTGACAAATCAACTCTTTATTATTAACACCAGCTCTGACAAATCAACTCTTTAAAATTAACACCAGCTCTGACAAATCAACTCTTTATTATTAACACCAGCTCTGACAAATCAACTCTTTATAAGCAACACCAGCTCTAACAATTCAACCCTTTATTAGTAACACCAGCTCTGACAAATCAACTCTTTATTAGTAACACCAGCTCTGACAAATCAACTCTTTATTAGCAACACCAGCTCTGACAAATCAACTCTTTATTAGTAACACCAGCTCTGACAAATCAACTCTTTATTAGCAACACCAGCTCTGACAAATCAACTCTTTATTAGTAACACCAGCTCTGACAAATCACACCATTCAACAAAATGCAACTTGTGATGTTGACCTGAGCGAAGAACGACGAATCAAGTCCAACATTATCAATAGAGCCTCATTCACCTCCCCCCCCCCCCAGCCATTCATCTCGTGATAAATAGGGAGCAGAGAGAAGTTACATAATAAACAGGAGCATCAAACAGGGTAACAACCATGTCAATCAAAACCAAGGGATTCATACTTACCAAACAGGAATTCTCTGGCTGGTCAGTCAGTG
>NW_028234413.1:5123469-5125969 GCF_977035675.1 Penaeus japonicus
TGCCTTAAGAAGAGTACCTGAGACCTCGAGCCCCCTCTCGCCGGGTCTCGAGTGGGTACGATTTGCGAGATCAAACGGCGGTCGTTATCCCTATATAGCGTCTTTGACTGCCCTAAGCCCCGCGCTCCGAGGCGTCCCCGGCTTACCAGGAATAGGTCTATGGTCCTTCTCCTCTAAGGCGGAGAATCTCTCTGGGAAGTCCTTCTTGACTCATTTTTTCGCTTAGGTTTGTGGAAAAAGGAGGGTAATGGGGGAGAGAGGGAGGGAGGGATGGAAGGGGAGATAGGGGGAGAGGGAGGGATGGAGAGATAGGGGGAGATAGGGGGAGAGGGAGAGATGGGGGGAGATAGGGAGAGGGGAAAAGAGGGAGAGAGAAGGAGAAAGGAAGAGAGGAAACGAGGGAGAAATAGGGAGAGGGAGAGATGAGAGAGGGAAAGAGGATAAAAAAATGTAAAAGAGAAAGAGATATATAGACAGATAAGTTTCACATGAAGTGCGTAGTAATGTTATGGAAAGCAACTATTGGTAAATAATTGGTCTAAGTCAATAACTGACTGTAAATATAAAGATATAAGTTTCCTCTTTCACGGAGTGTTTGGGAGGACCTATTAAAGGACTAGTAGGTCAGTTAGGGAAACTCTATGTGGCTCAACATACTTTACTTAGGATAGTATGAGGGCTTAAGTCCTTGGGAAAACAATTGCGGTTCACAGGGCCTGATGATAGGTTGGGGATAGAGAGGATAGATAGTCCATATATGATATGGGCTGAATTCATTTAGTCTGGCACGACCTGGCATGTGTGTTGTCAAGTGACCGTGCATCTTGGATCAGCGCTGGTCATCTACCAATGGGCGTCTGCTTTTCAACTCCTGTTAGGCTGACTTTCCACCAAAGTGTGGTCAACGCACAACACATACAGAGAGTTAAAGATGTTTGGTGGAGTGGCATGGTTTGGCCAGCGAGTGCGTGGCTAATCCACTTGATCAATATGAAGCTATGATTATGGGGATATATACCTAAAGGTAAGCCAGATTTGCGGAGCAGATGCTTCGCCCGAGCTCTAGGCACCATGGCAAGCCCGCCTGTGTCAGTGTGTGTTGACTCGTGAGAGTGTGCCAGCGAGTGCTGACTCGATCTCAGCTCCTTACCAACCGTGCTGCCCAACAACCCTGGTACTCGGCCGGGACATATATTTCGCCTTGATCCTCGGCTGGTGTTCCAACACTATTCTGGGGTGCTCCAAGTATCGGCACTGATAATTTGTTAACCCATTAGATAGGGCCATTCATTTTCGAGTTCGGATCACAAAATGGGCACCAGTGAAACCTATGCTGCACACCAAACAGAATTTATTTCAGAGAGAGGGAGCATCCTGACAATACCATATGACAGGCTTTCTCTATATCATTATTGACTAAAATCATAGTAAATATCCACTCATTATTTTCTTTACACTCAGTTTGACTGAAATATTACAATTTTATAGGAGAAAAAGAAGAGAAAGTTGACCTGTGCTTATGGCTGTGAATGCCATACCAAATACCTCTACAAAGTCATATTACAGCTGCTGTACATGGTCTAGTTCACCTTAGTCTGTCTCCACTCCAGGATGTAAGTCCGTTAGTGTGCCTACCTCACATCATAATGATCGAGAGCTCGAGCTCTGTCCAAGCTCGTGAGTTTCCACTGTCGACTGGCGGTCAATGCCGTGACTGCGCACAACAATGGATAAGAACCAAGCTCAGATCGAGTCAACACTCGTTGGCACAATCTCTCACACAGGCGGGCTCGCCTTGGTGCACATAAGCCTGGCGAAGCATCTGCTCCGCAATGAGTTGAGTGATCTCGGGCTATGGATCAAAAACCTCATCTGTGTGATATCCTGCCACATCCTGTAAGACCTGTAGGGCATATTCATACAGGGCATCGCTTAACCTCCAGCACTCCCATCCACACAGTACACACAGATGCCAAATACATTACACAAATAGCTTGGTGAAACTCCCTCTGGAAGGAGGCCGAGGGGTATGTGATGGCCCTTGGAACCAATTTCCAGCGAATCCCACAATGGAGGGGCCACCTCAACAAGAGGATGAGACAGGCCATCTTCAGAGTTGGTCTGGCTGCGAAAGGAGTTCCAGTACCATAACAAGGTGGTTCCTTTGGCTAACTAGGTGAGTTGGCTAATCAAAGCCGAACCAGATTTAGATGGGAAACTGCAGGCTAACCTGAGTGATGCAGGGAGAAAGCATTTATGCTGTGTGTGAAAACAGATGAATCAAGAGACAGCAAAATCTCTAATGAGAAAACGACCCTCATTGAAGAGATTTGACGAGAAAGGAGAGACAGACCAAAGAGCTTAGAATCCCGGCAACTTAATCTCTTCACTTTTACTCCAAAGTTGGGAGTATTGAAAGTTTAATAGGGATACATCTGCCCCCTTTCCCATGGACTAAGGAAGGGTGAAAGATCTTAATCTGGCTTACAGTTATGGGATG
>NW_028234413.1:5130969-5133469 GCF_977035675.1 Penaeus japonicus
CATTCTTTCTGTCTCTCTCTCTCTCTCATTCTTTCTGTCTCTCTCTCTCTCTCTCTCTCTCTCTCTCTCTCTCTCTCTCTCTCTCTCTCTCTTGTCAAAGGGGAGCTCACTACATAGTGATAAGTGGAGCGACAGAGATTGAGAAGTGGGTTGACTCACCACCGCAAGGAAGCTTTCTTTACATTCAGGCTTAGATATAACCTTTGCAACTCTTGCAAAAACGACACACGATATCTTAAGGCATGACACAACGACGCAATATGACTCATCTCTCGTTTCCGGCAATGATAATCTCTCATTGGATTCGAAGTTCTTCTTTCGCTCTTATCTGGAGAAGTCCGCATTCAAGCTTCTTTTTTTTTTTTTTTTTTAATCTCTTACCGTTGACCTCTTACACAAATACACTCGCACACACATACACACACACACACACGCGCGCGCGCGCACACAGACAGACACACACACATCACCTTTATTCCTTTCCATTGGTAACATCTTCCAAGCCTTCTCCCCAACCTACACACACACACACCGACCTTCCCATCTGCAATCCCACGACTAAGCATTCACAAGATTTCGAAATCTTCACCGAACTCCAAATGCAACTCGACTAGACTAGACTAGACCCCCCCCCCCTTGCAAAACAACCCCTTCCCCCCTCAAAAAAAAAAGAAAAAAAAAAAAAAAAAAAAAAAAAAAAAAGGAAAAGACCATCTTCCTTCTTCAGATCGCAGTCCATCTCGACAAGTCTCCCTCTCTGCCGCTTGCAAGACTCAACAACGCCGAACACATAAGGGAACAGGGAAGGCAAACACCATCTCATCCATGTCTCAATTCTGCTGCCTGGCCAACCTTGTCCGCCGGTGATTTCGCTTTTGTTTGTTGTCAAGAATCTCGGTTGCCCTTGACTCGGTGATTCTTTACTTAATATCACTTTTTTTTTTATTATTATTATTATTATTATTGACTTTCCAGTATTGGACTTCACTTGACTATTCTTCATCTCTGAAAATGATTGAATCTTTGCTGCTTTCTTTTTGTTGTTGTTGTTTTTGTTTTCATCAATTTTCTTTGTTTACGGTTCTGCTGGAGTTATAAGTTAGTGGTGCTGCTGTATATTGTTTATTGTATATTGTAATAATGTGATTGTTATAGTTGCTATTGCTAATAAGGCATTCACTGTAAACCTTCTGTTGCCATTATTATTATTACAGCTGATGTTAATATTATTGTCAATACTTCATATATTTCATATATAAATATAACTAGAGCTATAATAGAGAGATACATATGTACTTATATCAATATTAAAAAAAAGAAAAAAGAAAAAAAACTTTACTTCCCATGAGCTTAAAGAGAGCGAGAGAGAGAGAGAGAGAGAGAGAGAGAGAGAGAGAGAGAGAGAGAGAGAGAGAGAGAGAGAGAGAGAGAGAGAGAGAGAGAGAGAGAGAGAGAGAGAGAGAGAGAAAAGCTTTCCTTCCCATGAGGTTAAAAAAGAAAAAGAAAAAAAAAAGAAAAAATGCAGACTGAACAACCCAGAGAGTAAATTGGTAGCTCGGCTGTTAAATCATAAAATACGGAAGACCAGTCGAAGGCAGATTCGGGTCGCATATATGAATGCAAACAGACATCCCGGATGCCAGACGAAAGGCTTTGACTGGTTTGCTTGCAACAATTCACTTGTTTCTTGCAACGGGCTGAGGGGGAAAGCAAGGGATAGATACACTGAACCAATTACTTTCCTTAGCGATTTGTTTGTATTTTGCAGATTTAAAATGTGGATACGAGTTTTTTTTTATGTGTTTGTTCAGCGCCTGTATTTTCAATCGTTCTGTGTTTGTTCATCTGTTTTTTAGTTTGTCTGACTCTCTGACTCTCTCTCTCTCTCTCTCTCTCTCTCTCTCTCTCTCTCTCTCTCTCTCTCTCTCTCTCTCTCTCTCTCTCTCTCTCTCTCTCTCTCTCTCTCTCTCTCTCTGTTTGTCTCCCTCCCTCCCGATATCTCTCTCTCTCTCTCTCTCTCTCTCTCTCTCCTCCCCTCTCTCCTCCATCTTCTCTCTCTCTCTCTCCTCTCTCTCTCTCTCTCTCTCTCTCTCTCTCTCTCTCTCTCTCTCTCCCTCCCTCCCTCTCCCTCCCTCCCTCCCTCTCTCTCTCCCTCCCTCCCTCTCCCTCTTTCCCTCACCCTCCATCCCCCTCCACTTCCCCTTATTTTCGTATCCCTGCGCCACACAATCATCTCATCTTCGCTTTAAGCCAAAAAAAAAAAGCCAAAAAAAAGAAAAGCCAAAAAAAAACCCAAAAAAAAAAAAAAAAAAAAAAAAAAAAAAAAAAAAAAAAAAAAGACTCCGACAACCTCTTACAGCACGAGGGACTAACCCCGGGTAAGAGGAAGGCTCGAGACGAGGGAAGCTCCCACTCAAGAATCTGATGTTTCATCTCGGGAGCCGCTGAGATGGAGCCATGTTTCATTCTGGGTCACAGTTCGGGGACCGAGAATTGTCGG
>NW_028234413.1:5150969-5153469 GCF_977035675.1 Penaeus japonicus
AGCAGAAGGATGACGTGCTTAAAGCGGAAGAGAGGGCCAATGGCACATACGAAAGGGGGAGGTAAGAAACGGGAAGAGTTTGATAGAGGAAGATTGATAATGAATGAATTCGATGTATAACATGCATACATACACACACACACACACACACACACAGACACACACAGACACACACACACACATACACACACACACAAGCACGTCCACACCCACTAATACACACAGAAACACACACAAATCCCAACCACAAGTGTTTTCAACCGAAAGAGAGAAAGAAGAAGAGAAAGAGAGAGAGAGAGAGAGAGAGAGAGAGAGAGAGAGAGAGAGAGAGAGAGAGAGAGAGAGAGAGAGAGAGAGAGAGAGAGAGAGAGAGAGAGAGAGAGAGAGAGAGAGAGAGAGAGAGAGAGAGAGAGAGAGAGAAAGAGACAGATAGAGAGAGAGATAATAACACGAAGAAAGAGGAAGAGGAAGAGGCGGGAGAGGGAGCGAAGGGAAAGTATCTTAATGGTTTCATCTCCATTTAAAAGAAGATATGGATGCGGTGTTCCGAACAAGGCGATGTAAGCGTCATGCTCTTTCTCTCTCTCTCTCTCTCTCTCTCTCTCTCTCTCTCTCTCTCTCTCTCTCTCTCTCTCTCTCTCTCTCTCTCTCTCTCTCTCTCTCTCTCTCTCTCTTCTCTCCTCTTCTCTCTCTCTCTCTCTCTCTCCCCTTCTGTCTTCCTCTCTCTCTCTCTCTTCTCTCTCTCCCTTCCTCTCTCTCTCTCTCTCTCTCTCTCTCTCTCTCTCTCTCTCTCTCTCTCTCTCTCTCTCTCTCTCTCTCTCTCTCTCTCTCTCTCTCTCTCTCTCTCTCTCTCTCTCTCTCTCTCTTATGCTAGAGGGACGCAGCAAGAATGACACCGTTATAGCCAAACACATTAGGGAAAAGGAGATTGCTGCATTAAGGCATTATGCGGAATACGTTCAGGGGTGAAAGCGTGTGTGATGCGGGTATGCCTCACGAGTGTGCTTCGCGCTACAGGGGGAATACGTTTCGAAATTTGGGAGAAAAAGACTTGCTGTTGTACATACTATTGAAATAAAATCAATTAGAGTGATATTTGTTAAAAAGGGAAGGAATAGAAATGGAGTAATGGGATTGATTTTTTTTTTTTTTAATATTACATTGATATCATTCTGTGGAGAGTGAAATGTGAGTGTGTTTGGTGTGAGGCGAGTGTGTTTCATGCTATTGAACTGAATATATATCAAGGAGAAGCCTACATCCGACTTTTAGTGATGAGATAGCATGTTCTTTGTCGATAAAGTTTGAGTGAATGTGACTGGTCTATTAACTATTCTGAAAGAGAGTTTCAAGAGGAATGCTTCACACTTGACGTTGCAGCAGAGAGGGAGTATATCCATATTTATAAGCGCGAATGTGAACGAGTATACTTCCCAAGCCATGGTGAAAAAAATGAGGGAGTATATCTTACATTCAAGTGTGAGGAATGAGGCCTCATATCTCACCCTGCGGTTTAAAGAGTGACTGTTTTTGGAACAAAGTGTGACGGAGTATGTCTTACAGTTCGCGATGAGGTATAAAGGGAGCTTGTCCAAGACACCATGGAGAATAATGAGAGATTATGTGTCACACTCCAAGATGAGGAACGAGAGAATATGTATTTCAGTCCAGGCTGAAGAGTAAAGGATGATGCCTCACGCTCTTAGGGAAAAAAAGACAAAAAAAAAAAAAAAAAAAAAAAAAAAAAAAAAAAACGTCGGTAGAGAGGTGGTGGTGGTGGTGGTGGTGGTGGAGAGGGGGGAGAGGTGGAACGTCTTCCACTCTTGGTAAGCGGGATGGGTTATCATCCACCGCATTCTTGGCCGAAGTGTAAAGTTCTCTTAGAACCTAAAGGGCCGGGATAGAAGGCCCACGATAAACGCACGCTAGCTTGATGGAATAGACATAGTTGAGGGTGAGGTTCGAGACATAAAAAGCTTGTGTCCCCGGAGAGACCTGATGCAGAGGAGCCGATTGAGGGGAAGGGAAATAACGCCAGATAAAACCCACCTACGAAAGAGGAATCATAATCACAGACGAAGAGAAGGGGAAGGGGCGGAAGAGGGAAAAGCAGGAGTCTTTACACTTGACATTTAAGAATCGATATAGAGAAAGACGGGGAAATAGAAACAGAACTTATATTCTGCAACGAATCAAGAAAGAAGAAGACATGAGGAGAGGAGATAAAAGAGAAAAGAAGAGGAGAATCGAAGAGAGAGGAGACGAAAAGAGAAAAAGGAGAGAGAAGAGGAGAAAAGGGAAGAGGGAGAGAGACGCAAAGCAATCACAATCCACCAGGAAGGGAAGGGGGAAGCGGAAGGGAAACAATGACATACAGAATGGTGAGGGAGAAGGAGAGGGGAGATAGAAGCAATGAAGGAACGATATAGAAAAATTGTTACGAGAGAGAAAGGGGAAAGAGGAAGATAGAGGGAGACACATGAACCGAAAGGGACTGTAA
>NW_028234413.1:5163469-5170969 GCF_977035675.1 Penaeus japonicus
ATATTATATATATATATGTATATATATGTATATATATGTATATATATGCCTATTATGTATTATAAAGCACACATCCATACACACCAACACACACACCACAAACACACACACACACACACACACACACACACACACACACACACACACACACACACACACACATATATATATATATATATATATATATATATATATATATATATATACATATATCAATATATGTATGTATATATGCCTTTTATATATTTATTTGTTTATGTGTTTTCCTTGCACTGTGAGAAAATGCAATACAAGAAATTTTAACTTGGGTACACTATTACAACATTAACTATGCCAGAGTGATAGCCAATGCCAAGCTTATGCATTATGTAACAGCCTTGCATATTAAACTGGCCCTGTTGACGGTAACAACTTGCTGAAAATGTCCGTGTTTTCTGAAAAATGTTTTCATTCCCCCTCCGCGCCGAGCCCTCATTATACAGAACGCCAGCATATCAAATCCAGAGATGGAACAGACTCTTCTACCGCTCATAGTACAGACTGAGACTCTCGGATTATTCTCGAAAAGATTATCATTGTCAACAGATATATAATGATGGCTCGTTAAGTGGACGGATAAGTTGAATGAGGAAATAGAACCAAAGCTAAGTAGAAAGAAACGTTAGATATAGATATAGAGGATCTGAGCAACGAGCCAGGCCTGACTCGATGATGAAAAAAAAAAACCTTTCTGAATATGCATTGAAAAAAAAAAAAAAATTGTCCTCCCCTTTGCCAAAAAATAAAAATACCCGGAGATCCATATCCCTCAAATAACGCGACGCAGTTTAAGCGAATATGCATTGAAAAGCGCTCCCCTTTTCCCACAGTGACAGTATGGAGCTCTCCCACTTCTTTATGGCAACGGTGCCTTATAATTAAGTACGTTGAATAGATAAATAGTGAAGAAGGACCTGGTAATTGAATGAATAAATATAGCGAAAGGTGACAGTTTAATTGCTAAAGCACAGGCACTGGGTCCTTAAATACCCCTTGGCACCTAAGCTGTTTTATTTATTACTTCGATGCACATGTTGTTAGTCGGTTTGTTTTGATTTATTGGTTATCTTAGATAGCATGTCAATGGTATTGTTGTTATCGATGATGATATTATTATAATTATTATCATAATCATTACTATCATTGTTGTTATTCATCATCATTATCACTATCATTATCATTATTAGTTGTAGCAGTAGAGCAATAGTAGTAGTATCAGTATCATTTTTATTATTGTAATTATTATTACTGTTATTTTGTATATCATTATTATGCTTATCTTTATTACCTTTGTCTGTACAATCATTATTATCATCATTATCATAACATTTTTATGACTACCATTATTATTGTTATAATATTAATTATCATCATTCATCTTTATATTTCTTTCAACATTATTACTATTGTCATCATCATTATTATCAATATGATTATTGCTACTATTGATATATCTATCATTATTTCACTATCCTTATTATTGTTGTGATTGTTATTGTCGCTTTTGCTACCATTTTTATTAATATCATCGTCATTATTATTATTATTAGCCTTTTCAATGTTATCATTCTCCTATATTATTGCTGTCATTTATCAATCATTTTGAAGGTCTAGTACTTTAATTTCTCTTTGTTGTTTTATTCTTGATAGTTTTAGTCATAGTGACAGAAAAACGAGGTATAAGTGACATGATTTTAATCGTAATGATAATGAAGATGTGGAAGATAATGATCATGGTTATAAGGTTTATGATATAGGCAACAATTAGGATACTGAAGGTATGAAGAATAATTATAAGGGAAATTTTAATGATGATGGTGATTGCTATACTAGCATCAACGCTAGTAAGAAGAGTAATAAGAATATTGATTACGACATGATTTGCATAACAATAAAAAATAAAAGATTAGTCACATAATATTAGCGATAATGATAGTACTGATAGCACTGACGTTAATATTGACAATCATA
This sequence comes from Penaeus japonicus, assembly GCF_977035675.1. Lineage (NCBI taxonomy): Eukaryota > Metazoa > Arthropoda > Malacostraca > Decapoda > Penaeidae > Penaeus > Penaeus japonicus. The sequence continues at coordinate 5,165,480 of NW_028234413.1, forward strand.
ATCATGTTAAGAATAATAAGAATAAAGAACAATTATGATACCAATAGTAATCCATGATAACAATGGCGATGGTAATCATAACAATGGTATTACTACAACTGCTATTCCTGCTTGTAAGATTAATGATGATAAAGATAATGACTATGATTTTGATTACAATAATGATGCTATCATTCTGCTGACAACAGTTATTACAGTCCAAATAGCAATGGTGATAGTATTATCAATATTGTCCTTTGTATTTGTATACCTGATATCATTTTTATCCTTGTAAATGTCATTTGTTGCTATGTTGCTATTTTTGTTTGTTTGTTTTAATATAACATATTCCTATTCCATTTGCAAAATCTTGTATGTCTTATTGCTTTGATTATCATCAGCATTATCCTTACCAAATGATAATGATAATATTGTGATATTATTAGATAGATAACACAATAAATTCATATGTTAAAGGAAATAGCTAGTTAGAACTTGTAATATCCTGGGATTTGAGATAAAAGAGAAAACTCACAGTATTCAGCTCTGTAGAGTGGCTGAGGAAATTAAAACTATTAATGCTTGAGGCAAGATTTTTCTGTTGTTTTGTGTGTGTGTGTGTGTGTTTGTGGTGTGTGTGTGTGTGTGTGTGTGTGTGTGTTGTTGTGTGAGTTGTGTGTTGTTGTGTGTTGGTGTTGTGTGTGTGTTGTGTGTGGTGTGTGTGTGTGGTGTTGTGTATATTGTGTGTGTGTGTTGTTGTGTGTGTGTGTGTGTGTGTGTGTGTGTTGTTGGTGTGTGGTGTGTGTGGTGTGTTGTGTGTGAGTGGTGTGTAGTGTGTTGTGTGTGTGTGTGTGTGTGGTATGGTGTGTGTTGTGTGTGTGTGTGCGGGTGGGTTGTTGGTGTGTGTGTGTGTGTTGGGGGGTGTGTGTGTGTGTTTTTTTTTTTTTTTTTGGTGTGTTGTGTGTTGTGTGTGTGGGGGTGTGTGGTGTGTTTGTGGGTTTGTGTGGTGTGTGTGTGTTGTGTGTGGTAGTGGGTGGTTGGTGGGGGGGTTGTGGGGGGGTGTGTTGGTTGTGGTGTTTTGTGTGTGTGTTTGTGTGTGTTTGTGGTTTGTTGTGTGTGTGTGTTTGTGTTGGGTTTGTGTGTAGTGTGTGTGTATTTGTGTGTGTTTGGTTGTGTGGGTGTGTTTGTGTGTGTTTGGTTGTGTGGGTGTGTGTTTGTTTGTTTGTGTGTGTTTGTGTGTGTGTGTTTGTTTGTGTGTGTATTTTTGTTGTGTTTTGTATGTGTGTGAGTGTGGTTGGGTGGTTTGGGTGTGTGTGTGGTTTGTGTTTGTGTGGTTTGTGTGTGTTTGTGTTTGTGTGTGTGTGTGTGTGTGTGTGTGTTGTGTGTGGGTGTTTGTGGGTGTGTGTGTGTGTGTGTGTGTGTTGTGTGTGTGTGGGGTGGGTGTGTAGTGTGTGTGTGTGTGTGTGTGTGTGTGTGTGTGTGTGTGTGTGTGGGTGGTGTGTGGGGGGGTGGGGGGGGGGGGGGGGGAGTGTGGGTGGTATGTGTGAGTTGTGTTTGTGTGTTTGGTGTTTGTGTGGGGTTGTGTGTGTGTGTGTTTGTGTTTGTGTGTTTGTGTATGTGTGTGTGTGTGTGAGGTGTTGTGTGGTCGTGTATTGTGTGTGTGTGTGTGTGTTTGTGTGTGTGTGTGTGTGAATGTGTGTGTTGGTTGTGGGTAATGTGTGGTGTGTGTGGTGGGTGTATGTGGGGGTGTGTGAGTGTGTGTGTGTGTTTTGTGTGTGTTTGTTATATATTTATAGTGAGAGTTATATTTTTTTATTTATTATTTATTGATGAAAATAGTGAGAATTGGTGGTGGGGGGGGGGATGTTTTTTAGAATATTAGTGATTATTTTTTTTATATTATATAGTTTATGATATGATAGTTATATTAAATTTAGTTAATGTATGGGTTAATAGAGTGAATATATAATATTTTTATATATATATTTATATATATGTATATTTATATATAGATGATGGATAATTTTTTTGTTTTATTAGATTGATATAGTTATAGAATGACATTAATAGATAATTTAAAACAATGCACATACAAATATTTATATATATATATATATCTCAGAATTACATTAATCTGGCAACAACATCCGAAGCACTAAAACATCATGTACTTGGGCACCCCCAGTCCCCCATCCCTACTATCACCCCCCCCCCCCCTGTCTCCCCCCTGTACCCCCCCCCCATCCCAACCCCCCCCCCCCAACCCACCCCAACGCCAGCATAAGCGGCTTCCTTTCCAAGATGTAATTTTATAGAAGGCATTTGTCTCGTGTAAGGCTTCCCTTCCCTCATGGAAAATAGGTGCATTTCGTCATGTTTTGAATAATGTATATCATGGTAGAGTGTAAAAGTGTTTTAGAAGAAAAGGTGTTTTTGAGGGTTAGGTAGCTTGATGGTTCTAAATGATTGTGATTATGATAATGATAATGATTATTTGAGCTTGTGTGATGATGATAGGTAAATGGATATAAAGATCAATGTGTAGGTAAATAGTTGTAGGTGAAGATCGAGGTGGAATTGATATGATTATACGGATATTGATCTTGAACGTTATCAAAAATGATAATGATGATGATGATAATTATGATATTGATAATGATAAAAAATCATTGATATTGATAATAATTACAATATCAAGTATAATCATGAGAGGAGTAATGAGGATAATGATAATGATAATAGTTATTACAATGATAATGAGGACAGAAATGATATTATCGAAACTATAATGATAATAATTACAAAAAGGATGATAATAATAAAAAAATAAGGATAATAATGATAAGATATATAGTAAGGATGACAACAAAAGCAACAATATTGACAATAAGAATAATAAGAATCAAAGTAATGATGATATTGCTAAAGATAACAATAATAATTATGAGGATTGTAATAATAACGATAATAATGATAATAAGGATAACATAAATAATAATGATAATGATAATGAAGGTGATGATAAAAAGATAAAGATGAATATAATGATAACAATAGCAATGATAATGATAATGATAAAAACAATAATGATTCGTTATAATGATGATACGATAGTCATCATAAAAGCAGTCATCATTATCATCACCATGATAGCAATAATGATGATACATATTTATAGTAACAACAATTATAAAGATGAAAATAACTATATTGACAATTCTATTGATAATAATAATGATAATGAGGATGATAAAATTTTGATAAAAATAATGATATTAGTGATAATGATAATAGTAATAATAATAATAATAATAATAGCAATAATAATAATGATAATAATGATAATAATAATAATGATAATAATGATAATAATAATAATAATGATAATAATAATAATAATAATAATAATAACAATAATAGTAATAATAACAATAATAATGATAATTATGATAATGATAATAACAGTAATAGTAATAATGATGATAATAATGATGAAAGGAATGATAATGATAATAATAATAATGAAGAGAAGGATGATTATGATAATAGTAATAATAGCAATTATAGTAATAATAATGACAACAATGATGATGACAATAATTATGATAACAATAAGAATATAAGTAATAATAATAGTATCATTAACATCAATTCATGATTAATCTATGGTAACATTGATAATAAAAATTACAGTAAACAACAAGAGTAGTAATGATTTTTATGATAAAGATAATAATAATTGTAATAACGATCATCCCAATCATAACCACAATAAAAGAACTATCAATAATTGTACTAGCAGTAACTTACTTAACTTTTTTTTTTATTACATCATGCAATCTAGAAGAATTTGAAATACCTTTTCTTAAAGGACTTAGTGAATCCTGTCTTCAGGTGGGCAGGGAATATGACACTGGCTTCAGTTTCTCTATATATGTTGTACTACTTGAATGAGGATAATGTAATGGCGATGTGATGTATATATGATGATGTAATACTGTCATTATATGATATTATGACGATATTATGGTAGTGGTCGTATGGTTATATGATGAGGCAAATGGTAGGATAAAGTCAATGTTTTGAAATCATTATAGAAGATGAACATTATGATATTGAATAAGAAGAAATATAAAAATGTTCATCTAGTCGTTTTTTCAAGAAGAAGAATAACAATAAAGAGGTATTATTATTATGGTTTTCAATTATCCTTTTTTCAAAATCTAAAGGAGAGGGAAATGGGAGAGGAAGTAGGATACGAGTTCCCTCCCAGTAACAACCGCCTTAATAAGCATCATACAAAGCCTTCATAAAGCACCACAAGCATAAGCAGCATTGTCGCCCAGCTTCCTCGTGCCACGCTACGATGCATCATCCCTTTTCACTCGCAGCACATAGTCCACCACGCGCATCTCTCACTCCAAACCCTGTGCGATTCCATGCTGTGTTTCTGATTGCGGCTTGTTACGGCCAGAGACTGAGACTCCCTGAGCTGTTTTGAAAACATTCTGTTTTGTGTTGCTGTGCGGCTGGGCGGGTCGCTTCTCTTTTAGTGTTATAGATAGGGTCATTTCTTATAGCAGTGCATGTGAAAGAGAATATGTTTCACTGGTGTAGTTGGTATGTGCTATAAATACACACACACCACACACACACACACGCACACAAGTTTGTGTGTGTGTGTGTGTATGTACATATATATATATAATAATATATATATATATATATATATATATATATATATATACATATATATATAATATGTGTCTGTGTGTGTCTGTGTGTGTGTGTGTATACACACAAACATACACACACACACACACACACACACACACATACACACACATACACACACACACACACACACACACACACACACACACATATTATATATATATGTATATATATATATATATATATATATATATATATATATATATATATATATATATACATATATACATGTGTGTGTGTGTGTGTGTGTGTGTGTGTGTGTGTGTGTGTGTGTACGATGTATGTACACACACACACACACACAGACACACACACACACACATGTGTGTGTATGTGTATGAGAATGTGTGCGTGTGCAAGGGTATGGCGTTACGTATGCATATAAGCGCCTGCCCCTTCACTAAATTTCCCATTTGTACAACCGTAACCGGAGAAACAAAAGTAAAAGCAAAGTAGCGTTGAGGATGAAACATTCGCTCAGTCACACAGGCGAGTGTAAACTTAACTTCGCGACACCATAATCTGAATTCTGGCAGTAATCATATTAGCAGGAAAGTTTGGAGTGAGCACAGGAGTCCCACCCTTTGGTAATCATGTTATAAGTCGAAAAATGTCCTGTTAAATCCTGTTAGGTTCCTTTTGACGACGCGTCGACAATGTATGGGGAAGGGGGATGGGGGTGGTAGGAACAGGAAGGGAGGGGGGATGGTGGTAGGAACAGGAAGGGAGGGGGGATGGTGGTAGGAACAGGAAGGGAGGAGGGGAGAAGAGGGGTGA
>NW_028234413.1:5188469-5190969 GCF_977035675.1 Penaeus japonicus
ATTATTTTCCGTCTTAAAAGATCTTGTACATATCGGAGCGTTTCGAATAAGATCAATAACTTTAATCATGATCTTGGAATTTTTCATTTTCTGTTCTTGTCATTTTTTTAATCAGTAACGTAAACCCTTTGAGTCCATTAAGATGTATCTCTTTAAGGTAAGAGATGGTTATAGCAAATGATTAGAATAAGACCATGGATGTTGGTGATAACATCATAAAAAATTTAACAGCAGCAAAAACAACAATAAAGATACTACTACTACTACTACTATCGCTACTGTTACTGCTACTACTACTATTACTGTTACTGCTACTACTACTATTACTGCTACTTTACTACTACAACTACCACTATTACTGCTACTTTACTACTATCGGTACTGTTACTGCTACTACTACTATTACTGTTACTGCTACTACTACTATTACTGCTACTTTACTACTACAACTACCACTATTACTGCTACTTTACTGCTACTACTACTACAACTACCACTATTACTGCTACTACTTCTACTGCCACTGCTACTATTACCACTACTTTTACAGCTAGTACTACTGCCACTACTACTATTACTCCTATTTTTATTGCTAGTACTATTGCCACTACTACTATCACTACTACTATTACTGCTACTACTACTTCTTCTACTACTACTACTACCACTATTATTATTACTACCACTATCACTGCTGCTACTATAGCTACTACTACTACTATTACTACCAATAATAACAACATTACTAACATCTAGAACAATACTAGGATTAATAACAACAAAAATAATAATGAAACGAATGACTATGTTAATGTAAATGATAATCCATACGATAATAATGAAATGCCACAATTTCCTCGACTCTCCTTCATAGAGCACAAAAATAGGAACCTATCAGACGTATCCTTCAGTCAATTCCTTATCTTGGCAGGCCGAGCACGAAGGCCGCCTCGCCAGTGACCTGATGTCTATCTTTTTTTCTTTTTTTTTTCTTACTCTCTCTTCTATTTTTTACCCCCGTGAGCTAATAACAATAAATTTGGAACGTGTAATAAACTTTTTGTGTGGCACAGAACAGGCCACTCTGTAGTTTGCCATTATGGCTCCATAAGCCTGGGCGCCGTCTGGCCAAGTGTGGGGTGAGTGGGGTGTGTGTGGGTGAGTGGAGTGTGTGTGGGGTATGTGTGGGGGGTGAGTGTGGGGTTTGTTGGGTGAGTGTGGGGTTTGTGGTGTGAGTTTGGGTGTCTGGGGTGAGTGTGTGGGGTAAGTGTGGGGTGTGAGTGTGAGGTTTGTGGGGTGTGTGGAGGTGAGTGTGGTGTGAGTGTGGTGTGAGTGGGATGTGTGAGGTGAGTGTGGAGTGTGTGGAATGAGTGAGGTTTGTGGGGTGTTTTGGGTGAGAGTGGGGTTTGTAGGGTGAGTGTGGTGTATGTGGGGTGTTTTGGGTGAGTGTGGGGTGTGTGGGGTATGTAGGGTGTGTGGGTGAGTGTGGGGTGTGCGGGGGTGAGAATGGGTTGCATGGGGTGAGTGTGGAGTTGAGAGTGGGGTATTGGGGTAAGATTGGGATGTGTGGGGTCAGTGTGGAGTTTGTTGGGTCAGTGTGGCGTGAGATTGGGGTGTATGGAGGAGGGTTGTAGGGGGGGAGTCCCATACCCTCGAAGGTTGAACTTAAAGACTAAAAGAAGGAGGACTGAGGACTGAGCGTCGGGCATGTTCCCTTCGAGTGGGAGTCCTTCCATGAAGCAGAAGGAATCGCGGGTGAAAGGGCATATCCCTTCCCTCCAATATATACAGAGGATCTCCTTACTAAAGAAATTGGGAATGAATACCCCTTTTCCTTATAAATAGGCCTACCTTTCTCTTCTCTGTACCCTTTTCTTCCTTCTATCCACGTCTATCCACGTGTGTTGAGGGTGACTGGATAGTCTATTCCTTACGAGGGGACTACTACCCTTTCCTCCTCTCTATCCACCTCTATCCATCTATCCACCTGTTATGAGTGAGTGGATAGTCTGTTCTTCGCAAGAACATTACCCTTTCCTCTTCCTTATCCTCCTATCCCCCCCCCAACCCACCTTGAGAGACACATCCTGATCAGAAGGAAGAAGGGAGAATAGAGAGAATAGGCCTATTTGTCTTCCATTTAAATGATGTGCCTTTTTCCTTTCTTCCATTTTTTTTTTCTTTAGTCTATTTCGTAATCTCTTTGATTATCCTTATTATCGATTTTATCATGATTATATAAGTGATTTTTGATTATTGTAGTTGCTGCCACACCCATCATTATCATTGTTGTTGTTATTATTATTCGTTATCTTTATTGCTGTTGTTGTCATTATTGTTATTGTTGTTGTTGTTTTCATTATTTGTGTTGCTGTTGTTGCTCTGATTATGATCATAGTGATGATAGTGATAAAAATAATGACAGTGGTAATTATGACAAGAGGATAATGAAAGTGTTAATAATCAAAATAATAATGATAATAATAAAAATAATAATGCT
>NW_028234413.1:5220969-5223469 GCF_977035675.1 Penaeus japonicus
ATCATTATCGTCATTATTATGATTATCAGCATTACTATTTCATTATTGGTATTAATATCATCATAATCATTGTTATTATCATCATTTTTATAATTTTCCTTATCTTTATCATTATTATCATTATCATCATTATCAGTATCATTATTGATGAAATTATCATTATCATGTCGTTATTATCATCAGCATCACCATTATCATCACTTTCATCATTACGATTATCGTTATCCTTTTTTTGCCATCATTTTAGTCATTACTATCATTACTTTTATGATCTTAATTAATCTTATTACTATAATGATTGTTATTATCCTAATAATCCTTATTATATTCATATCATCATTATCATTATTATTGATATCAATGTTATGAATGTCATTATTATGATTATCATTATCATGGTTGTTATCATTGTTACCCTTGTTATTGTTGTTCCAATTATTATCCTATTTTTGTTATTTCCATGGTGATTGTTATTTATCATGATCATAATTGTTATCATTATTGTTGACTTTACTATCATTGTTATCGTCATTGATATCATCATCATTATCATAATTATCATCATCATAATTATAACACAATATAATTATAATTACTATCATAATATGATTATAATCATTATTATCACACCATCATCACTATTATTCCTATTATTGTTATCATAGCAATCATAACTCTTGTGATTATGAAAACTATTAGAATTACTTTAATCATCATAATTTTCCTCACTGATATAATAATTTATGTCATAATCATAATCACTATCCATTATGATGATGGCTTCATAAGCAACAATGCAACTTTGCATAAAATATTTCATTCCTAAAACTTCTGAAATGATTTGAGCTTTGTCTTTCCGTCGACCAAAGACTGTATGCAAATAAAAAAATATATAATTTGTTTCTTCGTACAATTTTATGTTTCCACGTGCAGTATATGTGCTAATAAACCTTAATTTTGCATATCATTTGAAACATCCGCCAGACTCAGTTATGGAAAACCGTGATGTATGCGTTGGATGGAAAGGAATACGAGCGCAAAACTATCATTTATTGCTTTCTTTAAACCTCGCAACATCCTCCAAGCAACGCGCGGAAATGGCATAATAGCGTAGTCAGTTGCAATGACTTCTTCAAATTATAGTACCTCATAATGACTTCTCGGACTATGGCTTCGGAATGCAAAAAAAAAAAAAAAAAAAAAAAAAAAAAAAAAAAATTCAGGTCTGATAATAACTGCGGTTCGGTGTGGCGGTTCTCAACGTTTGCAGCACCTTTTGCACCACGTCGAATCAAGGCCGCTGGCGACACCTGGCAATGAGCGTGAGATTCTTTCAGGGACTCCAGAACGCTACAACGTCGTCCGTGTCAGGGGGTGGGGGGTAAGGGGGGTCGGGGAGGGGGTAGATAGAGGGTGGGGTGGGGTGGGGGAGGGGGTTGATAGAGGGTGGGGTGGGGGTGGGGAGAGATGGGGAGGAAGGTTTACTGGAGGAGGTGGAGGTGGAGGTGGGGGAGGGGGTAGATAGAGGGTGGGGTGGGGTCGGGGAGGGGGTTGATAGAGGGTGGGGTGGGGTGGGGGGGAGGGTTTACTGGAGGATGTGGAGGTGGGGGAGGGGGTAAGGGGGTAAGGGGAGGGTGTGGCTTCCTTCAAGGTTTAGCTGTTCATCTGATGATTTAAACGAATAATGATTTATATTTGCCAGCATACCTAAGACGTCCTTGTGTGGGGTTAGGGGGGAGGGGAGGGGGTATAGGTGGGGGTGAGGTGTGTGTGTGGGGGCGGGGGGTGAGGTGTGGGGGTGTGTGTGAGACTACCTCCAAGGTTCAATTATTTATTTACACGAAAATATATTTTCATTAAATGGATCATATGAGAGACCCCCATAAAAGTCACGCCATGTGACTACGTACTGGAAATTTATAAGAAGAAGAAGAAGAAGAAGAAAAAAAAAAAAAAAAGGTGAAAACAATAATAATTTAAAAAAAAAATAAAAAAATCATACCGGTAATGACACACTGAACCGAACGTGGTAACCTATACTTACGCGACAGTGCTCTATGCAAAACTAATTGCTTTCACACAAACTATGCATTATCCATCCTGATTGCGAAGGGATAACAAGCCCAGGCTATCATTGGCAGACTTACACTCGGCCGGGGATAGGACAAGGATAACAGCTATTACGTTTTCAACAAAGATTAAAGAGACGCTGGAATTAGGGACGGTGGTTGCCAGTTTGTCATAATCCTGTACTGATTATTATTAGCCCGGTGATATAAGGTAAGAAATCGCGAGTAATCAGAGTAATCCGCCGTAATTATAAGTGGATTAACGAGTGAGTGCATCATTTAGCCGTTTCGCTTTCCGCGGAAGAAGGTCATATCGAATGGAAGTAAAGCGGAAAGGAAAATTTTCATTTTTAATAAGGTCCTTCCATTCACATTGTCTTCTTGCCTCCTGCGAGACAATCTGTGCGTAAAACTTGATATAAAAGACAAAG
>NW_028234413.1:5228469-5230969 GCF_977035675.1 Penaeus japonicus
AGTACTGAGGGGGGGGGATCTTGTCATCATCATATTTATTGTGATGATATTATTAAATCTAATTATGAGAATGCTATTCTTAATGGCTCTTTGCATGACACTTATTGTAACGATGAACCTGGCTTGTCATCTTTTTCTTTTTATGTTGCAATTTTTCCAAAAACGAAAAAGATAAATTAGTTTCAAGTAAAGGGATTTTTTTTTCTACAGTACTACCGTCTTTGCTGTTACCATATATATATTTTATTTCTCTCTCCTCTAGAACATTTGAACGTAAATTCTATCTATTCTCCAGAGCATTTAAACATAAATGCTCCGGGCAAACCTTGGAGGAATGGTGGGTGGGTGGTGTGGTTGTGGTGGCGGAGATGGGCGGCGTGGGGAGGGGGGAAGGTGGGGGAAGGGTGGTGGGGGTGGGGTGGTTAAAGGGTTCTTATGACCTTCAAATCTTCTTCTGTCTTATTTCCTTTTCCTCGATTTATTTCCTTGCTTTTCCTCCCATATTTTCGGCCATGTTTTTTTTTCTTCTTTAATCAAAATATAGCATAGCGAATAAATCTAAAAGTTAAAGTATTTTCAACATCTAATTCTGTGGTTCAGCCAAATGACCACATTAATCTCGGTAATCAAATATAAAACAAAAATGACAGATGATTCAAAACGCATAAAAATAGAGAGACTAACCCAAGAATCAAATAATTTCTCGTGTTGCTTAACCTCACTTTCTTGACATATCTGTTCAACGCTCTGCAACAAATACCAATCAAAATGCACATGGCTCAACATCATCACAATCACTAATGCCCCAAATCACTGTTTTCATTAGTACTTGTTAATACAAAAGTCTGAAAAGAGTTTCTAAAGACACACCATACAGGAAACGTATATAAGGAGCCTTCATTTACCAGAAACATCCTTGAGAACATGTAATCGCAAAGATCTAAGGTCTTTTCACACAGGTATAATCTTGACTTTAAGGAAACGACGTCACGATCTTAAACGCGCAGATTGAGGAGAGAGAGAGAGAGAGAGGGGGGGGGGGGCGGAGGGGAGAGAGAGAGAGAGAGAGAGAGAGAGAGAGAGAGAGAGAGAGAGGGAGAGAGAGAGAGAGAGAGAGAGAGAGAGAGAGAGAGAGTGTGTGTGAGAGAGAGAGAGCGAGAAAGGAGAGAGAGAGAGAGAATGAGAGAGAGCGAGAGAGCGATAATGATAAAAGAAACATAAAAAAAAAAAACGCAAGATAATACGAATGCACAGTATATATTCTTATCACATCGTACTTGTAATAATTTCGTTTGTTCTCATGATTTTCAAAACGTGTCGCCCGACCATCTATTTACTTTTTCTTTTCATAATTAGCAAAGACTATTATTTTCATCACCATCATTTAATGACGTAATTAGGATCTAGGCAAAACGTGTTTAATTATCCAGTCTTTAAGTAATAGTTTCCAGATATGCCTAATTGCATGGTGATTGTATAGTGACACAACGAGTAAAAAATTATACACAATAAGGATCATAGTTATTGTATTGTATAATATATATATGGATGGGAATGGTGTTAATCAGTGACGTAGAGTGAAAAGAATATCCGATTTGAAAACAGTTGGTATATATGAAAAAAAAAGAAATAGAAAGTCATCATATGTCATTCATATATCTGGTATAATGAAGGGTTATTGTGACATAACAGCGCTAAGGAATAGCGACTTTTAAGCACATCCGATTTTAGTAGATAATGCAGCAATATGGTTTTCACTACATAGTGATTTTATTTTTCATCACAGTAATAGGATGAATTTGATATATATGATGAGGTAGCCATAAAGAAAATGAAAGTCGGTATTGTTATTGCGGCTATATAAGAGAATGATGATAATTCCAACTGAAATATATAATGATGATTGTGATAGAACGTATTTCTAGCAGGGTCTGGAATTCATAACATCGCTACTAATCAGGATTCACAAACTTTAGTCATCAGTGAGAGAACTTGTGGAAAATACCATGTTTTTGTTCTTGTGATTTTTTGCAAAAACAGCTCCGTTCAGTATAAGGAAGATTAAGGCGTAGGGGATCTACAGCATTCAGCATGACACTGAAAAGGACAAAATGAGGGGCCGGTAAAGATGCCGATGTTAAATTACAAAACAAGGAAAGATAATAAATGAGAGGCTAAACAGATAGAGAGATATACAGATAGAGAGATAGACAGATAGAGGTAGCTGGAATATACAAGAGAGAGGAGAGGAGAGAGAGAGGAGAAGAAGCGTGAGAGAGCGAGAGAGAGAGAGCGAGATAGAGAGAGCGAGAGATAGAGGAGAGAGAGAGAGAGAGAGAGCGAGAGATAGATAGAGCAGAGAGAGAGAGACAGAAAGTAGAGTGAGAGAGAAGAGGAGGAGGGAGGTAGAAGAGAGAGAGGAGAGAGAGAGAGATGAGAGAGAGAGAGAGAGAGAGAGAGAGAAGAGAGAGAGAGCCAGAGAGAAGAGAGAAGAGAGAAA
>NW_028234413.1:5240969-5250969 GCF_977035675.1 Penaeus japonicus
GGTAATAGAAATAATGATAAAATGATAACAATGATAATGATAATATTAATGATAATAATAATAACAATAATAATGATAATAATAAAAATTATAATAATAATGATAATAATAACGATAATAATAATAAAAATAATAATGATAAATATAATAAAAAGTATAGTAATGATGATAATAATAACAATGACAAGAACAACAACAATGCTACTATCCTTATTATTGAAGAATATAACGAAATCCAACAAACATAATTATCAGTATTATATATAATCAATACCACAGTATATATATATATATATATATATATATATATATATATATATATATATATATATATATATATATATATATATATATATATATACACACACCAGCTACCATCACTATTGCTATTAGCATCACTACAACAACTTCCAGTATCACAAACGTTGCTGTTATTGTTTATGGTGTTATGATAGGTATAATGACTAACCACTATATACCAGCACGACCATGCTCACCAGGCACGGATTCTACGGCTCAGGAACCAATCATGTTTTTTTTTTTCGTATTAAAACCCTCTATGAAATGAGCTTTACCTGACGCATATTTACCGAACGCTACACGCTCATGGAACCAATTAATTGCGTATGTGTATGTGTATGTGTGTGTGTGTGTGTGTTTGTGTGAGTGTGTGTTTGTGTTTGTGTGTGTGTGTTTGTGTTTGTGTGTTTGTTTGTGTGTGTGTGTGTGTTTTTGTTTGTGTGTGTGTGTTTGTGTGTGTGTTTGTTTGTGTTTGTGTGTGTTTGTGTTTGTGTGTGTGTTTTTGTTTGTGTGTGTGTGTTTGTGTGTGTGTTTGTTTGTGTTTGTGTGTGTGTGTTTGTGTGTGTGTGTGTGTGTTTGTGTTTGTGTGTGTGTTTGTGTTTATGTTTGTGTGTGTGTGTGTGTGTGTGTGTCTGTTTCCTGAGCATGGAATGGTAGAGCAGAGCTCAGAAGCCTCAATATATATGTAAAATGCACGGGGGAAGTCGGACTTGCTCCACAGAAAAAGGAATGAAGGGCCTGGATTCGGGCAATTTCTGTATTTAGAAATTTCAGATTTGATATATATATATATATATATGTAATGTATATATATATATATATGTATGTATATATAATATATATATGTATATATATATATATATATATATATATATATATATATATATATACATAAGATGTATATATGTATACACACACACACACACACACACACACACACACACACACACACACACACATATATATATATATATATATATATATATATATATATATATATATATGCACACTAACACACACACACACACACACACTTACACACACACACTCCACACACACACACATACGCACACACACACATATATATACATATATACATATATATGTACGATAAATAATTTTCGTTTTTTTTTCTTCTTCGGCATGATACATTTTGTAAATATTGTAAATAGTTCCTCAGGTGTAGATTTCAATGTATATGGTTTGCATGCAGGTACGATTCAAGTTCGTGTATATGTATCTAGATTTATATATTGATAATAACTCAAGTACTTTGCGTTCAGAATGTAAAATGATATTTATGTTTTTTTATGTATCATGATATTCACAGACTTAGTTCAGTGGAAGATAGTGACGTATTATAGACCAATAGAGAAATCTCTCTCTCTCTCTCTCTCTCTCTTTCTTTCTCTCTCTCTCTCTTCTTATCTATATTTCTGCTCCTTCATCATACCTTCCTTCTGCCCTCCCACTGACACTAGGAAAAAATAAAGATATCAGATCGGTGAGGGGGAGGGGGAGGGGGCGGAACAGGTGGTGAGGGTGTTTACCAAGTGGTCACCTGTGGTTGGTTCCAAACCCCTCCACTCCCCCGCCCAAACCCACCCACCCACCCACCCACCCACCATCACCACCACCACCATCACCCTACCTCATTCATCAAACGCAGAACGATCATGCGGTCCATTTAGTGGATGATGACTGCGATCCAATTCACCAACTGATGGTGAAAGTCACAGAGGATTCTCTCTCGGCGCTTCCATTGACGACTGGTCCGCCCTCCAGTACCGGTCTTGGGAATGGATGGTTGTGAAAGGATGGATGGTTTGGATTTGCTCTTGTTGTTGACACTCCGATTTCAATTCTTCTGGGGAGAAAGGAATTAAGAGAAAGACACAACAGAAGACGAGAGAGAAGAGAGAGAGAGAGAGAGAGAGAGAGAGAGAGAGAGAAAGACACAACAGAAGACGAGAGAGAAAAGAGAGAGAGAGAGAGAGAGAGAGAGAGAGAGAGAGAGAGAGAGAAAGACACAACAGAAGACGAGAGAAAACAGAGAGAGAGACAGAAAGACACAACAAAAGACGAGAAAAAAAGAGAAAAGAGAAAAAAAAAGAGAAAAAGAGAAAGACACAACAGAAAACGAGAGAGAGAGAAAAAGAGAGAGAGAGAGAGAGAGAGAGAAATACACAACAGAAGACGAGAGAAAAGAGAAAAAAAAAGAGAAACAGAAACAGAAAAGCACTGCATAAATAGCTTCAAAACGAGTCAATCGATACAGGCGCACGGCACTCGGGTAATTACAGGCTAAGAGCGAGAGCACACAGTGTGAGAATGTCCACCTACATGGATGGATTACTTCCTGCGGACCACAAAATGCATGTACTTTGGTCATTGCTGTGGGTGTGGTGTGATTTCGGCAGGGAGGAGGGAGGGGGGTGTAGGTAGTAGGGGGGTAGTGGGGGTAGGGGGGTGGAGTTAGAAGGGGGGCGGGGGTGAGGGTGTAAGGGTGGATGTAGGGGGTTAGGACGGGGGGGGGATCTTCCATAAGGAAGGGGAGGGGTTGAGGGGTGGGGTGGAGAATTACATAAAGATCAGGGAGGAAGGGCTGTGGGGGGTGGGGGAGGGGGGGTTGAGGAAGTAAGGGGGGAAAGGGAGGAGGGGAGACACGAAGTCCTCCCCCCCTCCCCCTCCCCCTTCCCCATTCCCCATCCCGCTCCCCTTCCCATCCCCTTCCCCCTCTCCCCTCCTGATCCCCCTCCCACTCCCCTTCCCCCATCCCCTCCCGATCCCCAACCCCATCCCCCTCCCATCCCCATCCCCTTCCCCTCCCCCTCCCCTCCCCTTTCCCCATCCCCCTCCCGCTCCCCCTCTCCTTCCCCTTCCCTTTCCCCTCCCCAATCCCCTCCCCATCCCTTCCCCCTCCCCTACACGCACTGCGACAGGAACTGATACTTTATCCTCGTGACAGTAACCACAGGAAAAAAAAAAAAAAAAGGATGTTCTGTGTTGTGGGTGATGATTTCCGTGTTTGGAACTGATCAACGTGTCTCTCTGCTCGGTCGCTGGTGATGCATTGTTTTTTGTTTTTTTTCTCTCTCTCTTTTTATTCTGCTTTTGCGTTTTGTCTTTTTTGTCTTTTCATTATCTTGTCATTGTCGGTACTATTAGTATGATCATATTATTATCCTCATCATCTTCATTATCATATTCATTATTATCATCATCATCATCAATATCATCATCACCATTATCACCATCATCACTATCATCATCATCATCACCATCATCACCATTAAAAATGTGCACTAACAATTTGTATGTTCGTCCTACCTCCCTAAATCAACAGAACAGGTTGAAGAAACCAAACAAGTAAATAGTAACGATTCGTCATAAAAGTAACCATATCAAAATAAAGATTAATCAGAATATAAAAATATTGGCATTCGACCCCTCATCGCCCCCCCCCCCCCCCCAAAAAAAAAAAAAAAAATAATAACAAAATAAAAAAGAACGAAATTCGGACTGACAACATGAAGATTAGCCCCATGTGCGTAAACTAATCTTAGAGAACAGTCCTTTCCACACAATTAATGAAAAAGGTGTATCAACAAGAAATACATACAATAAGATTAAGATAATCCATAGAAAACAAGTACAACCCTCGCCCCCCCCCCACTCCTCCCCCTTCCTGTAAGAAAAAGAAAGAAAGAAAAAAAAGAATCATTTTTTTCTCAATAAATGCTGACCCTGCGAACCTAAAACCATTCTTGTATATGGTGACACGTAATCTAAAAAAGAAATAAGACTTTATCAAGTAGAAAGATAACAAAATACAACAACGACAACAACGTAATCCATCTAAAAACAACAACAGAAAATCCAAAAACAAAAAAACAAAAACGAGAAGCGCAAATCGGCACTAACAAAATAAAGATCGGCCATACGAGGCTACGAGCTTAAAACTATCATCCAAGAGCAGACAGTGGTATTCACGGTACGAAAATAATTGCCATTGAGCTCAAAGTATACGACCTCATTATGATAAACCGCCAACAAGCAATTTGGTGGCTAAAAAATGTAATTTGATCTCTCTGGTGCGAGGCAAGATGCAGAAGAATATCAAGGACTTTTGGTCGTATCTGGAAAGGGATGATGGGGATGACACACAGAGAAGGAAGAATTATTGGCAGGTTAGATAATTTTGCAAGATGTTTCTGCATATTTTTAGATAATGATGATGATAATTGTAGTAGTAGTGGTACAATTTTTTTTTTTTTTTCATTATCATTATTTTTTTTTATTGCTATGATTATCATTATGATTATAAGGACTGTTACCATCATTATTGTTATTATTATCCCTATCATCATCAGTATGTTAATATCATTACCATTATTATATCAGCATAGCTATTACCATTATTATTATTATTATTATTATTCGTTCTCCATCATCATACTAATTTTGTTAATATCACCAATAAAGATATATCTTTTTATTCTTGTTGTTATCTTTATTGCCAGTTTTGCCTGTGATATTAATAACAATATCAATACACTCATCAACAGTTATAATACTATCCATAGGGGTTCGTTGCAACAATAGTAGCAATAGATGTGGTTGTATTGGTATTTGGAGTAAGAGCAGTAGCATTTGAACAAGGGATATTAGTAGTAGTAGTTGTAGTAGTGACAGAGGCAACAGCTGTAATATTAGGAATGCAATGACAGTAGTTGTAGCAGCAACAACAGTACAATTATTACAACCAGTATTGTTAGAGGTAGCACTTTTGCCTACTGGCATATATTAAAGTCAATAATATTTATTCCTAATAACAGTAATAGTAAAAAACAACATATACAGTAGCTGTTATTTAGGGGGAAAAAAGACCTTTAAAATCCAAAATAGAACATGAGAAAACAAACGATTCACCTTGCATGAGCAATGTGGTGCTGTTGCAAATCCCCTTCCAGAACACACCCGGTAAAGTCAACACAGAAAACGACCGTGTCTGGTAGTGCAAAAGTTGTCCTGATGTAGCCAGGCAGTCAGTGTTCCTGCTGGAAATTACTGTTACGTTTCAACAATATTCTCTTGCGGAGTGCCAAGAAAAAGATTTTCCCCTCGTGTCTCTCCTCTTGCTTGAACCATTGCATATACTGAAACCATTGGAAATGCTAGAATGGGAGATTTCGCCACTTGATTGTTTAATTGCTAGATTCGGGTAAAACTTCTTAGTGTTTACTGTTAAATTCAGGTAAACCTTTCTAGTGTTTATCTCAGTAATATGTTTCATCACTGTATCACATCTATTTACTGACCGTACTGTGTTTGTTTGTGTTCTCTGTTTCTGGCATTTTTTTTCATTTTTTTTTAATGGTTCACTGTCACTTTTACTGATACTGTATTCTGGGAGTTTATTGTTCTTTGTTTTAGGTGATTCCGGGGTAAAGAGAACATAGTGAAACGTGACCTGGTTTACCTTAAGAACGCGTGGCTTTTAGCTGGGAAATCCTAGTACACGCTAAAAGGTAAGGGTGATAATAGCGTCCATAATAGATTTTTATATGGATATTGCTGTTTTGATTTACATCTATTACCTTCTGAATGGTGTATCATAAAGGGAAGAAAAGTCACGTGTGTATCTTTAAAGGGGTGTACTATTAATGACACACAAGTCATCTATTCCCATACTAGAAATAGAGTGACCGCGTTAATGAAATTAATTAAGAATGGAGTTTTGGGAATTTCCAGGTTGTCTGATATTACATTCATGTCTGCTTGACCTCCCGAATTCTGTCGATCTAGACAGAGGCACATTTGTTAGCGTGGTCGCTTGCTGTTTGTGTATTCCCTTCAACTATTCTGTTACGCAGCACTTTTACCTTTTAAATTTATATAACGTATAGTACGTTATCCCTAGCCCCCTCTAGGAGAGAGAAGCTGAGACTCCTTCTAATAGATTCTTCTTCTATATAACCTTTATATAATAAAATAATATGTGAATCTCACCTGTTTTGCTGTCTTTCCTAGAGATGAGAGAAATATAAGTACATATCGGGAGGGTTGAATTACAGCCTTCCACAAATAGCTGTTTGCTGGACGACTATGAAGATTGTTTCGTGTCTTTGGAATTATAAGAGAAGTGTTCTGGAAGGATCAGATAGAGTTAGAGCGAGTGAGAAATGCAAGGAATGTTCAGTTGTGAGGGGAAGAAATTAGTAACAATTCGTGGATTTTTTTCCCTTTATTTGCGAAGCCCTTTTTATGGAAGTGTCACGTAATGGGATCTTTCGTTCCTGAAATATGGAAATAAAAAGTATATTACTGTTAGTTTACACTGCGAGATATTTTAGAATAATGGAAAGATAGACGGATTAATATGAAGAAGATAAAAAAAAATGCCTTATCTTTCACAGATTTATGCATTTTCACCGGACAAAAATAAATGGTTGTGAGTTATTCCATCTTCGTTTATGTCCTTCATGAGCGAAATGGGACAATCCCACTTATTCGAATTCTCACTTGATCTGGAAATTTCGACTTTAGAAGTTTCTTTATTTGACTTTACGACTCTGGGAACGAGATGGCAACTCTTTTTTTTTCTTTCTTTTTTTTTTCTTTTACTTTACTTTTACTTTCTCTTTTCGCCGATTTTTGACACCTAGGAACTGTGACGGAGTTAGTTTGCTTCTTCTTCTTCTTTTTTCTTGTGTGTTTTTACGCGTGTGTGTATGATTATATTTTTTTTTATGTTGATTTTTAACGTAACTAAATTTGACTCTCTTCGTTCAGTAGAGTCTCCTGCGCTGATTAATCTTTGACGCGATGCCAGAACACTCTTCGAAGACTGCGAAGTCGCGCCGCTGTCCTCAGAGTCGTCTGGCCGACGGGGTCTTGGGTTAAGGATACCGGGAGGAAATTGGAAGAAAAGGGAAACGGAAATAAAAGAAGAGGGGAAGAAAGAGGAACGATGTATGTGTGCGTGTATGTATATGTCGACACGTTTACGTATTTGTATTGGGTATCGATGGAGATTTGGATACAGATATAGACATGAAAATATTGATAGATATACACTCAAAGGTATATGTAGTTGTGCGTACTGTTTTTTGTTTAGGTTAGGTTAGGCATATATGTATCTTCATGTACTCTTTGTGTTATGTGCGAATGTAAAATAAATAAATTCTATTAATCCATTAAAGTGTATACATGAGTAAATGAATTTCAACGATGCATTCATAAATAACCTCATCAGATTTACGGTGAAATCTTGAAGAGATATGTAGGCTTGAGAACATTAGTTAATACAAAACACATACTACCTTGCCAAATGAAGTTACCTATTAAAGCTGTTTTGATATTCATATATACTAATTCATTGGTCGAAACCCATATCCACGCTTGCAAAAGTCGTTGTTAACAAATACCTGACTTTTTGAGAGAGAAAAAATAATAATTTTCGAAAGAGGAAATCGTCAGCCCCGTCAGGAAGTAGTCAGGAAAGTCAGGAAGTCGGTCGAGAGTAGCGGGAGAGTGTCTAATTGTGTGCTGCGAGCGCCTACCTTCATGCCTAGTGATTACATAATTGTGAGGCGCAGCACACATTCATCTTCATATGTCACCGTCGGCGAGGGGCGCACGGTAGTGTGGCGAGGCGTGTATATGTGCTCCTGTGCACGTGTTTTTTTTTTTTTTTTTTTTTTCTCCTATGTATGTGTTTGTGTGAGTGTGTGTGTGTGTGTGTGTGTGTGTGTGTGTGTGTTTTGTGTTTTTCTTGTCCATAGCCTTACGGACATGTGTTTTATGGGTTTCTTGTCCATGGCCTTAGAGAACATGTGTTTTATGTATTTCTTGTGGGTGAGTTGGCGTGAAGAGAGAGAGAGAGAGAGAGAGAGAGAGAGAGAGAGAGAGAGAGAGAGAGAGAGAGAGAAAGGAACGCTGTAAATACGGGAGATCACGGCATGATTAGTTATTCAACTGTTCGTTAAACACTCTTCTTTTATTCATTTATTCGTCGAACCTCTAATTTGTGACTAGATTGGGTGTAACTTGGCTTTATCCTCACTAATTGATCTTACTTCCATGAAAGCACGTTTGTATTTCTACCAACAAATGAATATCTTGTGGCATCTGGCACCTCACGCCCTAGTTGCTACGTGACATACGATTATCGATGTGTATATAGAAGGAAATAAAGAGGGGGGGGAGATAAAATGTGAAAAAAAAAGAAATGGAAATGTGTATAATACTAAATAAATAGATACCCGCACTTTATTAAAAACCCAATCTCACTGAATTCAGAAAACTAACTGAGGCAATTTTCCTCTTTTTTTTTCTAACGTTCTAGGCAAATATTTGAAGAGTCTAGGAAGTAAAAGGAAGGAAAAAAAAAGGTTGTTTAATTTAATCCAAGAGGACTAAATACCTCAAAATGATATCAAGCTGGTTTTCAGTCGTTTCCTTTATATGACCTTATGACGATGTTTATATCAAGGTAAGAATTTTATCATATAAACAGTGGGAATAAGTATACTGTAATGCTATAATTAGTATTGATAATTATACACTCTCCTTATGGAATCACTGATATAAGTATTGTGAGCTAGATTTATTGGTGGATATGGCAATGCCATACCATTCAACAGTATAAAGATAAAGATTGTTGTTATTATTTTCGTATCATAGTATTTATCATCACTATTTTTTTATTATCATTATCATTAATTTAGTTACTAATATTATCATTATCTTTATTATATTTTTTTTATTATCATTATCATCACCAAATTATCTTTATCATAATTTTTACTATTGTCATTAGCACCATCTTTATCAGCATAGCCTATTGTTGTCGTTATTATCATTACCCTTATTAACGTCATTATTGTTATCCTCATCATTATCATTATCAACATTATCCATATAATTATCATTATCATCATTATTATCATTATCGTCATCATCATTATTATTATCATTATGATAGTTAATACTATTATCAATATTATTATTATTGTTATTATTATTATTATCATTATTACAATTATTATTATTATTATCATTATTATTATCATTATTATTGCTATTCTATTATCATCATTATTGTTATTATTATCATTGTTGATATCATTATAATTATCATTATCATTATTTTCGTTATTATCATTGCTACTACTAGTAATAGTAGTAATAGTAATAGTAGTAGTGGCAGTAACAGTAGCAGTAACAGCAACAGTATTAGTAGTAATAGTAGAAGTACTACCATTATTGTTACTATAAATAGCAAAGATAATCATAATTATTATCATCATTATTACCTTTATTACTATCATCATCATTCCCATAAATAGCACAAATATATCAATTATTGTTTTTGTTCCAGTGTCATAATCATTATCATTTTTATCATTATCGTTATTAATTGATTATTACAGCTTTCATTATCATTGATACTATCATTTTCATCATTACTGTTATTATTACCATATTGTCATTATCATTATTCTTTTTTATTATCATCAATATCATTATTATCAATAATGTCATTATTTTTATAATAATTATTATTACTTTTATCATTATTATTGTTATTATTATTTTCATTATCATTACTATCATTATTATTGTTATTATTGTTTTCATTATCATTATTACTACCATAATTATTATCACTATATATTCATTCTTGCCATTATTA
>NW_028234413.1:5275969-5285969 GCF_977035675.1 Penaeus japonicus
GTGGAACGTACGAGGGGGAGGTGGGACGTACGAGGGGGAAGTGGAACGTACGAGGGGGAGGTGGAACGTATGAGGGGGATGTGGAATGTAAGAGGGGAAGGTGGGACGTACGAGGGGGAAGTGGAACGTACGAGGGGGAGGTGGGACGTACGAGGGGGAAGGGGAACGTACGAGGGGGAAGTGGAACGTACGAGGGGGAAGTGGACGTACGAGGGGGAAGTGGAACGTACGAGGGGGAGGTGGGACGTACGAGGGGGAAGTGGAACGTACGAGGGGGAAGTGGGACGTACGAGGGGGAAGTGGGACGTACGAGGGGGAAGTGGAACGTACGAGGGGGAAGTGGGACGTACGATGGGGACGTGGAACGTACGAGGGGGAAGTGGGACGTACGAGGGGGAAGTGGAACGTAAGAGGGGGAAGTGGAACGTACGAGGGGGAAGTGGAACGTACGAGGGGGAGGTGGAACGTACGAGGGGGTGGTGGAACGTAAGAGGGGGAAGTGGAACGTAAAATGGGGAGGTGGGACGTACGAGGGGGAGGTGGGACGTACGAGGGGGAAGTGGACGTAAAGGGGGAAGTGGAACGTACGAGGGGGAGGTGGGACGTACGAGGGGGAAGTGGAACGTACGAGGGGGGAGTGGAACGTACGAGGGGGAAGTGGGACGTACGAGGGGGGAGTGGAACGTACGAGGGGGAAGTGGAATGTACGAGGGGGAGGTGGGACGTACGAGGGGGAAGTGGAACGTACGAGGGGGGAGTGGAACGTACGAGGGGGAAGTGGGACGTACGAGGGGGAAGTGGAACGTACGAGGGGGAGGTGGGACGTACGAGGGGGAAGTGGAACGTACGAGGGGGAGGTGGAACGTACGAGGGGGAAGTGGGACGTACGAGGGGGGAGTGGAACGTACGAGGGGGAAGTGGAACGAACGAGGGGGAAGTGGAACGGACGAGGGGGACGTGGAACGTACGAGGAAGTGGGACGTACGAGGGGGAAGTGGAACGTACGAGGGGGGGGGGGGACGTACGAGGGGGGGGGGGGAGTGGGACGTACGAGGGGGAGGTGGAACGTACGAGGGGGGGGGGGGGGGACGTACGAGGGGGGGGGGAGTGGGACGTACGGGGGGGAAGTGGAACGTACGAGGGGGAGGTGGGACGTACGAGGGGGG
This sequence comes from Penaeus japonicus, assembly GCF_977035675.1. Classification (NCBI taxonomy): domain Eukaryota; kingdom Metazoa; phylum Arthropoda; class Malacostraca; order Decapoda; family Penaeidae; genus Penaeus; species Penaeus japonicus. The sequence goes on from NW_028234413.1 coordinate 5,277,136, forward strand.
GGGAGTGGGAACGTACGAGGGGGAGGTGGAAGTGGGACTTTTACAAAAAAAATACGAGGGGGGGGGAGTGGGACGTACGAGGGGGGGGGGGAGTGGGACGTGTTCGACGAGGGGGAAGTGGACGGACGAGGGGGGAGGGGAGTGGACGTACGGGGGGGGGGGGGAGTGGGACGTACGAAGGGGGGAAGTGGAACGTACGTTTCGGGGAGGTGGAACGTTACGAGGGGGAAGTGGGGGAAACCGTACGAGGGGGAGGGGAGTGGAACGTTACGACGGTTCTGGAAGTGGAACGTACGAGGGGGAAGTGAGGGACGTACGAGGGGGAAGTGGAACGTACGAGGGGGGAAGGAGGGGAAACCGTACGCAGGGGCGGGGGGAAGTGGAACGTAACGAGGGGGAAGTGGGACGTAAGCGAGGGGGAAGTGGAACGTACGAGGGGAAGTGGGACGTACGAGGGGGAAAACGTACGAAGGGAGGGGAGAGTTTGGGACGTTACGAGGGGGAAGTGGAACGTAAACGACCGGGGAGGGGGAAGTGGGACGTCACGAGGGGGAAGTGGAACGTATACGAGGGGGAAGTGGGACGGGTACGAGGGGGGAGAAGTGGGACGGTACGAAAGGGGGAAGTGGAACGTACGAGGGGGAAGAGGGAACTACGAGGGGGAATTGGAACGTACGAGGGGGAGGTGGTGGAAACGTATAGATGGTGGATGTGGAAGCCCCACCCCCCCCACCACCCTACGAGGGGGAAGTGGAAGAGAGGATCAGGTCGATGGAAAGAATAGGAAAGAAGCTGAAGATGTGGAAAGAGTAGGACGATGAAGAGGAAGAAACAAATGGAGGAAGAGGGGGAGGTGAAAACGAAAAATAGGGGAAATTAAACAGAAATAGGAAGAAGACGAGGAAGAAGAAGAGGAGCAGATAAAGAAGAAGAAGAAGAAGAAGAGAGAGGAAGAAGAGAGGGAGGTAAAAAAAAAAAATTGAACAGTTCCCCCGGGAGAAACGGCGGTCGTGAGGAACACACCCTTCCCTCTTGACACCGCGGGGCCTCCTGTGGGAAAATGGTTTTCCCGGGAGTGTTTTGAAAGAGTAATAACACTTCTCACCTTTCTTATGAATCTCTGGCATCCGATGTTTGGGAGCCTTTCGCTTATTCTGAGTCGCCCCTTTCAGTTTTTTTTTCGTGTTATTCCTTTTTTCTGTATTTGATGTTTTTGGATGTTCAGTTTTTTTTTTTTTTTTTGTGGGGTTTGTTTCTCTTTTTTTTTTCCTTTGTGTCTGCTATCTGTCTTGTCGGTTTCTGTCGCAGTCTTAAGTTTCTCTCTATTCTCTCTATTTCTTCTCCATAATATCTCTATCTATCTCTCTATCTATCTATCTTTATCTATCTATCACTATCTAACTATCGAACTACCTCATTTTCAAGAACTCTTCTAGTTCCATCGTCATTTTCCTTCACTTATTCTCTCTTATGTAACACTTTCTCTTCCATCCACTTTCCTCTTTAATTCTCCTCTCCTTTTTTCCTTCCCTTTAAACATCATTTCGGGTCTTTCTATACACTAATTTGGTGGAGGCGTCACGCACATTGGTCTAGCCCGAAAATGTTCGTTTTTTAGGAGCAATCACCCTCTTGAATGTCTAAGTGTATCCTTCGACCATGATCCCAAGCATAATACATCTGATTCTCGGCACTCGCCATAAATAACATAAGTTATTGTTTTAAAGGTATTTGTGGTCACGAGAGGAAATAAGACTGAGAAAGAAAAGGGGGAAAAAAAAAAAGAAGACGATGCTGTGTAAAATATATATTTTTTTCTTCCTCTTTCCCTCTTCTCCCTTTTTTTTTTTTTTTATGTTTTTCTTTTTTTTGGTCCCAGGCAATATACACCAGCTGCACCCACGAAGGGACTCACCCCCGTGACCCCTTCCATCGTTTCGTGCTGAATCGGAATTGCTTTTCATTGTCATGTGGGCGTCATAGGAGAAGGAAATTGAAAAAAGAGAGGTTTATTGTGTTTATTGGGACGCATATAAATATACTGAGATACGACTCTAAACAGATTGCCTGCCTGACTCGATCCCTTTTTTTTTTTTTTTTTTTTTTTTTTTTTTTTTTTTTTTTTTTTTTTTTTTTTTTTGGTTTTTTTTCTTTTTTTTTTTTTTTTTTTTTTTTTTAGAGTTTGCCAGCCTTTTGTCCTTGTTTTACTTATTCATTTAGTTGTTACGTTATTGATTTATGAATGTTTTGGGTTAGTGACTCATCAAAAAAATAATGTTAGTTTGATAATGAAGTTAATAGCAATAATGGTAATAACAAATATTATTGAAAATAATGATAACGTTTTAGATATACTGAGATAAAGCCAAATAAAAAAACTACAGTCGTTAACCACAGGAAAGAAGAAGAAAGAAAGAAAGAAAGATGAAAAGAAAGAAAAGAAAGAAAGAAAAAGAAGAAAAGAAAGAAAAAAAAAACACTGTGTATTTAGCTAATGACTTCACACACTTCAACACACACGCGTAGACATAAACTGTAAGAAAACTGAAAAAGAAAGAGATTTAATAATAAAAAATAAAAGACGGACGCACAGGTATTATAACCGCGATTCTTTCTTCCATATATCCATCTCTGTCTCAGGTCAGGGATCACAACCTCCTGTCACAGCGATAGTTTAACGAGGTTATTTGATGTTTTTATAACAATTCCTTTTTTTCTCCCTTTTTTTCTTTATAAGAGTCGTTTATCGCAGACAGACATGTAAAAAGAGGATGGGTTTGCCATAAAACATAATTAATGAGATTGCATCTTATAGTGTTGCCATTCAAGTTATGACCATGAAATGTTTGGTTTTTCCTGGTCCCTCTCCTACCTCTTTTTTTTTTTTTTTATCATAACACAACTCAACAAACCACTCATTCATCCTCTCTTCACAACCCACCCACACCTCCCACACATCTCCCCCCAGCTCCAACCACTCTTCCTCCACCACTCATCCCTCCCCCTAACCCACCTACATACAAACTCTACTTCTCTCAGGTTTTCTATACCTCTAACATAAATCTCTTCCTTCTTCGCTCTTACATTCCTTCTTCCTTCTTCTCTCCATTCTCTACTCTATCTCTCTTTCTCCCACTTCCCCCTTATCTCTCTTTTCTCTCTTTCTCTCACTCATTCTCTCTCTCTCCCCCCCCCTCCCCCCCCCCACCCCCCCCCCCCCCGCCCCCCACCCCCTCTCTCATCTTATCTCTCTCTCGTTCCTTCTTCTCTTCTCTTTCTCACTCTTGTCTACTCTTCTACCACATCCCTTTCTCCCTCCTTCCCCCTTTCTCTCTTTCTCTCACTCTTTCTCTTTCTTCCTCTCCTCCCCTTCTCTCCCCCCCTCTCTATCTCTCACTCTCACTCTTTCTCTCTCTTCCTCTCCCCCCCTTCTCTCTCTCTCTCACTCTCACTTTCAATCTCACTCTTTCTCTCTCACTCTCTCTCTTCCTCTCTCTCTCTTCCTCTCTCTCTCTCACCCTCTGTCATATGAAGTGACTTCCTTTGTACTGCTGTTTTATTAATCAGTTGATGATGTCAGGTCTTATCCTCTCATATTCTTCTACGAACCATTGTATAGAACCGCAAGGGAACTCCGGCTTACAAGACAAATCCCTGAATGAAACAGAAAGAAAAAGGGAAAAAATATAAAACTCTTTAATCAAATGCGAATACGGTAAACGAAAATTAAAAACAAAAGACTTGAAATAATAGCGAAGAGGATTGGCGATTCTAAGAGTATTTGATTATGAGTAATCGAATAGTCACAGGATGCAAAATGTCGGACTTGTGCAACGGAAAGTCGTCTAATCAACGCTAATGTGGTTGGAGTGGACTCAGACAATGGGTTCAAGGAATAAAGATGTCTGGAAGGGGATTCAGTGGTGTAATGTTCAGATGTGGAAGTGGGACGTGCGAGGGGGAGGTGGAACGTACGAGGGGGAAGTGGGACGTACGAGGGGGGAGTGGAACGTACGAGGGGGAAGTGGAACGTACAAGGGGGAGGTGGAACGTACGAGGGGGAAGTGGAATGTAAGAGGGGAAATGGAACGTACGAGGGGGGAGTGGATCGTACGAGGGGGAGGTGGAACGTACGAGGGGGAAGTGGATCGTACGAGGGGGAGGTGGAACGTACGAGGGGGAAGTGGATTGTACGAGGGGGAAGTAGGACGTACGAGGGGGAGGTGGAACGTACGAGGGGGATGTGGAATGTAAGAGGGGGAAGTGGAACGTACGAGGGGGAAGTGGAACGTACGAGGGGGAAGTGGAACGTACGAGGGGGAAGTGGAACGTACGAGAGGAAAGTGGAACGTACGAGGGGGAGGTGGAACGTACGAGGGGGAGGTGGAACGTACGAGGGGGAAGTGGAACGTACGAGGGGGAAGTGGAACGTACGAGGGGGAGGTGGAACGTACGAGGGGGAAGTGGAACGTACGAGGGGGAGGTGGAACGTACGAGGGGGAAGTGGAACGTACGAGGGGGAGGTGGGACGTACGAGGGGGAGGTGGAACGTACGAGGGGGAGGTGGAACGTACGAGGGGGAGGTGGAACGTACGAGGGGGAAGTGGAACGTATGAGGGGGAAGTGGAACGTACGAGGGGGAAGTGGAACGTACGAGGGGGAAGTGGAACGTACGAGGGGGAAGTGGAACGTACGCGGGGGAAGTGGAACGTACGAGGGGGAAGTGGAACGTACGAGGGGGAAGTGGAACGTACGAGGGGGAAGTGGAACGTACGAGGGGGAAGTGGAACGTACGAGGGGGAAGTGGAACGTACGAGGGGGAGGTGGGACGTACGAGGGGGAAGTGGAACGTACGAGGGGGAAGTGGAACGTACGAGGGGGAAGTGGAACGTACGAGGGGGAAGTGGGACGTACGAGGGGGAAGTGGAACGTACGAGGGGGAAGTGGAACGTACGAGGGGGAAGTGGAACGTACGAGGGGGGGGAGTGGGACGTACGAGGGGGAGGTGGGACGTACGAGGGGGGGGAGTGGGACGTACGAGGGGGAAGTGGAACGTACGAGGGGAGGGAGTGGAACGTACGAGGGGGAAGTGGAACGTACGAGGGGGAGGTGGGACGTACGAGGGGGAGGTGGGACGTACGAGGGGGAGGTGGAACGTACGAGGGGGAGGTGGAACGTACGAGGGGGAGGGGGAACGTACGAGGGGGAGGGGGACGTACGAGGGGGAAGTGGAACGTACGAGGGGGAGGGGGAACGTACGAGGGGGAAGTGGAACGTACGAGGGGGAAGTGGAACGTACGAGGGGGAAGTGGAACGTACGAGGGGGAGGTGGAACGTACGAGGGGGAAGTCGAACGTACGAGGGGGAAGTGGAACGTACGAGGGGGAAGTGGGACGTACGAGGGGGAAGTGGAACGTACGAGGGGGAAGTGGGACGTACGAGGGGGAAGTGGAACGTACGAGGGGGAAGTGGGACGTACGAGGGGGAAGTGGGACGTACGAGGGGGAAGTGGAACGTACGAGGGGGAAGTGGAACGTACGAGGGGGAAGTGGAACGTACGAGGGGGAAGTGGAACGTACGAGGGGGAAGTGGGACGTACGAGGGGGAGGTGGGACGTACGAGGGGGAAGTGGGACGTACGAGGGGGAAGTGGGACGTACGAGGGGGAGGTGGGACGTACGAGGGGGAGGTGGAACGTACGAGGGGGAGGTGGAACGTACGAGGGGGAAGTGGAACGTACGAGGGGGAGGTGGAACGTACGAGGGGGAAGTGGGACGTACGAGGGGGAGGTAGAACGTACGAGGGGGAAGTGGGACGTACGAGGGGGAGGTGGAACGTACGAGGGGGAAGTGGAACGTACGAGGGGGAGGTGGGACGTACGAGGGGGAAGTGGGACGTACGAGGGGGAGGTGGAACGTACGAGGGGGGGGGGGAGCGGGCCGTACGAGGGGGGAGTGGAACGTACGAGGGGGGGGGGGAGTGGGACGTACGAGGGGGGAGTGGAACGTACGAGGGGGAGGTGGAACGTACGAGGGGGAAGTGGGACGTACGAGGGGGAAGTGGGACGTACGAGGGGGAAGTGGGACGTACGAGGGGGAGGTGGGACGCACGAGGGGGATGTGGAACGTACGAGGGGGAAGTGGGACGTACGAGGGGGAGGTGGGACGTACGAGGGGGAGGTGGGACGTACGAGGGGGAGGTGGAACGTACGAGGGGGAAGTGGGACGTACGAGGGGGAAGTGAAACGTGCAAGGGGGGAGTGGGACGTACGAGGTGGAGGTGGAACGTACGAGGGGGAGGTGGGACGCACGAGGGGGATGTGGAACGTACGAGGGGGAAGTGGGACGTACGAGGGGGAAGTGGAACGTGCAAGGGGGAAGTGGAACGTACGAGGGGGAAGTGGAACGTACGAGGGGGAAGTGGGACGTACGAGGGGGAGGTGGGACGTACGAGGGGGAGGTGGAACGTACGAGGGGGAAGTGGGACGTACGAGGGGGAAGTGAAACGTGCAAGGGGGGAGTGGGACGTACGAGGGGGAGGTGGAACGTACGAGGGGGAAGTGGAACGTACGAGGGGGAAGTGGAACGTGCAAGGGGGGAGTGGGACGTACGAGGGGGAAGTGGGACGTACGAGGGGGAAGTGGGACGTACGAGGGGGAAGTGGGACGTACGAGGGGGAAGTGGGACGTACGAGGGGGGAGTGGGACGTACGAGGGGGAGGTGGAACGTACGAGGGGGAGGTGGAATGTACGAGGGGGAAGTGGGACGTACGAGGGGGAAGTGGAAGAGAGGATCAGGTCGATGGAAAGAATAGGAGAGAAGCTGATGTGGAAAGAGTAGGACGATGAAGAGGAAGAGGAGGAAGAAGAGGGGAAGTGAAAACGAAAAACAGGGGAAATTCAAAAGAAATAGTAAGAAGACGAGGAAGAAGACGAGGAGCACATAAAGAAGAAGAAGAAGAAGAGAGAGGAAGAAGAGAGGGAGGTAAAAAAAATAAAATAAAATGCAAGCATATGAAAAGATAGAAACAAAAATTAGCAACGGAAAAGAAGAGTAAACGCAGAAGGAAAGACTAATAATGAAAAAATACCCTGACAGAAGACAAACAAGGCAAAGCTTATTTCAAGCGAGCAAAAGAAAGGGTCAGAGTCAGCGTGCACAGCAGAGTGAGAGAAGGAAGAACGAAGGAGTTTTGACAGGACAAAGTTACATTAGGAAAACAGTGAACGAGGGAGGAGGAGGAGGAGGAGGAGGAGGAGGAGGAAGGGGTTGGGGAGGGGAGGGGGGGCGTTCAGGAAATGAGAAGGGCGTACGGGTGAAGGAAGGGGCTGAGAAAGGAAGAGGGGAAGCGGGGAAGGAGTGTATAAAAAAGGGCGAGGAGGTGGGGGGGAGGGGAGGGGGAGAGGGGGTTTAAAAGGAGGAGGAGGAAGGGGATGAGGGGATGGGGAGGGGAGGAGGGGAGGAAGGGAATATAACAGGGGCATTTCAGAGCAGCCGGAGCATGGGGTCGTGCAGCCGGGGTGTTGCGTGACCAAAAAGGAGGTTTTGCTCGCGTCCTTAAATGACTTCCTGGAATTTTCAACTCCAATATTAGTCGCGGATACATAGCCTCGCCGCCGCGCCGTCCCAAGGCCTCCTCCCCAGCTCACCTCTGGGGTCAACTGCTCCTTGGGGTCCCTCCCTGGGGTCCCTCCCTGGGGGCTAGCTGGCTGGCTGGCTGGCTGGCTGGGGGTCATGCGATCGTTTGTGCGAGGGGGGAGGGGGGGAGGGGGAGGGGCGGTGGAGGGAGGGAGGGTTGTGTGTGTGTGTGTGTTTGAGTGTGTGAGTGTGTGTGTGTCTGTGGTGTGTTTGTGTGTATGAGTGTGAGTGTGGGGGCAGGATGTATGTATATGTGTGTGTGTTTGTGTTTAGAATTACAGAATAATTCGACAGAACTATAATTTGTAATATTTGCGCAACTACATGTTACTTCAAAATGAGCAATACTTTTTATATAAAGCCTGTCATTAGAGGTTGAACACACTATGAGAGAGGAGAGTCAAGTGTGCGAAAAATCTACAATTCCTCTCGCATGGCTTACATACACACAAACATACCGGTACAAACATGCATACAGATAATGCGTACACATAAACGCACATATACACACAAATCTCAGATATATTTTCACACATCTGAGTATTTATCGATTAGTTATTTATATATATTCATTTTTTTATATGCACACAATACACATACACACGCGCATATGTACATATATATATATATGTATATATGTATATATATATATATATATATATATATATATATATATATATATATATATATATATATATATATATGTATATATATATACATATATATATGAATATATATATATGTATATATATATGTATATATATATATATATATATGAGAAAGATGACAGAATGCAGTAATGCATTTTTAATATAGAAACACAAATTTTACCCCCCTGACCGGGACTCGAACCCGAGCCGTCAGATTGACAGACCCAACCTTGAATCCAATAGACCACACGACCCACTAAAAGAATTGTTTAACCTGATGCCTTACAACCATCATGGAAATTACCTATTTGCTCATAGCAGAGCAGTGATAGCAAGGTTTTACAGACAATTCCCATGGGCACTCGACAGCAATGAAATCAGAAATTCAAGTCCTAAATCAGGTTACCGAGGTTATATCTATGTGAGAAAGATGGTAGAATGCAGTAACACATTTTTTGATATAGAAATACAAATTTTACCTCCCTGACCGGGACTCGAACCCGAGCCGTCAGATTGACAGACCCAATCCTGAATCCAATAGACAACAC
>NW_028234413.1:5295969-5303469 GCF_977035675.1 Penaeus japonicus
CCTTTCCATCCCTTCCTTATCCCACACCTGATTCTATGAAAAGCCAAGTCACCTCGCCTCACCTTTTCCGATTCCCCCTTTTTTGTACCCTCGCCTACCCTTCAATACCCACCTACTTCTCTCTCCCACCCCCACCCCCACAACACCCCCACCCCCCACCCCTACCCCCTTTCTCTACCCATTCGAACTTCACCTTCACCTTTTCTCTTTTTCCAATACTCATTTCCGTGCACCTCCCATCCCCCTAATCTCAACCTTCCTTTACCTAGCCAATCCCCCCCTCCCCATACCCAGCAAATCCCCCCCTCCCCTTACCCAGCCAATCCCCCCCTCCCCTTACCCAGCCAATCCCCTCCTCCCCTTACCCAGCCAATCCCCCCCTCCCCTTACCCAGCCAATCCCCCCCTCCCCTTACCCAGCCAATCCCCCATCCCCTTACCCAGCCAATCCCCCCCTCCCCATACCCAGCCAATCCCCCCCTCCCCTTACCCAGCCAATCCCCCCCTCCCCTTACCCAGCCAATCCCCCCCTCCCCTTACCCAGCCAATCCCCTCCTCCCCTTACCCAGCCAATCCCCCCCTCCCCTTACCCAGCCAATCCCCCCCTCCCCTTACCCAGCCAATCCCCCCCTCCCCTTACCCAGCCAATCCCCACCTCCCCATTCCCAGCCAATCCCCCCCTCCCCTTACCCAGCCAATCCCCCCCTCCCCTTACCCAGCCAATCCCCCCCTCCCCTTACCCAGCCAATCCCCCCCTCCCTTACCCCCCACCCCCCTCCCCAACCAATCCCCCCCTCCCCTTACCCAGCCAACCCCCCCCTCCCCTTCCCCCGCCAACCCCCCCCTCCCCTTACCCAGCCAATCCCCCCCTCCCCTTACCCAGCCAATCCCCACCTCCCCTTACCCAGCCAATCCCCTCCCCCCCTTACCCAGCCAATCCCCTCCTCCCCTTACCCAGCCAATCCCCACCTCCCCTTACCCAGCCAATCCCCCCTCCCCTTACCCAGCCAATCCCCCCCTCCCCTTCCCCACCCACCCCCCCCTCCCCTCACCCAGCCAACCCCCCCCTCCCCTTACCCAGCCAACCCCCCCCTCCCCTTACCCAGCCAATCCCCCATCCCCTTACCCAGCCAATCCCCCATCCCCTTACCCAGCCAATCCCCCCCCCCCCTTACCCGGCCAATCCCCCCCTCCCCTTACCCAGCCACCCCCCCCCCCCCCTTCCCCAGCCAATCCCCCATCCCCTTACCCATCCAATCCCCCCCTCCCCTTACCCAGCCAATCCCCCCCTCCCCCTTCCCCAGCCAACCCCCCCTCCCCTTACCCAGCCAATCCCCACCTCCCCATTCCCAGCCAATCCCCACCCCCTTACCCAGCCAATCCCCCCCTCCCTTACCCAGCCAATCCCCACCTCCCCATACCCAGCCAATCCCCCCCTCCCCTTACCCAGCCAATCCCCCCCTCCCCTTACCCAGCCAATCCCCCCCTCCCCTTACCCAGCCAATCCCCCATCCCCTTACCCAGCCAATCCCCACCTCCCCTTACCCAGCCAATCCCCTCCCTTACCCAGCCAATCCCCCCCGCCCCCTACCCACACCCACCCCCCCGCCCCTTACCCACCCACCCCCCCCCTCCCCTTACCCAGCCAATCCCCCATCCCCTTACCCAGCCAATCCCCCCCTCCCCTTACCCAGCCAATCCCCTCCTCCCTTACCAGCCAATCCCCTTCCCCTTACCCAGCCAATCCCCCCTCCCCTTACCAAGCCATCAGCAATCCCCTCCTCCCTTACCCAGCCAATCCCCCCTCCCCTTACCCAGCCAATCCCCCCTCCTTCCCCTTACCCATCTCCCCTCCCTCCCCTTACCCACCTCCCCCTCCCTCCCCTTACCCACCCCCTCCCCCCCTCCCCCTCCCCAGCCACCCCCCGCCGCCCCGTACCCAGCCAATCCCCCCCTCCCCATACCCAGCCAATCCCCCCCTCCCCATACCCAGCCAATCCCCCCCTCCCCTTACCCAGCCAATCCCCCCCTCCCCTTACCCAGCCAATCCCCCCCTCCCCTTACCCAGCCAATCCCCCCCCCCCCTCCCAGCCAATCCCCCCTCCTTACCCAGCCAATCCCCCATCCCCTTACCCAGCCAATCCCCCATCCCCTTACCCAGCCAACCCCCCGTCCCCTTCCCCAGCCAATCCCCCCCTCCCCTTACCCAGCCAACCCCCCCCTCCCCTTACCCAGCCAACCCCCCCCTCCCCTTACCCAGCCAATCCCCCCCTCCCCTTACCCAGCCAATCCCCCCCTCCCCTTACCCAGCCAATCCCCCCCTCCCCTTACCCAGCCAATCCCCCCCTCCCCATACCCAGCCAATCCCCCCCTCCCCTTACCCAGCCAATCCCCACCTCCCCTTACCCAGCCAATCCCCACCTCCCCTTACCCAGCCAATCCCCCCCTCCCATTACCCAGCCAATCCCCTCCCCCCCTTACCCAGCCAATCCCCCCCTCCCCTTACCCAGCCAATCCCCACCTCCCCTTACCCAGCCAATCCCCACCTCCCCTTACCCAGCCAATCCCCTCCTCCCCTTACCCAGCCAATCCCCCCCTCCCCTTACCCAGCCAATCCCCCCCTCCCCTTACCCAGCCAATCCCCCCCTCCCCTTACCCAGCCAATCCCCCCCTCCCCTTACCCAGCCAATCCCCCCCTCCCCTTACCCAGCCAATCCCCACCTCCCCTTACCCAGCCAATCCCCCCCTCCCCTTACCCAGCCAATCCCCCCCTCCCCTTACCCAGCCAATCCCCCGATCCCCTTACCCAGCCAATCCCCCCCTCCCCATTCCCAGCCAATCCCCCCCCCCCCTTACCCAGCCAATCCCCCCCTCCCCATACCCAGCCAATCCCCCCCTCCCCTTACCCAGCCAATCCCCCCCTCCCCTTACCCAGCCAATCCCCTCCCCCCCTTACCCAGCCAATCCCCACCTCCCCATACCCACCCAATCCCCACCTCCCCATACCCAGCCAATCCCCTCCTGCCCTTACCCAGCCAATCCCCTCCCCCCCTTACCCAGCCAATCCCCCCCTCCCCTTACCCAGCCAACCCCCCTCCCCCTTACCCAGCCAATCCCCTCCTCCCCTTACCCAGCCAATCCCCCCCTCCCCAAACCCACCAATCCCCCACCTCCCCTTACCCAGCCAATCCCCCCTCCCCTTACCCAGCCAATCCCCCCCTCCCTTACCCCGCCAATCCCCCCTCCCTTACCCAGCCAATCCCCCCCACCCCATCCCCCAGCCACCCCCCCCCCTCCCCTTACCCAGCCAATCCCCCCCTCCCCATACCCAGCCAATCCCCCCTCCCTTACCCAGCCAATCCCCCCTCCCCTCACCCAGCCACCCCCCACCGCCCCATACCCAGCCAACCCCCCCTCCCCATTCCCAGCCAATCCCCCCCTCCCCTTACCCAGCCAATCCCCCCCTCCCCTTACCCAGCCAATCCCCACCTCCCCTTACCCAGCCAATCCCCACCTCCCCTTACCCAGCCAATCCCCCCCTCCCCTTACCCAGCCAATCCCCCCCTCCCCTTACCCAGCCAATCCCCACCTCCCCATACCCAGCCAATCCCCACCTCCCCTTACCCAGCCAATCCCCACCTCCCCTTACCCAGCCAATCCCCCCCCCTCCCCATACCCAGCCAATCCCCACCTCCCCATTCCCAGCCAATCCCCACCTCCCCTTACCCAGCCAATCCCCCCCTCCCCTTACCCAGCCAATCCCCACCTCCCCTTACCCAGCCAATCCCCCCCTCCCCTTACCCAGCCAATCCCCCCCTCCCCATACCCAGCCAATCCCCACCTCCCCATACCCAGCCAATCCCCCCCTCCCCTTACCCAGCCAATCCCCCCCTCCCCTTACCCAGCCAATCCCCACCTCCCCTTACCCAGCCAATCCCCCGATCCCCTTACCCAGCCAATCCCCACCTCCCCTTACCCAGCCAATCCCCACCTCCCCTTACCCAGCCAATCCCCACCTCCCCTTACCCAGCCAATCCCCACCTCCCCTTACCCAGCCAATCCCCCCCTCCCCTTACCCAGCCAATCCCCACCTCCCCTTACCCAGCCAATCCCCCCCTCCCCTTACCCCAATCCCACCTCCCATACCAGCCCATCCCCCCCTCCCCTTACCCAGCCAATCCCCACCTCCCCTTACCCAGCCAATCCCCCCCTCCCCTTACCCAGCCAATCCCCACCTCCCCTTACCCAGCCAATCCCCACCTCCCCTTACCCAGCCAATCCCCACCTCCCCTTACCCAGCCAATCCCCCCCCCCCCCCCTCCCCAGCCAAACCCCCCTCCCCTTACCCAGCCAATCCCCACCTCCCCTTACCCAGCCAATCCCCCCCCCTCCCCATACCCAGCCAATCCCCACCTCCCCTTACCCAGCCAATCCCCACCTCCCCTTACCCAGCCAATCCCCCCCTCCCCTTACCCAGCCAATCCCCACCTCCCCATACCCAGCCAATCCCCACCTCCCCTTACCCAGCCAATCCCCCCCTCCCTTACCCAGCAATCCCCACTCCCTTACCCAGCCAATCCCCCCCGCCCCTTACCCAGCCAATCCCCCCCTCCCCATACCCAGCCAATCCCCACCTCCCCTTACCCAGCCAATCCCCACCTCCCCTTACCCAGCCAATCCCCACCTCCCCTTACCCAGCCAATCCCCACCTCCCCTTACCCAGCCAATCCCCACCTCCCCTTACCCAGCCAATCCCCCCCTCCCCTTACCCAGCCAATCCCCTCCTCCCCATACCCAGCCAATCCCCTCCTCCCCATACCCAGCCAATCCCCCTATCCCCATTCCGAACCAATCCCCAACCCCGTACCCAACCAATCCCCAACCCCGTACCCCCACCCCCACCCCCACCATCGGGAAGAGTCACCCCACATTCCCTCCTCCTTCCCAGGTAGTTGGCCGGCTTCCCTCCTCCCCAGGTGGGCGTCACAAGCTCTCCGACCAACATCCACTGGAGTAACACGCGGCCATGACCCGGTGACCCTCGAAGACGTCGCTGCCACATCGTTCGGGAAGATTTTTCAGAGTTTCGTTTTCCTTGCTCAAGTGATGCTCTTCCATGGGCGCTGGAGTCGAGGTCGTCTTGTATGGTGAGTTTGAGTTGGGGTTTAGGTATGTAGAGAATGGTGAGGCTATGGTGTCTAGGTTGGTGTGCGTCGGTTTGGCAGCTGTGTGATGGGTCCTCTGAACGCCTGAAGTCAGACCTGGAGTGCACGTACACTCAGTCTAATAACCTACATCACAGAGACGAGTCTTGGCTATGGATAATGGCTGTTATTATCTATGGTGAATGACGTGGGTAATAGTAAATATGAGACTCTTACTGAGCCCGATGAAAATCATTTACAGTGAGAACGGTGAAAGACCATTGGGAGTGCATGCTGCTGTATTGAGGCGCATGAACCTTATGAATTAGGTATGAGATTTCAGGGTAGAAATACACTTTATGGCTGATGGCAAATACGTTACCATCTTTGGGAACTTATTATTATTTTTTTTTTAGAAGTATGAAGTCAGTCGCTGGTGACGTTATGTGTATATATATTTTTTCTTTTTCATTTTTTTTTTTTGTTTTTTTGGCCAACTTAGGTCATTTTAGTAATGTGTTTACCCAAGAAAAATATAATAATACATAAACACTGTTGATTAGTCACGAAGCACGAATTGGTGTCTTACGTAAGAGAGGGAAAGAAGGGGTGAAAAAAAAGCCCTGGTTACAGAGCCTTTGCCCTTTAAGAACTAGTATTAAGGATAAAGCCCACTGTTGAAATGGAATACTGTGTACCAGTCGCTTCGAGGGTGTTTGACCTTTCTACAACATGTCACGTTCTTTTTTTCTTTTTTTTCCTTCTTTGTCTTTTTATGAAGCGTACAATGCCTGTCAGAGTCTTGACCCTTTAAGATGTTGGAGATTAGTATGTTAGGAAATGACTTCAGTGCCCTTCTCCCACCTCTTCCCGGCCTCTCCTCGCTCTTCATTATGAGTGGGCGAAATGAGTTTTATTCATGAGTGAATCTTGGAGTCCTTGATTTATTTCCACTGCAGAAATCATTGAGTTGTTTTCTCTGGTCGCTCCCGTGAATGAATGACTGGCGATCTCCGTTGCATTCCCTGCCTGATACGGAGGACCCACCTTCACTATTCCTACTCATAAATTCGAGACGTTTCCTCTCATTCCTCATAAATTCCGGGCGCTTCTCTAGTGACCGGCACATTTCCGGACCGCCACGGCCTCCCCCTCCTCCTCCTCCTCCTCCTCCTCCTCTTCCTCCATTTCTTCTCCCTCCTCACCCCATCCCTTCTTCCCACACCCTCCCTTTTCATCCCTCTCCCCTCCTCTCTTTTCGCCCACTCCCTCCACATCCTTCTCCCCTCCCCTCTCACCTCCCTCCTTCCCCTCCCACCACGCTTTTCGTTCTTATCCCTTTTCCCCTCCCCTCTGAGCGTATCCCACCCCCCCACATCCTCCTCCTCCTCCTCCTCTCAGCACACCCTCCTTCCTTATCTCTCTCTCCCTCCCCTCACACCACACCCTCCCTTTCCATCCGTTTCCCCCTCCCCTCTCCCTCTCCTCTTTCTCTTCACATCTCTCCTCCCATTCCCTTCGCTCCTCCCCCTCGCCCTCACCCCTCACCCCTCTTCCCTCTCCCTCTCCCCTTTCTCCTCCCCCACGCCCTCTTCCCTCTTCCCTCTCCCTCTCCCCTTTCTCCTCCCCCACGCCCTCACCCCTCTTCCCTCTCCCTCTCCCCTTCCCCCCCCCCTCACTCCTCTTCCCTCTCCCTCTCCCCTTTCTCCTCCCCCACGCCCTCACCCCTCTTCCCTCTCCCTCCTCAGAGCGACGCAGGACTTAATCATCTGAAAGGATCTTAAGGGACGCTCTCCTATATCTTAAACTCCTCTATGTTTGGCATTCCCGCGTGGGGCCCCATTCCTCCGTGCCCCCCACCCCCACCCCACCCCTCCATACCCTCCATTCCCTTCCTTTACGTTATCGTTTTCTTTATCTGCTCATTCGTCGCAATTTTTCGCTTCTTCTCTTTTCTACTCCTTCAGGATTCTAAAGTTGTGGTTTGTCCCCGAACCACAAACACTTCCTACCAGTATTAAGTTTAAGATCAGGCTGTGTTTTCTCCTGAAGATTTCAAGCTTCCAATTTCCTCTCTTTAGTTTTTTTTTTTGTCTCTGTGTTTTGATACAGATAGCTATCTCTCCTAATCTATGATGACTTACACGCTAACTCGCTATGGCCGAGCGCTTTGTTATAAAATTTATTGTGAGGCGATGATCACAAACCTGCATCGATGTATCAATTTATTTGTTTTCTTTTCCTGTCTTGGTATTTCTGGCTAATCGCATCGTTCTGATACGTTTGTTTGACCTTCAAGTTATTTACTAAGCAATATTTCTTTGGTATTGATACTCACCAGATGTGTGGGCGAGTCG
>NW_028234413.1:5335969-5338469 GCF_977035675.1 Penaeus japonicus
TCTGCTCATGGTGATATCTTATGCTTGTGGAATCTCTAACTCCTTTTTTTTTTGTGTGTATGTGTGTGTGTGTGTATTATTGTTTGGGTTTATTGTTTTTAATCATCAGTTATGTCTGTAAGTTAATTGGTTCGAGTTTCGGTTGTCTAGATTTTATGTTCTCTTTCTCTTTCTCACTCATTCTTTCTTTCTTTCTTTCTCTCTTTCTATCTATCTTTCTTTCTTTCTTTCTTTCTCTTTCTCTTTTACTCTCTCTCTCTCTATCTCTCTCTCTGTCTGTCTCTCTCTCTCTTACACACACACACACAAACACACACACACAAACACAAACACACACAAACACCCAGACACAAACCCACAAACACACACAACTACAAACAAACACACACACAACTACAACCAAACACCCATCCACAAACCCTCCACTGCATGTTCGCCATTATCCCGCCCATCACGGCATACAGGAATAACGACCTCCTCCGCTAAGCAAGATGGCGATAGAGAAATTAGTTATTTGGTGCCGTGCGCGGTGGCTCCGTGTCCCAAGGTCGTTCTTCCCTTGTTCCTGTATTATCATATTGTTTACACTGAATAGGTAAGCGTAGTGAACCGCTCTTATCTGTCAGTCTCCTCCGTCTTCTATTATCTGCGATATTAGAGCAAGAAAAATACGAAGGAAACAATTGATAGCCAGAAATACCCGACACAGTGCAATCGCCATGTTGACTCGCCAAATAGTCCACAGGAAGAAGTCATAGATTAACTGCACATTAGGGATATAATTGTCTCATTAAATATGCCGCGGGTATCGTTCATCTAGTCATGGATAATTCTGGATAATTTCCCGCAGATTATAATTACCTGAAACTATACTGAATGGGGATGGGTCGTGTAATATACATCAGACTGATTACAGGCTGTGGGATCAGATCGACCTTCATCGTAGAAGAAGATTTAAGTGTATGAAAGGGAAAAAGAGAATGGGAGGGAAGGAGAGAGGAGGGGAAGGGTGAGGCGGGTGGGGGTTGGAGTGGGGGGAAGGGGGATTGCGAGTAGTCTGATGGAGAAAGAGGATTGGAGAGTTATATATATATATATATATATATATATATATATATATATATTTATATATATTTATATATATGTATGTATATATACATACATATATATATGTATATATATACATATATATGTATAAATATATATATATATATATATATATATATATATATAATTTATATATATATATATATATATATATATATATATATATATATATATACATATATATGTGTGTGTGTGTATGTATGTACATACATATATATATATATATATATATATATACATATATAT
Organism: Penaeus japonicus; assembly: GCF_977035675.1. Lineage (NCBI taxonomy): Eukaryota > Metazoa > Arthropoda > Malacostraca > Decapoda > Penaeidae > Penaeus > Penaeus japonicus. The sequence goes on from NW_028234413.1 coordinate 5,337,323, forward strand.
ATAATATATATATATATTATATATATATATATATATATATATATATATATATATATATATATATATGTGTGTGGTGTGTGTGTGTGTGTGTGTGTGTGTGTGTGTGTGTATGTATATACATACATTTATATATGTATAAATATATTTATATATATATATATATTATATATATGTATATATATATATTATATATTATATATATATATATATATATATATATATATACATAAATATATAAATGTATGTATATACCTATATATAACAAAACTATTGAAAGAGAGACTCATACACAAAGAGAGAGAAACAAAAAGAAAGAAAAAACTCCATCTTCGCCGAAATCTTTTTTCTTTTTTTTTTCTTTTTTTTTTTTTAACTCTCTCTCTCTCTCTCTCTCCCTTTTTTTTTGTAGACAGCACCGATCATGTGCGAAAAGACAAACGACTCCACCTCCGTAGATAAACACAGTCCACACACAATGTCATTCCGGACTACACGTGGGGCCAGTCTTTCGGATAATTACAGTGTTGTTTGTGTAGTCTGTGTCTACGCCGGAACATATATGGCAAGAGATCGCCATGTGTTGGCTTCTCTGAGATAATCGTCATGCACGCTATGGACAAATCCTTCATGCTGGCTGTACAGTGATTATAGCAGAGTCGGCAGCATGACGCACATTAAGATGATGATGTATGATGCGCAGCGGTAGGAGATGTTATCTGGACCATGAAGTTGAGGAACGTGTAGTCAGAAAGATTAACTACAATAACGCGTAATGTGAAATGTCATTTTGGCAAGTTCGGTTGTTATGTTTTGGTAACGACTGCTGAGGGTTTTTTTTTATGTAATCGGAAAAGTAGATAAACTTGATATTAATCATCTTTTCGAATCTGGAAATTTACATGTACCTAAGCCTCTTATCTGACAATCACTTGTAAACGGACCTAAGCACATCTTTCCCTGAATATTAAAAGATTATTAAATGTAATTATGATGGTGATGATGATGACAATAGTGTTGGTAAAGGTGTTGATGGTGATGGTCAAAACGATGACAATGGCGGTGATGTTGATGATGATGATGATGATGATGATGGTGATGATGATGATAATGACACTAACAAAAAAAACTAAAATGATAACATCAACAA
>NW_028234413.1:5370969-5373469 GCF_977035675.1 Penaeus japonicus
ATTACCCATGTACCGTGACTGTGACTGACATATTCCCATCAATTTAATAGTTCAAAAACAGTTTTGCTTTTTCGTCACTTTTCATATATTGCACATATTTCCACTATTTTCTCGCTGTCACTTACGTATATCAGAAATTGATGAGGTGCTATGATATTATCAATAAAATCAATCATGTACGTAGCTATTTTTAGAGGAATATCTACCCTTAACCTTATGACACGCGTGGCATAAGAATCTTCACTAAAGATTCTAAACGTGAGGGGATCTTTTACTTGAGTCCAAAAGCGTAAAAAAGTGAATAAGCATTATGCTCTAATGAATAAGGAATAATAAAACAAGGAATATATAGAAAATAAGGAATAATAAATAAAATAAATAATAAATAAATAAGGAATATAAAGGAAATAAGGAATAATAGAATGATAAAATAAAATATAATAAAAAGTGAATAAACATTTTGCTCTAATTTACAACTTTTAGTTACTTAGATTTATGGATATAGCTTCATTGACATAATAATAACTATAGTAATGATAAAAAGGACAATGGTAAGAATGATAATGATAATAATGATGACGATAATGATAGGAGTAATAATGATGATGATAATAATGATAATATTGATAATAGAAATGATAGTAAAAATGATAACGGTAATCATAGCAGTAACGATGACAATAAAACAATAACAAGCAACAACAATTGCAAATTAAAATAATGATACTAATACAATCACTGTTATTAAAAAATAACACTCATAATCGAAGCACCACTAACAACAATGAGAATGATGATGATGATGATGATAATGATACCAATGATAATAATGATAATAATAGCAACATGAATTATGATAATAACGATTATCATAACAAAAATAATGATGATAGTAATGATGATGATGATAAGGATGGCAATTATAATTATAATAAGGATAATAATAATGATAATAGTAATAATGATAATAACAATTGTTATCATTATAGTGGTTATTATAATTATTTTCATGTATATAATCATCGTTTTCATTACTATCATTTTTTTCTTATATATTATCATTGTTATCATCACTATCATTATCATCATTTTTATAACTATTATTGTTATTATCTTCACCATTATCATCCTTATCATTACCCTCGTTAGTATGTCATTGTCATTGCTGTTACCATGATTATCATTATCATTGCTGTTACCATGATTATCATTATCATTAATGTTATCATTATCATTATCAGTATTACTGTAATTGTTATAATTATCCTTATCATTGCCATTACCATAATTCTCATCAATGTTATTACTATCATTGTCATTACTATCATTATACTACTATTATCACTGTTATTATTATCATTACCAGTATTATTGTTATCACCATTATCGTTATCATTTATATCATTATTCTCATTATTATCATTATCATTATTATTGCCATTATCATTATTATCGTCAGCATCATTATCATTATTACTATTATTATCATTATCATTATTATTGCCATCATCATTATTATTATTACTATTATTATCATTATCATTATTATTATCAGCATCATCACCACCATTATCATTACCATCAATACCCCTATTATCATCAACATTATTACTAATATCATTATCATTATTACCATTATCATTATCACTATCACCATTATCATTATCATCATTAGTATCCTTATTATTATCATTACTATCGTTATTATTATTGCCATTATTATTATCTTACCATTATCCGTTCTTCGTTCCTTCCTGCGAGCAATGCCACGATCTCTTGCTTCCACAGCTGGACTTCGGAGGCGATTTCACGTTTCTTTTATTATCATTATTATTATTTTTTATGTTTCTGTAGAGTTTTTATTTCTTCCTGTTGTGTTTTTTTTTTTTTTTTTTTTTTTTTTTTTTTTGCCTTATCTTGTTTTTTTTATACTTTTTTTTTTTTACTGAGTCTGTTTTTGTTTTTATTTCGTTCGTTTAATTGGTCATTTTAGTGAGTTTTATGTCACTGTTTTAATTTTTAGTTCTCTTGTTTTTATTATTCTGTCAAGTCATGATGAAGTAAATCTTGGAAAATGTATTTCAATTGTTTTTATTTTTTTTATTTTTTTTTCTAATCTCTTATTTTGTGAGTTTATCCTTTTGTGTTTTACCACAACCTTCCTCACATTTTACTGCAGTTAGATTTTATTTTGTATTTATCCTTTTACGTGACCTGTGACGTCACGACGTTTATAGATATGACCCGAGCTACAAACAGATACAGTCAGCGGATGTTTTGCGACCCTTTTCGACCTGAAATACACAGGTTGGCAGAAGAAAACCAGAAAAAAAAAGAGAAGTTAAGTCTTAAGATGCTGACATTTCACTATCACTAAAAGATGGACGTGATTTATTCTTATACAGTATACATCATATCTATTATCTATTATCATTCCTATTATTGTTATCATCATTATCATTATCATTATTTTAATCATCATTTTAATCCTCATTATCAT
>NW_028234413.1:5408469-5413469 GCF_977035675.1 Penaeus japonicus
GCATTCGGCCATTTATTTGACCACTAAAACCGCCTAGCTGTCGTTCAATTAAATGGACAGCCAATTCCCTGCGTTTTTTTTCTTTTTTTCTTTTTCTCTTTTATATTTTTTTGTGCTTGTAATATAAAAGATCTTAATTCCCAAGAACACCATATTTCATTTGATTCCCTTTCATCCTCTTCCTTTTTTCTCTTTTTCCTTCCAAGCGGCTGTAGTAAAATTCGTGGTGTGATCAGCTGTCAATACCAGCCACACATAACTCACTTCTCACGGCAAGCTTCTCACAGCTTGGTGAAATGAGGCGAGGAGGAGCGTAGACTTTTACACATTCGCTCGTTCATAACGCTAAGAAATATATATACATTGTTGTTTTGTTTATCTCTTTTTGTATGTTCTAAAGTGGAAAGAATGCAGCATGAAAGCTTAGTAAGACGTGAATTTTATGCTGAAATTACTTACGTAACAGAGTACTAGTAGCAGTAGTATATTGAGTAAAATGTGGAAAGAAGTTTTGAAAAGGGGAAAAGCGAAATTAATTATAACAATAAGGATAAACATAAAGATATAATGACATTGATATTGAAATAATAGTATTAACAATACAGATAATGATAATATCATTGATAAAAAAGTATCCGTAATTATGATGATAATGATAATAACAATAATGATGATAAGAACTATTATGATAATATCAAATGTAATGTTAATAATAGCATAAAATGAATGCTAATGATACTAATAATAATAATGATAATAATAATAATGATAACAATAATAGTACCTGCAGTAATGTCTACAAGCATTATAGCATTAATGATGATGATAACAACAGGATTAATAATAATAATGATAATAATGATAATACTATAATAATGATAATGATAATGCTATAATAATGATGATGATAATAAGGATAATAAAAGTAATGATAATGGTAATGGTAATACTGATATTGATCCTGCAATAATGAAGATGATAATGAGGATAATGATGATGATGATAACGATGTTGATCATACAATAATGAAGATGATAAGGATGGATAACGAGGGTAATGATGATGATAAAAAGGATGAAAATAATGATTATAATCCAATAGAAAATTATAATGATAAGAAGAAAAAGAAAAAAAAACCAATAACAACAAAAAACACAGAACAAGAAATACAGAGACGAAGAAGGAAAAGGCAAAAAAAGAAAAAGAAGAAAAAAAAAAAAAAAAGCTGGCGCAGTAAAATATCTTTAAGACTTCGACTCTAATTGTACCCTAAAGCTTTTTTTCCCCCAACTTTATTTTTTCCCTCTCAACACAGCGTGAAAATACCAGCTTATCCAAGTATTTCTCCTTTTTTTCTCCCTCTCTCTCTCAACGGACATAAACCAAACAAGGCTAAAGAAATGTTTGCGAGTGCCACATATCAGAAGAACAAAAAAAAAAAAAAAAAAAAAAAAAAAAAAAAAAAAAAAAAAAATAGAAGTGAAAAATTAGACAGGTAAAGGTAACATAACTCACACCCAGTTCTTCAGCTAAAAATTCACAATGAACAAATGCGCCCACGAAGATTATATATAATTCACCCTCTGATGGACTGCCGGGGGAATGAAATAAACCCTCTCCCGTTCGCCTTTCTACCCATTCGAAAGCTGCAGTCAGCAAATTCACTGTTTGCTCAGCAGTCCCGTGACTAACGTGAACTGAGAGGGGACTCGCGATCGCTTGTTTGTTAAAAGATCCAGAAAACTGCTGTGAAATGCAATATTTGCTTAGGTTGCACTGCGTCTTGGCAAGTGAACATATGATTTGTCATGACAACACGTGATAAGTGAGCTCGTGCTGGTTCTGTACCTTGCCCTTTTAGCAGCTTTTCTTTCTTTCTTACTTCTTCGGTTTTTATTGTCCTTGTCTTTTTTTCTTCTTTGATTTTATGTTATCATTCTTTATTTTTCTTTCTTTCTTTCTTCGTAGTGTTCATATTCCCCTTTTTTTTTTTCCCTTTTTTCTTTTAGCTTCCTTCTCGTTATCATATTCATACTCTTTCCGTTCTCATATTCTTGCTCATATTCTCTTTCTCTCCTTCTTCTATTCATATTTTCATCCTTCGTTTTTAGATTCATTTTTCGTATTTTCTCTTTTGCCTTTTTGATTTTCACAATCGTCTTTTAAAATCTTTTCCTTCATTTACATTTTCGCTTATATGCATTCCTCTTTTTCGTCTATTGTGTTTTCATTTGCATTGTCTTATTTTTCTTTGCATGCCTTCTTCTTCGTGTTCGTTTGCTTCTTGTTGTTGTTTTTTACCGCTTTTATGTTTTCCGTTTTATGATGATGATTATTATTATTATTATCATTATTATTATTATTGTTATTATCATTATCATTATTATCATTTTCATCATTATCATTATTATCATTATCATTATTGTTGTTATGATCATTACTATTATCATTAATATCGAGAAATCGATAAAATGGAAAAGAACAAGAGAAATCATGATTATTGATAAAGACAATGAAAAAAAGAATACTAGAAATGATGAAAATAACAACAATAATGGAATAACAAAAATAAGGTATACAAGGTAACAGCAACAAAGATTATGTTAACAATAATAACAACAGCGCAATAAGCTCATTAAAGCTATCGAATCAATGATGATATTAAAGACTTGGGGAAAAATGAATATTTAATTTGTTTTGTAAGGCGATGCGCACGCAGGGTCGAATTCGACAGTGAGTTATATGAAGATTTTGTTATAGAATTCCTTACCATAATGATAATAACAATTATTGTGATAATGATAATAATGATAATAATACTGATTATAAGAAGGATTATACTGCTGCTGATGATGATAACAATGATAGTAATGATAATAATGATAAAATAATAATAAAAATAATAGCAATAATAATGATAATAATAATAATGATAATGATAATAATAATGATAATGATGATAATAATAATAATAATGATAATGATAATGATAATGATAATGATAATAATAATAATGATAATAACAATAATAATAATAATAATATAATAATAATAATAACAATAACAATAATAATAATAATGATGATAATAATGATAATAATTATAATAACAAGATTAAGAATAATAACAATGATGATAATAATTATTATCATTATCATTGTTATAATAATAATGATAATAATAAATGATAATAATGATGATGATGGTAATGATAATAATGATTATGATAATAATAATAATAATAATAATGATAATGATAATGATAATGATAATGATAACAACGATAATGATATTGAATATTTCAATTATCTTAATTTTAGAACCTTAGAGTTCTGGGGTTCTCAAATAATAATGATAATGACAGTATTATGATTGTATTATTAGTTTTTTCTAACTAATAATATGTGTGCGCTACCATGCTTCTCGATGCTCTTTTGTTGGTCATAAAGCAGGATGGGACGGAGGAAAACGTGCGAGGCGTACAATGTAAACTAGTTATACATTATACAAAGTATTATTGAACTTTACCACCACCTGTGATATAGGAAATAGTCAATAGGATTATAAGGTATGTTTTGTGAATGTATGAATTTGATTTCTATGTAATTAAATCATAAAATGCAGGAATTTTGTTTTTTTAGGCTATGTTCACGTTTTCCAATATGTAGACACTGAAATTATAGTAATAAAGAAAAGCATTTAGTTAATCACATTTGTATTATTGTTTCAGTTAAATATGTTTGATTAGAAGTTGTACTAGAAAGTGCAGTCACATACGCTCACCAGATCTGAGACAATGTTGTAAGTAAATTTTTGTTTATTTGTATATTATGTCTGACTGTATGTTATGTTTTGATTGCTTCATATTTTAGCATTTTCAAGAAGAATTTAGTTTTATGATGAATATTGTATTAAGTTTTCATCTTATTTTCTCTTATGTTATTGTAAATGTGTGATACATAGGACTGAAACAATGTAGATTTATTTGAGTGAATTATTATATTTTTTGTATATGTTACTTTCTGCATTATTTCAGGTTGAAATAAATTGATTACGGCAAGCCTTGCGTTTTACTGGTGACCAAGCGCACAATGATAATCATAATCATAATAATGAAAATGATAATGATGATTATAATGATAAAAATTATAATGATAATTATAATGATATAATTATATTACTGATAACAATGATAATGATATTAATAATAAGAGTAGTAGTAATAATAATAATAATAGTAATAATGATAATTATAATAATGATGATGATGATAATGATAATAAATCTTATAAGGTTGATAATGATAATGAGGATAATATTTATTATAATGTTAATCATAATTAGTAATAATGACAATGATGATACCAATGAACATCATTATCCTTACTATCGTTAAAACAGTAATGATATATATCATAATGATGATACTAGGAATTATAATGAATACCTAAATAGTAGTAATAACCATGATGAGGATGATAAAAATCATGAAAACGATACGAATGCTAATGATAATATCAATAATGACAGTGATCATGAAAATTATAATAAGGATAATAAAAATATCAAAATAATATCAGTAATAATGGCAAAATAATAATTATATTGATAATAATGAAAACAATGATAATGGTGATGTTTATCATAACTATGATAACAATAAACCAATGGAAACAATAGTAATGATAATAATAATGATAATGATAATAATAATGATAACTATGATAACAATAATAATAATGATAATGATAATAACAATAAAAATAATGATAGTAATAACAATAATAATAAAAATGATAATAACAATCATAAGAACAATTATAAAAATAATGATAATGATCATAATAATGATAATGAAAATAATGGTAGCAAATTATATTTATGACATCAAAATGGTGATAATGATAATAATGATGGTAATACTTATAGTTACAACAACAATAAAAATCATAATAATCACTATGATTATAACAATGATGATGATGATGATAATACTGATA
>NW_028234413.1:5443469-5445748 GCF_977035675.1 Penaeus japonicus
TAAAAATAACACAGACTAAGTTAAAAGGTTTTCAAAAATTATATAAAATGTACAACAATAAAAAAATCCCAAAAGTTAAGTAATGTGATTATAGTTTTATGGGAGGGGGATTCATCATGATCTTATAACAACTAAATATATTAAAGACATGTTATAAATGTCAATGGAAATCAAAACTTTCAAATATGGTAGATTGATACGGTTGACAACTGGTTAAGGAAGCTAATTTTAAGATTTTATTAAGAACGGAGCAAGGAAAACGTATTAAAACTACATAAAAATTCTTGAGGAGCTTATACCTATATGATATTACAATCGACAAACGTAATTACTGAATAAAAGCCAAGACATAATATACCTTAAGGAGAGAGCTCTGAGGCATAGAAGGTATAGAAAATGGCACCTGGGATTTTGATAAAGCATTTGATAAATAACTTTATACTAGTATGTGATATAAATCGAAAGAAAAAACTAGGGACATCAAACTGAGACTATAGAGATCCCTAAGAAAAAATCTGTACAGCAAAAGAAGATAGGATGTTGATCATAATGAAAAAAAAGAAAAGAAAAAAAAAAACGAAGTCAATATTAGATGCAGCCCCGCCTTATTTAACAATAAGGAGAGGGAAGGATATGTTGCTGTGAAGTTCTGAAGAAAGATGTTTACAATATAGAGAGATTCCAAGATTGGGAGATCAAAGTTGTATTTTGCTTCATGGAGAATTTTAAAGTCTGATGAACTAAAGGAATGATTTAGGGGGGGGGGGGGGGGCAAGGTGTTTTTTCCCCCCCCCCAAAAGGCTGCAGTTTTCCGAGAAATTGAAACCTAATAGCTGAGAAAAGGGAGAGGAGATGGAGCGTCACATTGATCCTATAGTTTGTGTATTTGTGAAGATAAATCTAAATTTTATTCTGGGGAAGAAAAAGTTTTTTTTTTCCATTTTTTTCCTAATGTTATAACTAAGACATCCATAGAATGGTAAGGTGACATAGAATATCTTTTTCCCATATATTTTTTTTCATTTGAGTGTTAGTAACTGGTGGTGAAGATACCTTACTGTTAAGAAAAGTTTTTTATGTAAGTTTGTAAGGGGTACCTGATATTGAGAAAAAAAGTTTTCCAAACATTTAAATTCTTTATGGATTTGGAGCCAATCTCAACAAAGGTTATATTATCTAAAGAACAAGGATTTTTTTTTAAAGCATTTGATTTGAATTGTTTTAGAATGAAGGAAAATAAATGTGTACCCAAACCTGTGAATGTGGGTTTGCGGTAAATTGAAGTAGATATCTGATTTCTTTGTCTTGATACCAAGATATCCAAAAAAAGGAGACTATTCTCATTTTCAACTCCACTGAAAATTTAATACTGGGATGTTTAGAATTATAATCGTTAGAAATTTAGGAATTTGCTTACCATCTTAGAAACGTAAAAGGTATAATTTATAGAATGATATAGAAAAGCGGCATTTATCAAGCCAAAGTCTCTCATAATGGCATAAGAAACAGCGTACAAAAGGAAGTCCATGTACTAAATCATGGCTACGCTGTCAATTTCCATTTAAAGGTTATCACTGAATTTAAAAAGGGAATCTTTAACTACAAAATTGAATAATTTAGTTAGATGGGGTTCATCACAAAACAAATCATTGCTCTTTTAGAGGGAGGTTCGTGAATACCGATTCTACGTCAAAGCTGGCCACAGTGACTTTTTTATGATTAATGTTAATTATTTCTGAGGCAAAATGAAAGAAATTCTTAACTGTATTCTTCTTTTTAGTCAAGGGTTCCATGACAGGGACTGAACGTACTTATAGCACTTTGGATGAGGGGAATGGATTATTATATTTATTTTTATTATTATTATTATTTTATTTATTTATTTTTTTTTTTTTTGTACGTTTTGTAGACAATATTGAATTTAGAGGAAGAGGTCACTGAAGATTTTTTTTTTCTTTTTTTTTTTTTTTATAATTTTATCTCTAGATAACGTTCTTAGAAATCTATTGAGTTTCTCTTCGGATCTAGAATGAATGGGTCCTCATTTAGCTTAATCAATTTAGAGGAGTCGTTAAAGATAAGGTTTACTTTGTTAATATAATTTTGTTGATCTTAGATAAGAGGTCTAGTGATAGTAATCGATTCTTCCGTTATTAAATCTTTTAGGACGAGCGTGATGAGGTGTGTGTGTATTATAGTAAATATAAATATCTTATATATATATATAAATATATAGGTATATATATATATATAATATATAATATATATATATATATATA
>NW_028234413.1:5465848-5468348 GCF_977035675.1 Penaeus japonicus
ATTATAACGCTTTTTCGTTAATATCACCATTATCCTTAATACTATTATCATCATTATTATCATATCTGGTTACTATTATCATTATTGTTATCACTGTAAATATAACTATCATGTATTATCATTAGTACTGCTATGATTATCATTATCATCATTATCATTATTATTATCATCATTAACATCATTATCATTATCCATATTATCATTATTATTATTATCATTGTTGTCATTATTGTTTTATCATAATAATCATTATTACTATCATCATTATAAGTATCATTATTAGTGTAACTATTATCATTATCATAAATATTGCAATATAGCTATCATGTATTATCAGTAGTACTGATATGATTATCATAATCATTATTATCATTATCATTGTTGTCATTCTCGCTATTATTTTGTGTTATTATCATCATCATTATTAGTATTATTATTATCATTATTGTTGTTGTTATTATTATTATTATCATTATTATTATCATATTATTATTATTGTTATTATTGTTATTATCATCAATATCATTATGATTATCATCAATATCATTACTAATATTTTTTATCATTATCATTATTGTTATCATTATTGTCATTATTATAATTATTATAATAAACAATATTATTATTGTTATTAGCATATTTATTATCAACATTATTAGTACCATATCTTTATCTTTAATATCATTATCATTATTACAATTATCCGTATCTTTAGGAATACATATTTTCTCCAATATAACATTAACGATAATTATCATCTTCACTATTGATATTATCATCATCAATATTGTTATAGTCATCCTCACCATCATAACGAACCCCACCAACACATCCTGACATCACAAGCACCTCGGTTCCCAGAGCAGCAGTGTCTGTCTCCAGGGTAGCCTCCAAGCACATGCTCTCCCCGGCATATTTCAAGTGATCTGATAAATCCGCATCAGCTCCGTGTTGCATAACCACCCTCCTTCACTCAGGGTTCTCTCCCCTTCAGAGATTATCCAGTTAAGGGGAATAGTGTCACTGGCCCAGATGGGAGACAGTAGAGCATGCAAACCGTGGATTGCAACATCATCTACGCTCTTTAGACTGGCCTCTGGCTTTGTCATTTCAGAGTGGGTTCCTGGTGGCAGCAGCTACTCGTTGTTCATCGGTATTGCAATGCAGCTTTCTTTCTTTTTTTGGCTGGTTAAAGTCATTCTATATGGTATTTAGAACTTACCTCTTGAAGGCATTAGAAGACGTCAATCTTATCGAACTACATCTGTTGAATTGCATCTTCGTGGACTTTCAACAAGGCAATAACAAGGAGTCAACGAATCGAATGTGAAATCTACAGGTGTCTACAAGGTCTTGACTGCAGATCCTGTCTTTGAGGATCATGACCTTAGGTTATACAATGGTCCCAGAATTCGGGTTAGTATTAGCGGCCGTATCCGAAGTCCTTTGTCATCGCCATAGTCATCGAGCCGATACGACCGTCGTAAGGTTCGAAGGACAGTGACGATGCTGTAATACTTTTAATCTCTCCTTCGCCAACCATCCGCCAAACGAAGGACGTAAGGTCCAACGTCATTTCGTAAAGACAATGCGAAAACAAAGTGACCATACGAAGAAAACGGAGAAGACTATGGAGTGAAAATGCCTGGGGATATTGCTGTGGCTCTGTTACTAAGATCGAAATCCTGGACAAGGAACAAGTAACAAGTAACGAGTAACAAATAACTAGGGAGCAAGTATTCTTGCATCTACGACTATAGAGAGTTCTTTCACGACTATTATATGCATTTTTTTTTCTTATTATATAACTATCATTATCATTAGTAGTAGTAGTAGTATCAATTTCATTATTGTTATTATTATAATGATAATAATTATTATTATCGTTATTATGTTATTATGAAAATAATGATAATGATGATGATGGTAACGATGTTTATTATTATTGATAATATTATTATTGTTGTTGTTGTTGCTGCTGTTATTATTATCATCATCATTATCATTAATATTGTTATCATTATTATCACTACTATGATAATGTAATATTGGCAATCATCATCTTTATTTCATTATCATTAATATCATATTTATTAGCATCGTTATTATTATTACCATCATTATAAGTACTATAATTATTATTACCAATATTATCAATGTTGCATCATTATTGTTATCATCATTATTACTATCCTTACTATCTATATTATTATCATTATTACCATTATTACTATATTATCAATATTATTATCATTATCATCATTTCTATTATTTCTAGTGATGTTATCATTCATTTTATTATTATTGATATCATCATTACATTGTTACAGCTATTATTATTGTCATTATCATGAACATTTTTATCCTCATTATTATCATTAGCACTATATCATTGGCATCATTATTAGTATTATCATACTCTGGCAGTAGTAATAATCCTGTCAGTATTAGAGACGTTAGTGAATGCCTTCGAATTGATTATATATATTTTCATTGCAAC
>NW_028234413.1:5490848-5493348 GCF_977035675.1 Penaeus japonicus
AGAAAGAGAGAGAAAGAAGAGGAGAGAGAGAGAGAGAGAGAGAGAGAGAGAGGAAGAAGTTGAGAGAGAGGAGAAAGAGATGAGAGAAAGAGATGAGAGAAAGAGAGAGGAAAGAGAGAGGGGGGGGGGGGTAGAAAGAGAGAGAGAGAGAGAGAGAGAGAGAGAGAGAGAGAGAGAGAGAGAAAGAGAGAGAGAGAGGAGAGAGAGAGAGAGAGAGAGAGAGAGAGAGAGAGAGAGAGAGAGAGAGAGAGAGAGAGAGAGAGAGAGAGAGAGAGAGAGAGAGAGAGAGAGAGGAGAGAGAGAGAGATGGGGGGGGGGCGAGATAGAAAGAAAGAGAGAAAAAAAAATGTATATATACCAATATATATAAAATTATAGAAAAAATACATCCAGTCCTGTTGAACAAGTGTAATAAATAAAGTCCATGCTATAAAGAATAATTTTTAAAAAAAATTATATATATATGTGTATATACAGTATATGAATATAAGGATTTAGAAGGTGGAAAAAAAAACTTGTCAAAAGTAAGATTTTTTTTGGAAAAAAATGAGGGAGAGGAAGAGAAAAAAAAAATTATATATGAAATTCGGATTTAGTTTCACAGCAAAATGTGGAAACTTATGATAGATAGTAGATTCGTGGAGTATATTTTCTACCAAATGGCATCCTTTTTATTTCAACATTTTGAATTATTCGAATAAATTCTAAGTGTCATCTATGTATCTTTGTGCTATTCAGAAAGCACCAGGTTATATTGCTGGTATTCAGTGTTCTAAAATCAGATTTGTAAAATAAATAGATAAATAAATAAATAAATAAATGAATAGATAAATAGAAAAAAAAAATACTAATGATATGATATAAGGGAAACATGATATATCACATATTCTTCTTCAGCTGGAGCTCCTATGTTTATCCTATTCTGCTGCTGAAAATGACGGTGATGATGCTGGTAATAACAAGAAATCAGCAACAGTATTTATGATGATAGAAAAGAACAATGATTATAATATTTAGTGTTATAGTTGTCATAACAAACAAGAACTAATGATGTCAGAGGTAATGATGAAGATGATTATACAGATAATGACATGATATGTATGTACACACACACACACACACACACACACACACACACACACACACACACACACACACACACAAACACACACACACACACAAACACACACACACACAAACAAGCACATAGAAGAGACATTCATTACTGTCTGTGACTATCTATGACTTCACAACCGTAAGTGTGTATGTCTTTATGTATATTTGTGAAGGAGTATATATATATCTATATATGAGTGCGTGCGTGTGTGTGTGAAAGCAAGCATCAGAGTCTGAAGCACAGATAAACTTTTCAGCGTCGGAGAGCGTGTTGAGGGACGGACGGAGTTCTCAAACAGTTCCCACTTGCCAGAGGGATGCCCTTTCATCCGGTGGTCTCAGCTCGGTAAATATTTGTAGATTTGCTGATGTATCTTCGAGCTGAAAGTAGGAAGGTAGACGCTTTTTTCAGTTCTTTTGTTTCTTTCCTTTCTCTCCTCTTTGATGGTCTGCCTAAAGTTTGTTAAGCGTGTTTGATGTGGATCACAGGTTTGTAATGGCAGCCAGGGGGATTACAGTGCAACTGTTGAACACACAAATTGATGCAAGAGATGCAGACGCGCGCGCGCGCGGGAAGTCTCTCGGTTTCTCTAGCTTCACCTTCTCCATTACTCACCCCCCCCCCCTTTCTCTTTCTCTCTTTATCTCTCACTCTTCTGTGTCCCCCTAGCTATGTCTATCTCTCACCTACGCATTTTCATATATGTGCAAACACTTATTCACACACGCAAATACGCAAAACCAGAAATGCACAAACAAACACAAGCAGTCATGCGCTGCGTGTCTTTTATTTTCGTAATCATTTTTTCCTTTTTCTTTTTTTTCATCGTTTCTTTTCTCCGCTTTCTCCATTGTCTCGTGAATTCTTAAAGTCCATCCTCATTAGGCATTCCATTATTTCCAAAGCAGCCATTTCTCTCTTCATAAAAGGAAAAATGGTTCATTATCCCACAACAGATGAGCGCAATTCTTATTCATGGACAGGTTCAGTCTTCTTGAAATATTTAGAAAACGTGTTCGGTCGTGTCTCGTTGTGTGTTACTGTTGAAAGGCGTTTTCATTTGCCGCTTCCTCTTCTCTGGCATTGTTTATTATTTTTTTTTATTGGTGTTCTTTCTGTTCTTAGTGTGCATATTTATTATCATTATTATTATCATTACCATCATCATTATTATTATTATTATAATTACTATTATTAGTATCATTATCATTATTATTATTATTATCATCATTATTATTATTATTATCATTGTTATTATTATGATTATTATTATTACTATTATTATCATTATTATTATCATTATCATTATTTTTATTATTATTATCATTATTATTATCATTATTTTTATTATTATTATCATTATTATTATTATCATTATTATCA
>NW_028234413.1:5543348-5547857 GCF_977035675.1 Penaeus japonicus
GACAGTAATAATATATATATATATATATATATATATATATATATATATAATAAAAATAATGATATCAATACAGATAATGATAATAAAAAGAAAATCGATAGTGATTATAATGGTGGTAATAGTAATAATTGTAATAATCATAATAATAACGATAAAAAACTAATGACAATAAAAATAATGATGATCATGATGCAATCGTCATCATCATCATCATCATCATCTTAATAACGTTAATACCTATAACAATGATTATAGCCATAGCGATATCAACCATAATAGTAAACTGATAATAGTAATAGAAATAACAATGATAATTATAATAATGAGGATAAGGATAAAAATAGTCATAAAAGTAATTATGGTTATAAAGACTGGAATGATAATGATAGTAAAATTAAAATAGTAACAATAACAAAAATAATTATGATGATGATAATTATGATAATAATGATGATGATAATTATGATGATTATAATGATTATGATTATGGTAATTATGATGAAAATGATGATACAAAATGATAATGATAGTAACAATAATAATAAGGAGAATAAGAATAATTTAATCAGTGGAAATAAGAATTATAATGATGATAATAATTGATAAATAGATGATGATAACAAAATAATGACAACAGTATTAACTATAATAAAAATAACCATAATAAAGATAACCATGGTGTTAATTCAAAAGATGCTGATAAAGATAATAATGACAAATATAATGATAATAATAACAATAATAGTAATAACAACAATAATGATAATGATGATGATAATGAAAACAGTGATAATAATAATAAGGATGATTACAATAATAGTAATAGTAAAGATGATAATAGTAATAATGATAATAGTAATAAAGACGGTAATGAAAAGGAAGATAATGACAAGGAGTAATATAGTAATGATTGTAGTGATAATGCCAATAAAAATGATAATAAGAACAATAATAATAATAGCAACGATAAAAGATGAACAAATACAATGATGATAACGAAAATGGTAATCAATAAAGTGAATATTTGTACTTGTTTCTACTCTGTTATGTAATCACCAAGGATACTGGCAAATGGAAAAGAGTTTGTTTTAAATTCGTATCAGAAGGTTATCAATTGCAAATGCCGTGAGGTAAGATTTTGAACTTTTACTTGATAACAATATGAAATGGCTTTTGAAATCTGTTTCTGTGTTTTTCGTGTTCATTATCTCTGCCTTTTCTTAAATATCTCGCTAATTCCCCCCATCTCTACCGTGCAAGCATGGCACAACCAGCGCTCAGCATTGCAACACTAGATGTAGCTGCATGATCATGTTAACGATGAGAGGAAGGGTTTCACACACGCCTCACCTGGTTATGTGCCTATTTGCAATCCCCTTTGCAATGAGCTCGTGATGCCTTTGTCTAGGATTGCTATTAAATCCCCTTATTGCAGTCACTAAAGCTCATTATTCCCATGGCTGTTGAGTATTGATCTCCGTGTAATATCATTAAGAACACGCTTATTATATCTAGGTGACGTGCATCCACTCCTCTTTATAGAACAGGATTTGGGATGACGTAATGGTTATATACTGAGAAGTGATCGGAGTTATTATGATAATACGTTTTCATAAGTCTGTCATTTTGCTAATCACGTAACACTTTTTTTTTTACTAATTCCGCAAATTATTGCCGATATGGCGTTACGTATATTTGATATTTGTTCGTGTATTTGCGTCTGGATACACGAGAATTCTGAATTACACAAGGTTGTCATATTCATATATTTTCAAATTAAGAGATTTTGCTGACAAAGGTTATCAGTGTTTAACATAAAAAGATAATTGTTCATAAACATATTTGCATGATTATTCTAAATCAATTCGTAACTCTATATAAAAAAAAAAAAAAAAAAAAAAAACATTTTTGACATGAAGCTGAACGTGACAGGAGACAATCAATACATGAACGTGTTGACATATATTGATGGTAAACAGATTTGCTCATTAAGCAAACGCCCCTGACTAATCTCATAAGAAATACGGAAACACATATAAACAATCAAATAAATCATTGCATTTAAAAACAGATTAATGAAATTCCACAACTTTTCCTCTTCCTACAGTCAAAAAAAAAAAAAAAAAAAAAAACAAAAAAAAAAAAAAAAAAAAAAAAAACGAGAACTTGCACCCTCAAGTCACACTGCCTTGACTGTCAAGTAACAGCTGCTTAAATGACAACAAGCTACGTACACGAGGCGACTGCAAGGGAGTACTACGTTATCATGACATACTTGCTTTATTAATAATGCTTAACTCTGAGTGTTGGGAGCAAGTTACGACCTCTTCTCTCTTAGATTAAACATTACAATAAAGCCTCTACAGAGCGAAAATGAATCTGCAATGGAAAGCAAATATATATAATATATATATATATATATATATATATATATATATATATATATATATGTATATATATATTGTAGGTAAATATATACATATATATATATATATATGTATATATAAATATATATATGTATATATATATATATATTTTTTTTTTTTAGATGATAAGGACACTAAGGATAAAGATTGTAATAATGATAATGATAATAATAATAGAAATTATGATAATAAGAATGATAATGGTAGTAGCAATAACAATATTCATGACAATAATAATGATAACAATATTATCAACAATACTAATGATAATGGTAATAATAATGATAATGATGATAATGATAATGATAAGAATGATATCATTATCATTATTATCATCATTACTATAATTATTGTTATGATTATCATTATTACTATTATTATGATCATTAAAATTATCATCCACCTCCTCCTCATCATCATCACCATCGCCATCGCCATCACCATCTTATCGTCATTATCATCACCATCAATATTACTGTTATTATAACTTATTTTATCATTATTATCATTACCCATGACCTATTACGTTATTTTACTGTTATTCCTAATGCCTTTGATTGTTTACTAACTATATGTGCTTACATAATACTCAGAAAAACAGAAAAAACAAGAAAAAAACAAGCAATATTCATTCTTAAAACATACTATGCCTCGAGGTGCTGCAAAAAAAAAATAATAATAATAATAAAAAGATAATAATAATAATAGTAATAATTGATATCAATAATATATTATTGACGAGTACCTTCTTCGGTTGAATGCAACAACCATAAGTGTAAAGAATTTAATAAAACATGTACCATAGCATATTTCTCCTTCTCCTTCTTCTTCTTCTTCTTTTTCTTTCTTTTTCTTTATACATCAGTCCGCCACTGTAGAATCTAAAGAATTTGGACACGCATTTTGCCATAAAATTTGTACCACAGGGTTATCAGAAATGAAGGGGGGTGGGGGGATCATAAAAGACGTCAGTAAAAGTAAGTTCGGAAAAAAAGTAAAAAAGTCAGTTTGCGAAAAAAGGTCATATTAGTTTAAAGTGTCAGGGTCGAGATAATGTTTAATAGAAGGCACGGAAAATGAAGAAAAAAAGGTCACAAAGAGGTTAAGGTTTAAAGAAAAAGTTATTAAAAAAATAGGTCAATGCGACAAAAGGTCCGTTTACGCTTAAAATCTAAGGTTTCAATAAAGGTCAGGGTTATAAGCAGTTCATGGCCACAAAACAGGTAAAGGTCTCTTACAGGTCGAGGTCGAAAGAAGTAAAAGGTCAATGAGGTTTAGTATATATGTAAAAAAAAAATAATAATAAAATAAAATAAAAATAAAAATAAAATAAGATAAATAAATAAATAAATAAATAAATAAATAAATATATATATATATATATATATATATATATAATATATATATATTTATATATATCATATGTATTATCCTCATGTATATATATGCATATATTATATATCTTTTATATAATATATATATATACATATATACATATCATATATATATATATATATATATATATAAAATATATATAATTATATATATATATGTATGAATATATTATATAGATATATATAGAAATATATATATATATATATATACACACAACACACACACACACATACACAAAACACACACACATACACACACACACACACACACACACACAACACACACAATAATATATAGATATTTATAAAATAATACATACACACATACACACCACACACACCACACCACACACACACAACACAATCCCAAAAATATCATAGCTATATATAATATATCAGATATATTATATAAATAGTGATATATATATATATATAAATATATATAACGGATGAATAGATGAAGTATTTATATGTATACATACAAACATATACATACGGTTATTGTATATGTGTGATCGTGTGTTTATGTGTACCCTGCCTTATTTACAAAATATATAAAGAGCTTCGATTTCTAAACCATTTAAAGGGCCCGTTTTAAACACGTTTCGAGAACTAGACTTAAATCTTTGAAGAAAAAAAAAGAAGAAAAAAGAAAAAAGAAGAAAAAA
The DNA here is from genome assembly GCF_977035675.1 of Penaeus japonicus. Classification (NCBI taxonomy): domain Eukaryota; kingdom Metazoa; phylum Arthropoda; class Malacostraca; order Decapoda; family Penaeidae; genus Penaeus; species Penaeus japonicus. The sequence goes on from NW_028234413.1 coordinate 5,547,837, forward strand.
AGACAAAGGAAGAAAAAAAAA
>NW_028234413.1:5552957-5555457 GCF_977035675.1 Penaeus japonicus
TTTATTAATTAAACAACACAAATATTGTTTACAATGTGTCGTAAGCTGATTGTAGCTTGACCTGATGAATCACAGTTATGTTCTGGATATAATTCCGTGAAGGCAGCTGGGATTAACAAAGGATTCAATAGCTGCTGTTGATATGATTATGATTATCATCTTTATTATTGTCATTATTGTTACCATCATTTTCTTTATTCTTTTTTATGTGATGTTTTGTTATTTTATCGTGATTACTAATAGTATTACTACTATTGTCTTTTGCAGTCTGATTATTATTATTACAATTATCTCTATCATCATCATTATCATTATCATTATTATTATTATCATCATCATCATCACTACAATTACCATTAGTTATTACTATAGGGATAACAACAACAACAGTTATAATGGTGATAATAAAAATGATGGTAATAGTAATAAGAATAATCATCAATATAGTGACAGTAATAATATATATATATATATATATATATATATATATATATATATATATATATATATATATATGTATATATATATATATATATATAATAAAAATAATGATATCAATACAGATAATGATAATAAAAAGAAAATCGATAGTGATTATAATGGTGGTAATAGTAATAATTGTAATAATTATAATAATAACGATAAAAAAATAATGACAATAAAAATAATGATGATCATGATGCAATCGTCATCATCATCATCATCATCATCTTAATAACGTTAATATCTATAACAATGATTATAGCCATAGCGATATCAACCATAATAGTAAACTGATAATAGTAATAGAAATAACAATGATAATTATAATAATGAGGATAAGGATAAAAATAGTCATAAAAGTAATTATGGTTATAAAGACTGTAATGATAATGATAGTAAAATTAAAATAGTAACAATAACAAAAAATAATTATGATGATGATAATTATGATAATAATGATGATAATTATGATAATAATGATGATGATAATTATGATGATTATAATGATTATGATTATGGTAATTATGATGAAAATGATTATACAAAATTATAGTGATAGTAACAATAATAATAAGGAGAATAAGAATAATTTAATCAGTGGAAATAAGAATTATAATGATGATAATAATTGATAAATAGATGATAATAACAAAATAATGACAACAGTATTAACTATAATAAAAATAACCATAATAAAGATAACCATGGTGTTAATGCAAAAGATGCTGATAAAGATAATAATGACAAATATAATGATAATAATAACAATAATAGTAATAACAACAATAATGATAATGATGATGATAATGAAAACAGTGATAATGATAAGGATGATTACAATAATAGTAATAGTAAAGATGATAATAGTAATAATGATAATAGTAATAAAGACGGTAATGAAAAGAAAGATAATTACAAGGAGTAATATAGTAATGATTGTAGTGATAATGCCAATAAAAATGATAATAAGAACAATAATAATAATAGCAACGATAAAAGATGAACAAATACAATGATAATAACGAAAATGGTAATCAATAAAGTGAATATTTGTACTTGTTTCTACTCTGTTATGTAATCACCAAGGATACTGGTAAATGGAAAAGAGTTTGTTTTAAATTCGTATCAGAAGGTTATCAATTGCAAATGCCGTGAGGGAAGATTTTGATCTTTTACTTGATAACAATATGAAATGGCTTTTGAAATCTGTTTCTGTGTTTTTCGTGTTCATTATCTCTGCCTTTTCTTAAATATCTCGCTAATTCCCCCCATCTCTATCGTGCAAGCATGGCACAACCAGCGCTCAGCATTGCAACACTAGATGTAGCTGCATGATCATGTTAACGATGAGAGGAAGGGTTTCACACACGCCTCACCTGGTTATGTGCCTATTTGCAATCCCCTTTGCAATGAGCTCGTGATGCCTTTGTCTAGGATTGCTATTAAATCCCCTTATTGCAGTCACTAAAGCTCATTATTCCCATGGCTGTTGAGTATTGATCTCCGTGTAATATCATTAAGAACACGCTTATTATATCTAGGTGACGTGCATCCACTCCTCTTTATAGAACAGGATTTGGGATGACGTAATGGTTATATACTGAGAAGTGATCGGAGTTATTATGATGATACGTTTTCATAAGTCTGTCATTTTGCTAATCACGTAACACTGTCTTTACTAATTCCGCAAATTATTGCCGATATGGCGTTACGTAAATTTGATAATTGTTCGTGTATTTGCGTCTGGATACACGAGAATTCTGAATTACACAAGGTTGTCATATTCATATATTTTCAAATCAAGAGATTTTGCTAACAAAGGTTATCAGTGTTTAACATGAAAAGATAATTGTTCATAAACATATTTTCATGATTATTCTAAATCAATTCGTAACTCTATATATAAAAAAAAAAAACATAAGATAATCAATACACGAACCTGTTGACATATATTGATGGTAAACAGATTTGCTCATTAAACAAACGCCCCTGACAAATCTCATGAGAAATACGGAAA
>NW_028234413.1:5572957-5575457 GCF_977035675.1 Penaeus japonicus
CTCCCTCTCTCTCTCTCTTCTTACTCTCCCTCCCTCTCTTTCTCTCTTACTCTCACTCTCGTTCCCTCTCTTTCTCTCTCATTCTCACTCTCTCCCCCCCCCTCTCTCTCTCTCTCTCTCTCTCGCTCTCTCTCTCTCTCTGTATTTCTACTCCCCCCTCTCTCTCTCTCTCTCTCTCTCTCTCTCTCTCTCTCTCTCTCTCTCTCTCTCTCTCTCTCTCTCTCTCTCTTTCTTTCTACTCTCTCTCACTCTCTTTCTCCTCTCCCCCTCCCCTCTTTCTCTCTATTTTCTCTCTCCCTCTCTTTCTCCCCCCCCCCCTCTTTCTCTCTATTTTCTCTATCTCTCTCTCTGTCTCTCTTATCTATCTATCTTTATCTCTCCCTCTTCCTTCTCGTCTCATTCTTCCTCCTTCTTGCTCTTCCTCCCTCCTTCCCAAATCTTTTTCATCTCTCCCTCCCTTGATGCACCTTAGAACGGATACGGTAAGTATAATGATGTCACGATAAGGCTGCACTTTGGTGGTCTTACGTGATGGAGGGTGAAGCTACAGTGTGCGAAGGTACAGTGTGTGAAAGGAGGGATAACAGCAAGTAAAGGTACATTAAGTAGAGTAAGTGGGGGTACGGTGATTAAAGGTACAGTGTGGGTAGGAAAGGCTTAATGCGAATCTACAGTAAATCGGGGTACAGCGAGTAAAGTACAGTATGTGAAGGTACAGTGAGTTTGTATACGGGTACTTACAATACCTTTTAAGTACCGTACCGTACCTGCACTTACTGAAATGCTTTTCCTTATATTTATATGATCTGAAGTTATGATAACGAAGGATACAATATATTCTATATCCTAATAGTAGTGCAATTAGTAAATGGAATATCTATGTATATATAGTATTTCCATGTAATGGTGGTTTTGCGTGTGCAATATTATATATATTATCTGATGTAGATTGTTATAATATATATATAGCATATTATAATATTTAGTATTTTGTATATATTTATTTCTCTTATACACACAACACACACCAACACACACACACACAGACACTCTCACACCAGACTTCACACAACACGCTCACACATCAAACAATTTATATATTGTATATATATAATATTATTAATGGGTGTGTGTGTGTGTGTGTGTCGAGTGTGTGTAGTATGTGTGTGTGTGTGTGTGTGTGTGTGTGTGTGTATGTGTGTGTAGTGTGTGATGTGTGTGTGTTGTTGGTTGTGGGGTGTTGGGTGTGTGTGTATATATATATATATATATAATATATATATTTTATATTATATATATATATATATAGATATATAATTAATATTATATGTATTTTATATAATGAAGATATTAGATATATAGAATATATATTATATAGATATATATATATAATATTTATATATGTTTATGTTTATGTATATATATTTATATATATATAATATTAATATTTTTATATATATATATATATATACATTATAATATATATATATATTATATATAATATATTTCTAAATGGTTATTTTATATAATATTTTTATATATATATGTGTATTAAATATAGTAATTAATATATATATATGATATATAAATATTTATTATATATTTATATTATATATCGATATGCATTGTAACTATATGGAAATAATGTATATATTATTATATTATATATTTATATTCTATATATATATTCGCTCCTACGATAGTTATAGTATTTATATATATATATATATATGTTTTATTATATTTATTATATATATACAATATACAATATATATAAAATATTATATTACTAATATATATATATATATTTATATATATATATATATATATATATATTTTTTATACTATATATATATATTTAACATAGATGTATATACATATGTTAAATAAATATTTATATATAATATATATTTTATATATATATATATATATATATTTACAGTATTTATTTATATTACTGTTATATATTATATTATATTATATATATATATATTATATATATTTATTTTATCTATTAAAATTAATTAATATATAAAATATATTATATCTAGATATTTTATATAATATATATAAATATATATAGATGTATATCATTCATTTATAAAGAATATATTTAGTTATTATCTAGATAACATATACTATAGATTTATATCTTATATATTATACATATACATATATATACAGATATTCATACTCCATATATATTGATATATATATATAAATATATATATATTTATTTTGTATTTATTATATATATATAATACATTTCACATCTATATATATATATATGTATATATATTTATAGTATTTATATGTATATATATAATTTTTATTTAAATATGTTATTTATATATATATATTTATACTAATATATATATATATATGTTTTGATGTATATATATATATATATTAATCAATATATATATATATATACTTAGTATATATATTCAATAATATTATATACTATATATTCCTGTTATATATACAAATGGAATTATAT
>NW_028234413.1:5620457-5622957 GCF_977035675.1 Penaeus japonicus
AGAGGGAGAAGGAGAGGGAGGGATGGTGAATAAGGAGGAAGGGAGGGAGGGAGGAATGAGAGGGAGATAGAGAGGGGGAAGGAGAGAGGGGGATGGCGAATAAGGAGGAAGGGAGGGAGGGAGGGAGGAATATGAGGGCTAAATGAAGAGAGAAGGAGGAGAGGGGAATGGAGGATAAGGAGGAAGGAAGAGAAAGAGGGAGATGAAGAGATAAGAGAGAGATGGGGGTTTAGGTTGAGGAGAAGGAGACAGGGAAGGAAGAGAGAAAGGGAGATGAAGAGAGAGAGGGGAAGGGAGGAGGAGCAAAAGGAGGGAGGGAGGGAAGAGAAGGAAGGAGATAGAGAAGGAAAAGACAGAGGGGAAAGGAGGGAAGAAAGGGGATAAAATGAGAAAAGTAGAAAAGGGAAGGGAAAGAAGAAGAGGTAGTTAACAAGAGAATGAAGAGGGAGTGAAAGGGAGAAGAAAGAAAGGAATGAAGGAAAGAGAATGAAAATGTCGTAAATGAGACAAAGGATGAATAGGAAGAAAAGGAGAAAGTTAAAGAGAGGAGAGAAAAGAGAAAGTAAAGAAGGGAAAAGTGAGACTGAGAAACAGAGACAATAATGATAAGCAGACAGACTGAATGATACCTAGATAGATATAGACTGATAAAGAGAAAAACAGACAGTGGGAGATAGGATGGGGAAAAAAGGGAGGGAAGGACAGAAAAAGGAAAGGTTTATATATGCAGATTTAATTGGAAAGATGTATCGTTTTTTTTTCTCTCTCTCTTTTTTTTTTTTTTTCCCCTGTATTTTTTTTTCCTTCTTTCTTCCTTTTTCTCTTTTTTTTTTCTTTTCTTTCTTTCTTTCTTTTTTTGTCTATGCATCTAAAAACTTATCCCTATATTAGTCTATCTGTCTATCTGCGTGAATGTGTGTGTATGTGTGTGTGACGTATATGGATGTCTAAATGTATATAGATATATGTTTTTTTGTATTTCCATGTGCACGTGTACATTTCATCCCGTTTTCCATTTAGTCCTTTCGTTGCTTTCTTCAAAAGGTTCTTCTTTATGAACGACGCAATGATCTTGAGGAAGAGGGGAAGGGATTACCGGGATTGGAAGGGCATATGAAAAGAACGAAGAAAAGAGAGAGAGAGAGAGAGAGAGAGAGAGAGAGAGAGAGAGAGAGAGAGAGAGAGAGAGAGAGAGAGAGAGAGAGAGAGAGAGAGAGAGAAAGAGAGAGAGAGAGAAGAGGAGAGAGAGAGAGGAGAGAGAGAGAGAGTGAGAGAGAGAGAGAGAGAGAGAGAGAGAGAGAGAGAGGGAGAGAGAGAGAGAGAAGAGAGAGAGAGAGAGAGAGAGAGAGAGAAGAGAGAGAGAGAGAGGAGAGAGAGAGTGGGTGAGAGAGAGAGAGAGAGTGAGAGAGGAGAGAGAGAGAGAGAGAGAGAGAGAGAGAGAGAGAGAGAGAGAGAGAGAGAGAGAGAGAGAGAGAGAGAGAGAGAGAGGAGAGAGAGTGAGAGAGAGAGAGAAAGAGAGAGAGAGAGAAAGAGAGAGAGAGAGAGAGAGAGATAGAGATAGAGAGTGAGAGAGAGAGAGTGAGAGTTTGTATGAGAGAGAGAGAGAGAGAGAGAGAGAGAGAGAGAGAGAGGGGAAAAGAGAGAGAGAGAGAGAGAGAGAGAGAGAGAGAGAGAGAGAGAGAGTGAGAGAGAGAGAGAAAGAGAGAGAGAGAGAGAGAGATAGAGATAGAGATAGAGATAGAGAGTGAGAGAGAGAGAGAGTGAGAGAGAGAGAGAGGAACATAATAGTCGTTTCGCAAAGCGACCAGAAAACGCTCTCTTTGGCAAACAACTCAATGACCTTGAAGAAGGAGTTGGAAATAAAATTAGTAAAAGAGGTAGAAGTAAAGAGAAACGGAGAGGAAAGAAACACAGAGCATCATTTTTCCTTAACAAAAAAAAAAAAAAAAAAACGCAAATAAGCACAGGGATCTTGACGAAAAGGGGGAGGCATGAAGAGGGAACGGGAAAAAAAAAAATTAAGAAAGAAAAAGAAAAACTGAAGAAAGGATAACGAAGGAATAGCCCTTTCCTCAAAGACCAGACTTAACAACAAAGTGAACTTAAAGAAATGGGTTAGGGTGAGAGAAGAAAGGACAAGAAAATGCTTTCCTTGACCAATGACGAGCGCCTTGAAGAACCCCCACCTCCTACCCCCCCCCCCTCCTCCTACCCCTCCACCGTCTCGCGCGCGTGTCGTCGATTCCGCTGTTCGTTTACCCTTCAAGGTCATTCTCTCAGTCGCTCGAGGCTGACATTAAAGACCTTCGCCTTCCGAGAGGTAACACGTCTTCTTCTTTAAGTCCCAAGAGCCAACCGCCATCCTTAACATCTCCCTTAAAGATGGTTTATTCGGCAACGTGTTCCCTGAGGCTCTCCAGGGTTCCGCTCTTCAGGTCATCTTCAAGATTACTTTACGTGGCTTCCCCTTTAAGGTCGTGTATTCCTTTGTATTACTGTA
>NW_028234413.1:5647957-5651291 GCF_977035675.1 Penaeus japonicus
AACTAATGTTTACCAACTTCACCCTCTCTTCCCATTTATTATATATCGCGCTTCGACTGCTAATTAATAACATCCACGGCCATTAAATGGCATAAGCATGCCACAGCTCGGCACTTGGCTGTACACACCGGCACGCCCACCGGCTGTCAGCCAGGTCCGCCCCCTCATTCATAATCTCCATGATGCATCCCCCCCTTACCACGTCATTGCCTGCACAGACCAGTTTTACAGGTACTCGTACAGGTCTCTTGACCAACCAACGCACCCTTGCCCCGCTGTCCTTCTAACACACTGACCTCGACGCACGCACACACACACACACACACACACACACACACACACACACGTGGGCTGACTCAGGTGAATCTCTGTTGTTACAAGACCTGCTCTCGTGTCCTTTGGCTCCGAGAGGAACCGGATACTGACTCAAGATGTGTAACCACAGGTCTGCCCGTGTCCTGTACGGGGTGTGTCAGCGGTCGAGGGAACGACGGTCAAATATAGCCGTTGCTTGTATTGCTCGAAAAACTGCGATTTCTTCGCCTCAGATCTGCATAGACGCGAAAAAGGTGTGTTGTGGCGTGATCCTTCGGGCTTTTCGGAATATAAAACGAAAATGATATTATTACTGTATATCACTATCATCGCTGTTGTTGGTGGTGTTGTTATCATTGTTATCAGTGTTAAGATAATAGTTATTATTGACAATATTACTATTATTCTCAGTATTATCATTCTTATCATCACTATCATTGTTATTATGATCATCCTAATTATCATCATCATTATCATCATGATTAATATCATTATGATAATACTTATTATCAGCATTATCTATTATCATTATACTTATCATTATCATTATGTTAGAATTATGATTGTTGCTGTTGTTCGTTGCTGATGTTATTACTACTATTATCATTATCATTATTATCATCCTTTTTATCATGATTATTATCATTATTATCATAATCATTATTAATATTAGTATTGATGTTGTTGTTATAGTTATGATCACAGTTTTTATCATTATCATTATTATCATAACTATTATCATTATTGTTATAGTTATTGTTGCTGTTATCATTATCATTACTACTATTTCTATCACTGTTATTATTGTTATTATCACCATCATCATCATCATTATTTTTTTATTATTATTATTATTGTAATAATTATTGTTATTATTATTATTATTATCATTATTATTATTATTATTATCATTATCATTATTATTGTTGTTGTTGTTATCATTATTATTATTTTTTTTATTACTATTATTATTATTACTATTATTATTATTATTATTATTATTATTGTTATTATTATTATTATCATAATTATTATTATCATCATCATTATTATCATTATCATTATTATTATTGTTATTATTATTATCAATATTATCATTATTATTATTATCATCATCATCATTATTATCATAATTATTATTAATGTTAATAACATTATTATTATTATTATCATTATTATTATTATTGTTATTATTATTATCATTATTATTATTATCATCATCACCATTATCATTATCATCATCATCATCATCATCTTCATCATCACCACCATCATTATTATCCTCATTATCATCTTTATTATTGTCATTACCATTGCTATCATTATTATGTAATAATCATGATTATCATTGTCATTATTATTATCATTATTATTAGTAGTAGAAATATCATTTTCATCACTATCATTATCATTATTTTTATCATTATTTTTACTATCAACCCTATCATTATCATCACCATTATCAAAATTATCATTATCATTACTATTATTATTATTATTATTATTATTATTATTATTATTATTATTTTTATTATCATCACCATTATTATTATTATTGTTGTTATTATCATTATTATTACTACTACTATTATTATAATCATAATTATCATTAACTATCATTGTCATCATTATCATTATTATCATCAAACTTTCATTATCTTTGTCATTGGCATCATCATCCTTTTCATCATTGTCAGCATCATGTTGATAATAATAACAATGATGATAATGCTCATCCTAATTGGATTTAAATTTCGTATATATAATGAAAATGATCAGAGAGTTAAATTCGGTACAACACGAATATCACGTAACACAGAATTGGGCGAATGGTTATGCTTAATATTCATGCTAATCATGCATCAACACTCAGACACTCTGGATAACCTCATTATAACTCTCTCTCCCTTCTATCTACAGTCAACTTGAGGTATAATTATAGACATGGATAATGACAGGATTTTCAAGTTGATGTGGGATTTTGACTTATTTTTCTAACTTATTTATTTGTATTTTCATTTAACTGATTTTTCCTCGTGACTTTTTTTTTCTAACTTTTTTACTTATATCTTCATTTTACTGACTTTTTCTCGTGACTTTTTTACTTATATTTTCATTTCACTGACTTTTCCTCAAATTCAGATTCTAGGATTACCTTTTTTTTTTCTTTGTCTTAATTCTTTCCTTTATCCTTAATTCCATATCTCATTATGTCTCTCCACTCCCAGCTCTCCTTGGCTACGATACATCTTGTCTTCCTCTATAAAAACAGACGCTACTTTCCCCCTTGCTATGTTTAATGTACCTCATCATGTAGAGAAGATGGATCAAAGAATATGTGCAATTAAGCAAATCCTTAAACGTAATAATGGGATCCATTTAAAATACTGTAAATTAAAAGTGCCTGAGCTTGCTATGCAGACGGTAATTGTATTCATAGATAACCTGAGCGCTGGGGAAGTCCATTAGTGTGATGCAAAAAGTTTGAATATTAGAGCGAATGTAAATGTTTTAAGTAGAAACATAAGGTAAAGTGATATCTTGCTAGGCAAGTGCATTAATATCGTGCCATAAACAGTTGCCATAACAAATGTAAACTTAAATAGAGAAACTTGGACTGCACACTTTTTTTCCCTTTTTATTCGTCCAAACAGATAAGGGAAGAGTCATAATGATAAAGATAATAAAGATATATGAAAATCTTAAAGCAAAATTAAATATTTAGAAAAAAAGGTGATTTACCAGGTACGCAGGGACTAAACAAATGAATGGGAGAACGCTTCATTACATAATAAATGAGCTGTAGGAAGCTTGTGATTAAATCAGACACAGATGTTGGGTTCAAAACCCTATAAATTTAAAAGACACCAAGCGACAGATCTATAGCCAAGTGAGGCCGCCAGGAGACAGGTAGATATATACCCACAGGCATAGAGAGACACAGACAGACATCCTGACTGACAGACGGGAATAATAAGGCCGTCCAGAGCAGAAAACCTGGTCTTGGTTTGGTCTGGAA
>NW_028234413.1:5663891-5666391 GCF_977035675.1 Penaeus japonicus
TTCAAATGATAGCTCTTACAGAAACTCATCTGAATGAAGACATAAAAAAATGAAGAAATTAAAATGATTAACTATAAGCTAACAAGGAAAGACAGAAATAAGAGAAGCAGAGGAAGAGTAGCTCTTTATATCAGGAAAGAATTAGCAAGTAGAATGGATATTGTAATAGAATACTCTAATAATACAGTAGAAATACTTGGAGGTATTGACAGAAGATACAAAAGAGCTATATATTATTTTATACAGACCTCCTGGAACAACAGAAACATCTTTCAATGAATCACTAGGCATTATTAGTAATTACATTGTAAATACAAGGGAAATTGAAGCTATTATTATACTTGGCGATTTTAATTTCCCCTTTAGCGATTGGGAAACAAGGAAAATAAAGATAGAAGCAAATGTCATTAAAGATGAAAAACAACAAGCGAGAATGCTTTTAGATTTTGAAGAAAATGTTTACCTTAAGCAAATCATCAATATTCCAACAAGGGAAGAAAATATACTGGACCTTGTTTTTATTACTATAGGGGAAGATGTACACAACATATCATCAACTTATACGGCTCAATCAGACCACAAAATAATTGAAATCACAATGAATAAGTTAAATAATCAGAAAAGTAGTGAAAAGCAGATAGCCGAAGCAGAAAAGAGTCTCAGATCTTTAAACTTTAGCCATAATCTAATAGATTGGGAAAAAATAAAAATAAACGCAACACTAAAAAAGTCGCTGAAAGATATGGACGTCCTCTTAACACCAAATGATATACTAAAGAAGCTTTATAATGCATGTAAAGATGCTTGTAGAATGTTTGTGCCCCAAAAAACAACAAAAACAAGAATATTACACCAAAAGATCGAAGGATCATGTTAAGAAACAAAAAAAATAAGGTTAACAAATTGAAAAAAACAACAGATCAGATCAAGAGAGAAAGGATCAAAGCAGAAATAAGGCTATCAGAAGATGAATTAACACTGTCTATAAGTAACCAAAAAGCAGCCGAAGAAAAAAGAGCTGTGGAAGCTATAAAACAGAATGCAATATATATATTTTTTTCTCTCTTATGCAAACAACAGGTTAAAGAGGACAGAAATTGGGCCTCTTGAGAAAAATTGTGCATTGGTAACTGATTCAAAGGAAATGGCTGAATTATTCAAATTGCAATATGTCTATAGTCTATAGTCTCCCAAGAATAGAAAAAATAATATCAGACCCACAACAACATTTTAGTATTATTAGTAATGAAGATGAATGTCTCACTGACTTCATATTCAATGAAAAAAAAAAATCTTGAAGCAGCAAGTGGAATCTCAACAAACTCAGCAGCTGGGCCAGATGAAATCCCAGCAATCTTTTTTATAAAACTGCAAAGAAACCATAGCCACTGGTAACTTTGTGGAGGAAATCTTTGGACATGGGGATTATTCCCAGCTTACTGAAAAAGAGTACTATAATTCCAATATATAAAGGTGGAAACAAAGGTCAGGCCAAAAATTATAAACCAGTAGCACTAACAGTGAGGAAAAACAAATGTTCAGTTTTTAGACAAAGAAAACAAGATAAACCCCGGACAACATGGATTCAGAAGTGGTAGATCTTGTTTATCACATATCTTGACACACTTCGAACACATACTAAGGGACCAAACTGAAAATAGAGAAGTTGATGTAATATACCTAGACTTTGCAAAAGCTTTTGAGAAAGTAGATCACGGCATTCTGGTTTATAAGATTAAAGACCTTGGAATCGGCGGGAAAGTTGAAAGATGGATTTACAACTTCCTAATAAATCGTAAACAAAAAGTACAAATTAATGGGCTTTACTCGAATGAAACGATTATTATGAGTGGGATGCCACAGGGGTCTGTTCTTTGACCATTTTTATTCCTTATTATGATTGGTGATATTATAATGGTCTGAAACACTCGAGAGTAACATCATTTGCAGATGATACAATAATAAGTACACCCATAGGTATACAAGATAATGAAAACAAACTTAACGAGGATCTACATACCATCTGTAAGTGGGCATATGATAATATGAAATTCAATGCAGATAAATTTGAAATCATAAGATATAGTCCAACTGGAAATTTAAGAGCAAGATCATATTCTGTCGAAGGTGTGGAGATTGAGGATAAAAAAGTAGTAAAAGATCTATGACTCTATATGAGTAATAACATGACTTTCAGTCACCATATAGAGCAGATTGTCAACAAAGGGAAAGCTATGAGGGGATGGGTAATAAGGACTTTTTAACACAAGAGACCCAGAACACCTTTTACCACTATGGAAAACATTAGTGACCACAAGATTAGAATACCAGCGCCAAGTATGGAGCCCAAATCTTACAAAAGATATAATGATAGAACAAGTCCAAAGAATCTTTACACGCAAGTTAGATAATATGATGGGTCTAGAGTCTAGACTATTGGGAAAGACAAAAAAAAAAAAAAAAAAAAAAAAAAAAAAACTAAGACTGTACTCACTACAAA
>NW_028234413.1:5678891-5683891 GCF_977035675.1 Penaeus japonicus
CTTTAGTTTTAGCTCGGCGTTTAATTCTCTCACAAGTTTAGAGGATTCACCATAGAGCATAACATGGCGCAGTGACGAAAAGGAGAGTGTACAGCGAAGAAAGGACGATTGATTCACCGACGTTTCTCTCCCACATGGCCACCCTCAGCTCCAACTCCAGGAAGAAGTGTGATATTTTCAGTATGCATAGAGTAAGTGCAGTGTCGTGTTGTGCTTAAGTGATTTCGTGAAGTGCAGTGAACTGCTCAATTTCTTTTGGGAGGGTATTTTGAGGTTTCATAAGGAAATTTATCGGGTTAACATCGTGTTTTAGGAGTACAACACCATCAATATCTATGGAGGCCCCACGACCACTGGCTCTTGCTTCCCTGTTCTTTGCCTCTACCAACCCCCGCTCTGCCCGCCAGCTGCCGCGCGCACGTACGCACACACTGACTCCACACACAATTGCACAGGCGTTGCCCACTTCACCCTGCTACCCCCCCCCCCCTCTCCGCTAGTGTGGATATAATCCACAGAGTATTAGTGAACGATTAGCTATTCACTGATCAAAGATGGGTGGAAAGGCAAGCATGCCTGAAACAAACACGCACACCCCTCACACGGAAGATGAAGCAGGAAACCAGCACCCTGCATCCAAGGATCATTCCTCGTCGTCCAAGAATGGTGCTTCTGCATCCATCAGTGACCAGACGCCCTTGGATTTGGCTACAATCCTGCAACTTATGTTGCAAAGGGATCAAGAAAGGGAAGAAGCACACAGACAGGAGGAAGCAGCTCGTTTCCAGGAGTTGTTACACCACCTTGCACCTCAGTCCCTTGCTTCCATGATGAATACTTCAACGACGCCATCTGGCAACCTGAACACCATGTCAAATGCCTCGAGAACTGTGTTGACTCCAAAGGTATCTGTGCAGCTTCCAAATTCTTTGCCTGCGGATGCGACTCCTCAGCAGTTTCATGAATGGAGACATGACTGGTCAGACTATGCTACGATAGTGGATCTATAAAGTCTGCCACTGCTTAAGTAACTGATCCAGCTTCGGTTGTATCTGACGCCAGATATGCAACGTGTACTGGAACACAAGTTGGATGTGTCTCCTGATTCCTCAATTCCTGTAGAGGATGTTTTAAACTACAGTCCCATGTCAAGAGTACCAGCAACGAAGTGTTGCAACAGAAAGCATTCTCCGAATGCAAGCAGGCAGAAGGTGAGACCTTCAATGACTTCTGGATACGTTTGAAGATACTATCCCAGGAGATGGACCTTTGCAAATCTCGAAATAAAGTCTGCATCGACGAATGAATTAAACATGGTATTTTGATGGGCATTCGTGATGCTGAGTTGACGCAAAAGCTCATCGGAATGGACACATCTGCCACACTCCAGGACATCTTGAATGCGTCCAGAGTGCATGGATCTTCAAAGACTGCATCTTCCTTACTTAAGGACACTAGTTCAGTTTTTGCTGTGTCGCAGTATAGGAAGAGTAAGAAGATGGCTCACCAGAGGAAAACAGGAAAGACACCTGCTTCCCATCATACTAGTAAGCCTTCCAAGAAGTCCTGTGAACATTGCGGTCGCCATCACGACCAGAAGCCCTGTCCAGTGGTGACATTGACATGTGCTTGCAACATTTAGGGCCATTGGGCTGGTGCCATGAAATGTCCAGCCAGAAATGCCAAGTGCAAGGATTGTAATTTACAGGGACACTATGATAAGTGTTGCCCCAAGAAGGCAAAGAAGTTAAAACGGAAGCAAGACCCAAGGAAAGACCAAAACCTGAATGTCATCAGTTCAGTGTCACCTTCAACATCGTGTTTTAGGCGCATTTCTGCTATAGTGCGATCCAGACCTCATCCCTCACCTAAAATCCATATCTGTCATACGAAATAACTCATCGGATCACAATAATATTATACTTGATACAGGAGAAGATACTACAGTCATTGGATTACAGCATCTCAGTACCCTTTGTGAGAATTATATAGAATGCTATATATGATATTAAATACACATAAATCAAATACATTAATCATATGACTGGGTTGCACTCCTAGCTAGCGAGGCTATCGCCGGGTCAGGTCGGGTCAACTTTGATTGACAGCTAATTAGCTAATGCTTGCTATTCCATAGACCTACACCCTCAAAAATGAGCTTATTGCCACGCCCCATACATTCCAGACTGCCTTCCTGAGTGCCTGCCTTGGGACAAGATTCGGGGACGGCGGATGCGAAGCCTTCCATATAAGCAGGATGTTTGGAATATACCGACAGACTGGGAATCGACTCCGCTACCGTCGACACCTGATTTTCCCGCCTGTTCATATGTGTTGTGATATTGTTTATTACTGTGATCATTGTGCTGTAGTGAATAAATCTTCCGTGCACCATAATGTCAGACTATCTGCATTATGGAATGTTCAAACCCTGTGTCTGGCATCACTACTTATTTGTGCTGGGTTCTTAGTTCCAATAGACTAAGACAACCCTCACACCCTTGGCCTGACTGAGCAAGACCTAGAACCGCCCTCTGTTAAGATGTACTACAATGCTGTTGGATCATGTATGCCACCAGCAGTTGGTTCTTTCCTTGGAAGAATTACATATGGCAATAAGATGACTGATTGCTAGATCGATGTTCTAAGTTCGTTGACAATCCCTTTGCTGTTGTAGGTTAGGTGGAGAGAATTAGGGACTATTTCCCTAAACAAATTCCAGACAGCATCAACATCAGTCCAGCTGTTGTCATTACCTCTTTACAAGTCAATGTTACCATCTGCTGCAAGAAAGTATTTTCTGCATGAATATGCTGACGTATTGGTGTGAAAGGAGGATCTGAAGTCAGGGCCGCTTAAGAAAATGTCGGGCCCTCCTATGAGGATCCACCTGAGGGAAAATGCCCAACCTTATGCAATACATACCCCTCAGTTAATTCTTCTTGCTTTTCAGGAAGCAGTGAAAACAGAGTTTGAGTCAATGGTCAGCCAGAGTATCAAGCCATTGGACGATGAACCATCAGCTTGGTGTCACCCAATTGTTGCAGTCGCCAAGGCTCATGGTGATGTTCGCATCACCACTGACTTCTCCAGGCTGAATTCACAAGTTTCCCACACAGTCCACCCTTCATCAACACCATTTGCAGCAATTAGGAGTGTCAACCCCAAGTCTTAAGTTTTTTACAACGATCAACTCACTTTGAGATTATTGGCAGATCCCACTCCATGAAGAAGACCAACATTTCTCAACATTCATCTCACTCTATGGTCGTTTCTGGTATTGTGGTCCAATGGGCTTCGCAGCAACAGGAGGAGCATTCTGTCTACAAGGAGATAAGGCTCTTCAAGGAGTGACCAATTGTAGGATGACATCCTACTACATGATAAGGACTAGCTTGCCCATCTTCATTGTGTTGACAAGGTGTCGTCTAGGTGCAGACAACATGGTATCACCTTGAACGCTGACAAGTTTGTATTGGCCACACCAGAAATAACATTCTGTGGTTACATGGTATTGCAGTTGACACTGAGGAAGTCTGTGCTATTGCAGAGTTCCCTACACCTGCCAACCTCACAGATCTTCATGCATTAACCAGTTGGCCGAGTTCACACTAGACACCTCTGCCACAGTAGCGCCCCTTCATCCATTGATGAGCCCAAGAAGAACTTTTGTCTGGCCAGCTGATCATACCAAAGTGTTTGAAGAAGTCAAGCTAGCCTTATCACATCCACCCATTCTCTCGACATTTGACCCAGCCCTTCCCACCATTTTACAGACTGATGCATCTAGGCTGTATAGTCTTGGTTATGCATTGCTTCAAGACCACGGTGGTGGTAGACTCAAATTCGTGCAGTGTGGCTCCCGTTTCTTGACTGATACAGAGCCACGTTATGCCACCATATAGTTAGTTACAAGCTGTTTCATCTAACAGGCCTCCAGCATTTCAGCATTTCCCCATATATCTTCACAGCTACATGGCGTGCAGGTAAGAGGCTTTGCATCCCTGATGCCCTGTCCTGCTCACCTGTAGATTGCCCCATGCCAGATGATGAAGCTATTTGCAATGAAACCTGCATTTCCGTTAGTGATGTGACGTTATGTGCAGTGAAATCTATTACAGTGCTCTGTGTCAGTGAACAAGAGGATCTATACTTGGAGGATTTACGCAAAGAAGCTTCTGAGGATACCACATACAGATAGCTACTCCATCATGTTAGATCAGGGTTCCCCAACGACCGCTATGACCTGCAAAACAGTCTGCGTCCTTATTGGAAGACTCAAGAAGACCTCTACTGTAATGGCAACTTCGTGTTATAAGGTGCTTGTATGGTTATCCCTAAAGCCCTACGTCGTCGCATCCTGACACACCTGCATGGCAGCCATTGTGGTTTTGAGGCTAAAAAACGACGTGCCAGGCAAACTTTTTATTGGCCAGGCATCAATGCTGACATCTTCAACACTATTCATGCTTGTGAACCATGCCAGATCCTCCAGCCTAGCCAACAACAGGAACCATTAGCATCGGATAACCATCCCAATAGGCCATTTCTTTCAGTGTCTGCAGATTTCTTTTCTGTAGCTGAAAACACTTTTTAGTGTATCTTGACCTCTTCTCTAACTGGCCAGTGGTAATTCAGTGTGGTTCAGACACTACAGCTAGGACCACTATTCGTTTTTTTCAGGCATCTCTTCCACGACCTAGGTGTACTAGAGTGTGTGCGTACCGATGGCGGACCTTGATTCACCAGCCAAGAATTTGCAGCTTTCCTTGAACGATAGGGAGTGACCCACAAACAAGTGGTCATGCTGAGCCAGCTGTGAAGGTGAAATACTTAATCCTGAAAACGGCTCCGACTGGGAATATTGACAACGAAGCCTTTGACAGAGGTCTATTGGAGTTATGTGGTATTTGGAGTTATGTAATACCACTAACTTCACAGGACGTTCTCTTGCACAAATCTTCTATGGACATTCACTCTGCTCTTGTGTGCCAGCTCAT
>NW_028234413.1:5701391-5708891 GCF_977035675.1 Penaeus japonicus
GAGTGAAGAACAGGCAGATTGTTAACTGACATATCCGATGCAGCGCTGGCACATGAACAGCTGTGTTGTCAAATAACACGTGCACAGGTATAACATGCAATAGAAATTTCACCTGCTGCGGCAAGGGAAAAATATCCATGGTTGTTATTCATTGCCAGAATCAAAACGTTAATTACACAGTTGCATATAATCTTATATATATAACAATATATATAGATATAAAACAATAGTGATAATAATAATATTGATAACTAAAATAACAAAAGATATATTAATGATAATAATAATAATAATAATAATGAAAATAATTATAATAATAGTAATGACAATAATAATAATGATAATGATGACGGAAATACACGGTTATAACTAATCTTTAAAAAAAACTTCCATGTTCATTTGTTCAGCACATCGTGACGAACAGGGCGTCAACATTTTAAAACAGAATATTAATATATGTATCTCATCATAGACAGTCTCTTCCGCACACATCAGGCCGGGGTGAGGGCAGCTTTAAGACCGTAAGCGGCTTAACAAATTGATATGTATGAAAATGTCGGATCCCGCCTGCGTGTTGCTCGGCGATAGAACAGTTCCCAGGCCAGTCACCAGGTGCATCAGTCTAACAAATTACACTGTCTCTCTACACTGTGGGAGGTCAGCATATGAGGATAACGTGGAAGAGAGAGAGATGAAAATGATATATGATAAGAATGGATGATATTCACAAGGTTTGTTTTATTCCCAAAGCGAGAAGGGATTATGAATATAAAGAAGCGGTGGGAGGGGGGGGAGGGGATGTGACTAGAAATGTACAGGATAAGAACGTACTTATAAAAAAAAAATCATGATATAAAGCCAACTGATTTATACGTACATTTCAGTGAAAATAATTCAGAGGAGAGTATCAGCTCAGGCTCCTTTTACACTAGAATATAAAGGAAAACGTGGATTAAAATGTTAGAAGCAATAAATTGAAGTAGCAATAAGGAAGACGGGGGGTGGGGGGGGGTCGGTAGTTGTCACACTGTTAACAGTGGCGGACACGAGAGAAAAGATATTCAGATTACTAAGTAAAAAAGTTATCAGGATCATATACATAGTTGTTTTGAATTGTATTATCTATCATCTTAGATTTTATTGTTATTGTTATGATTGACATCAACATCATTACGATCTTTGTCATTATTAGTATTATGAATATAAAACGTTGTAAAAATGATGAGATATATAAAATCAGTGGTTTTAATTATACCTATGATAAATATATCAACAAGCGTTTTGATGACAATAATGTTCATTTTGCTAATACTTGCAAAAAGGAATCATTAATGATGATTATGATTGTAACATTCATAATTAATAAGGATAATAGAATGATAATTACAATAATAGTGATAATAATGATGATAATAATAGAAAATATATGATAATTACGATAATAACAATAATAATTATTATCATCATTATCATATCATTATCATAATGCAAATAATGATAATGATGATATAAATAGTCATCATAATAAATATACAGATGATAATAATAATGATAATGAGGAGGAGGAACTAACACAACAACATTAGTAACGATCATGATAATGATAATGACAATAATGATGATAGTGATAAAAAGATAATAATAATGATGATGATGATGATAATGATAATGATAATGGTAATAATAATAATAATGATAATAATTGTAATAATAATAATAATAATAATAGTAATAATAATAATAACAATAATAATAATAGTAATAATGATAGTGATAATAATAATGATAATAATAACAATAATAACAATAATAATGATGATAATAGTAATGATATTAACAATAATATTAACAACGACGATAACAATGATCATAACGACGAAAGTGATCAAAAGGAACAATAAATATCAATGACAATAATAATCATAATGACAATAAAAGTAATGATGATAATAATGATAGTAACAGCAATGAGATAAGGACAGTACTAGTACTAATGATAACGACAGTAAAAATTATAACAACAATGACAGGCAATGAACAGCAATACGACTAAAATTGATGATAATGATAATGGATAATATTATTGTGGTCTGTCAATTTGTCTTATCATTATAATTATAATTAGTAGTTGTTGTACTGCTACTGCTATTATTGTTATCGATGTCATTATTATCATCATTATTATACATTGTTATTATTAGCATCATCTGTTATTACTATTAGCATTGTCATTTTCATCATCATTATCATTATTTATTACCATTATCATTATTACTATCATCATCAAGGTTATCATTTATCATCATTTTCATCATTTCTATTTCTATCATTCTTATCATTATCATCATTTATCATCACCATTATCATTATAACCATTATCATCATTATCCTTATTACATCCTTATCATTATCATCACTTAACCACTATACCTATTACTATCACCATCTTCATAAAAATAATAACAACAGTCAACGCTCAAGCCACTTATTTCCCGTAAGAATCCGGGAAGAAACCCAACGCTAGTGGCTTTGCATGACTTACTTATGGCTTGGTCACTTTGCGTCTGGAAGCATCTCGAAGATTGCATGACACGAGTCGGATGTTGCGAAGATTGCATGACACGAGTCGGATGCTGCGAAGATTGCATGACACGAGTCGGATGTTGCGAAGCTTGCATGACACGAGTCGGATGTTGTGAAGATTGCATGACACGAGTCAGATGTTGCAAAGATTGCATGACACGAGTCGGATGTTGCGAAGATTGCATGACACGAGTAGGATGTTGCGAAGATTGCATGACACGGGTCGGATGTTGCGAAGATTGCATGGCACGAGTCGGATGTTGCGAAGATTGCATGACACGAGTCGGATGTTGCGAAGATTGCATGACACGAGTCGGATGTTGCGAAGATTGCATGACACGAGTCGGATGTTGCGAAGATTGCATGACACGAGTAGGATGTTGCGAACTTGGGAGATGTCACAGATTTTGGAGACTTTTCTCATTGTATCTCGCCAACGGAGCTCAAACTTTCCCTTTTCATTGTTCTGGTTTTCCTTCTTCTTGCCGCCTCGGGGTTTTGAGTTGTATCTATATTTCCTTAATAGTGCTTGCGTGCGAGCCTAATCGGCGGTGCTTGAGTCACTTTCTGCTTGTGGGTGAATGATGTAGGGGTTCGTGTTGATGGTTTTGTTTTCTGTGGTATTGTGGTGTTTTGCGTGACTTTACAAGATCCTATTCTTTATAATAGCCATGATGATGATGATGGTGATGAGTAGGAGGAGGAGGAGGAGGAGGAGGAGGAGGAGGAGGAGGAGGAGGAGGAGGAGGAGGAGGAGGAGGAGGAGGAGAGGAAGAAGATGCTGCTGCTGATGATGATAATTATGATGATGTTTAATAATATCTTTATTAATATTATCATTATCATGATTGTTATTATCATTATTTCAATTAGCTTTATAGTTATTATTATTATTATTATCATAATCATTATTATTATCATAATCACTATGATCATCATTATTGTTATCATAATCATTATAATCATCATTATTATTATCATAATGATTATTATCATCATCATCATCACCATCGTCATCATCATCATCATCATCATCATCACATCATCATCATCATCACCATCACCATCACCATCACCATCATAACCATACTCATAATCATCATCCTCATCATCAAATCAATATCATCATACACCAACCCGAACCTCAACAAGAATAATATCAATAACAAAAAAAAAATCAATCAGTCCCATTTCAACACGACGGAAAACAATGAATCTGAAAACTAATAGAAGTTATACAACGTAATCTCAAAATAACAAAAGAGATCATAAAATCCTAAATGAAACGGATGACCGCGTCTTTATGGCATTCATTCAAAGTAATTCAAAGTGATGCGGATGGATTAAGATTTTTCTTTGGGACGGTGCAAGGTAGAACCCTGCATAAACAATATGAGAATATGTGCAATATGCAAAGCAATAAGCATAATATGTAAGGCAAGTAGCATAATTGGTGAAAACAAGAGGGGTAATACGAAGCAACTGTAAGTTATTATCAAAGCAAATTGGATGGAATATAAGGGGATTTGACAAAGTGAAGGGTGCTTAGAGTTTTTCTCGTAAAGGTATATCATAAAGTAGATATATTGCTTTTGAATTATATTGTATGAGTCAATTAGAAGTATTGTCGGATATTTCGATTATGGATGGGTCGAAAATGTCATGTGATATTTTGTATAGCTTATGTATGTATGTATCTGTCGATCTATCTAACAATATATATATATATATATATATATATATATATATATATATATATATATATATATATTATATATTTATATATATGTATATATATATGTATGTATGTATACATATATTGTTAGATAGATCGACATA
This sequence comes from Penaeus japonicus, assembly GCF_977035675.1. Taxonomy (NCBI): domain Eukaryota; kingdom Metazoa; phylum Arthropoda; class Malacostraca; order Decapoda; family Penaeidae; genus Penaeus; species Penaeus japonicus. The sequence continues at coordinate 5,705,814 of NW_028234413.1, forward strand.
TATATTATATGTATGTATACATACATATATATATATATATATATATATATATACATATATATATATATATATATATATATATATGTGTGTGTGTGTGTGTGTGTGTGTGTGTGTGTGTGTGTGTGTGTATATATATGTGTATATACATACATATACATTTGAATATATATATATATATATATATATATATATATAGATAGATAGATTGATTGATAGATACATACATATAATGTGTATATGCTGTACATTAATTGATTTAAAATCCTAATGATTTTATATAAAGCATTACATTTTCTGCACACGTACAAATTTCAAATTACAGCAATTTGAATTGAGGGGCAATGTAAATAATGTGATTTTGTGATTTTGGATACCTAACGGACATCCTGCATTTTAAGTTGTACATTCAACTGAAAAGAAAAGATAATATAATTCATCTTTTAATAAGAAATTTTGTGGAAGGGAAATTCGCTCTTCATAAAGAGGAATTCTGAATCACTTCCTAAAATTATCAGCACTATATCAGAAATATGCATCTTCGATTGCTGATTTAAGTTAAGTGCACATTCCACACACTTCAAAGCAAATGAAAAACAAATAAAAAATGTTTGCTTCACCTTGCAGGGAACCTTTCAATGAAAATATGCAAATGGAGGCAGCCTGATTAGGTGGGGTTGGGGTTGCTAGGGTTATGAAATGCTCACATTTTCACAAAATGTAATTAGATAAAGGTAACTGACTCGTAGTCTACCAGTGTCTTAAACGAGAATCAAATCTTTAGACTTGCTGATTTTTACTCCAAGTATATTAACAAGAAAACGTTTTCATCTGTCCAATTACATGCCATGAATATTATTTTTCTTTGAGTAACATTTTTGAGAAGAAAAATAATTAACCCAAATTTATGACCTGACTCCTTGGAGAACCTCCTACGTTTTACTACAGGTTAAAAATGACAAATTAACAAAGAACAAACTGCGCTAGGTTTTCTGCTAATCAGGTTCTCAAGGCAAATGTATTGCAGTTTTGATGTGACCCAAAAATCATAACATCGCAAGTATTATATGCTTATCTATTAGTTAGGACTTTTGATTAGTTTTATTTTTGTGTATGTAAATTTGGATTGAACAAAAGCTACCAAGATCATTTTGTAACAAGGAAATATTTAGTTTTCTGTACAAATCATCGCAATATCTTTTAGTAGGAAAACCACTTTGTTGCACTCAAGATAATAACTCAAAAATCTCCCACCCTCATTCTAATTCTAACACAAGTACTCGTGTAAAATGTGTTTGTGGTTCTCGAGCAGTTCAACAGACTTTCACCCTTAGGCCCTTAGGGCATAGAACCCTAACTTGTATCACATGTTCAGGAGGCAAACCAACAGGTGAATCGCTCAAAGATAGGGGTTGTTGGTTGCGTTTCTGGAAGTTAACAACTAAGACGTTTCCGCTTTGGTAGTTTAGGCTAACATGTTAATAGGAACTCGAGGCGAACGTGCCTTATGTTAAATGTATTTACATTTTGCTAGATTAGTTGTTAAACTCCATCTTGGTCTAATGATCTAGTACTTCTGATTAATTTCATGATATCCTTTTCCCGAAGATTATATTGCTCTTCAGAATATTTGTTCTTTAAGGATATAAGTGATGTTCTATTAGTTAAGAATACCAATTAATCTTATGACAACCTGTCTATTTTTGATATCCTGAAGATAGGTGTGTCTCTAATCCCATTTAAATATCTCGAAAGTAGCACAAACAAGAATTCATCACAGCAGGTTTTTCATACTGGCCATCAAGATAGGTGTTGTCTATAAAAAAAAAAAAAATCTGTTCTGTCAGCTTTTATTCGATGTCTAGGTGAAAATCTACGGATGCGAACGCCATTTTTTCATATCATGACGTTCAGAGATAAGAGCTTTAAGTGAAAGTATTGACGATATCAAGGACATCCATAAAAAATTCTGAATGTTGGTCCGTCTGCCTAATCTCGTGTCTATGATAGTTAATTTAAAAAGAGATTTATGAACGGCCCATAGACTACATTCATGCAAAAGTATTACTTTTAATTACGAGGTTTAGCGACAATAATTTTGTATCATTTTCTCGGTGTCTTTTTAATATAGGTTTTTACTTAGACATCAAGCAAAGGAAGATTGTAAATAATGGTTTAATGGTTTCAATAACGAGTAATAACGGTAGATTAGTTATCTTTGTTGAAATAGTCTTAGACCACACTCTCTTTACTAATGCTAATTACTAATTACCACGAACAACACTAAATAGTTTCTAAGATAACGTAAGTGTTAGACCACACTCTCTTTACTAAAACTGATTATTAATTACCATGAACAACAAGATAACGTAATCGAAAACATTTCAAGGGAACGATATCAACAAAGACAAATTCATAAAGCTCATGTCTGAATAAGAATGTCATCCATGCAAAAACGTCTCTTCAATTGCCACAAGGAAAGTGAACATGAATATATACACCTCTCCAGTGACACAGAAAATCGCTGAGTCTTAAGAAGGTAAAAGATATAGTCAAGAAGATTCATTTCCTTCTTTTCCGACACAGCTTAAAGCACAATGGCTGGGACGACCTTCTGATATAACAATGGCATTATTTAAGTTGGGATGGATCAAGTTGCAATAGAGAGCCGGAACATTCTTTAAAACATTTCTCCTCTCGGTCTTCTTCATTCTTGTCTTTCGTTTTCTGTTCTGTTGTGTTCTTTTTTTTTTTCTCTCTCTCTCTCTCTTCTTCTCAGTTCTAGTTTTCTGGGGTGTTTTATTCGTTTTTTCTCTTCCTTCCCATCGTCTTTCAGCTTCTCTTTTTCATCGATTTTATATTAATAATTTCTAATACATTTGTGTATTTTATCCCTTGTTGATCGTTCTAAGTAATTAATGCTTATGTTTTTTTTTTTCTGTGTTCTTTGTTGCATTTTATGTCTTTGCTGTCGGGAAGCGTATATATTTATATCTATTCAAATCATTCAATGCATGATAATGATTATTATGACATAATGACTATTTCATATATCCATGGCAATTTGATTATGATATTGGA
>NW_028234413.1:5713891-5716391 GCF_977035675.1 Penaeus japonicus
GAAATATGCATCTTATTCGATTGGCTGGATTTAAGTTAAGGCACATTCCACTACACTATCAAAGCAAATGAAAAACAAATAAAAAATGTTTGCTTCACCTTGCAGGGAACCTTTCAATGAAAATATGCAAATGGAGGCAGCCTGATTAGGTGGGGTTGGGATTGCTAGGGTTATGAAATGCTCACATTTTCACAACCTGCGGAGCCCTGGAGATCCCAAAGATGTAATTAGATAAAGGTAACTGACTTGTAGTGTACCAGCGTCTTAAACGAAAATAAAATCTTTAGACTTGCTGATTTTTACTCCAACTATATTAACAAGAAAACGTTTTCATCTGTCCAATTACATGCCATGAATATTATTTTTCTTTGAGTAACATTTTTGAGAAGAAAAATAATTAACCCAAATTTATGACCTGACTTCCTTGAGAACCTCCTATACGTGTTTACTACAGGTTAAAAATGACAAATTAACAAAGAACAAACTGCGCTAGGTTTTCTGCTAATCAGGTTCTCAAGGAAATGATTGCAGTTTTGATGTGACCAAAAATCATAACATCGCAAGTATGATATGTCATTATATCGCTTAGTTTAGGACTTTTGATTAGTTTTTATTTTTGTGTATGTAAATTTGGATTGAACAAAAGCTACCGCAGATCATTTGTAACATGGAAATATTTTAGTTTTTCTGTACAAATCATCACAATTTTTGTTAGTAGGAAAACCACGTTGTTGCACTCAAGATAATATCCATACTAACATCAACAAAGCCCGCCCCCCTCATTCAATTCCTAACACAATACTCGTGTACAATTGTTTGCGGTTCTCCCGACAGTTCAACAGACCTTTCACCCTAGGCCTTAGGGCATAGAACCTATCTTGTATCCACATGTTCAGGGCTAACCAACAGTGAATCGCTCAAAGATAGGGTTTTGTTTGGTGCGTTTCTGGAAGTTAAACATCTACGACGTTTCCGCTTTGGTAGTTTAGGCTAACAGTTAATAGGAACCTTCGAGGCGAACGTGCCTTTATGTATTGTATTTAGTACACATTTTGCTAGATTAAGTTGTTAAACTCCCATCTTGGTCTAATGATCTAGTACTCTTCTGATTAATTTCATGATATATCCTTTTCCCGAAGATTATATGCTCTGCAGAATTCGGTTCTTTAAGGATATAAGTTGATGTTCTGTTAGTTAAGAATATAAATTAATCTTAATGACAACCTGTCTATTTGTTTGATATCCTGAAGAGAGGTGGGTCTCTAATCCCCTTTAAATATCTCGAATGTAGCACAAACAAGAATTCATCACAGCGGTTTTTCATACTGGCCATCAAGATATTGTTTCTATGAAAAAAGAAAAAAAAAAAAAGATCGTTCGTCCGCTTTTTATTCGATGTCTAAGTGAAAATCTTACGGATGCGAACGCCATTTTTTCATATCATGACGTTCAGAGATTAGAGCTTTAAGTGAAAGTATTGACGATATCAAGGACAATAAAAAAGGCTGAAATTGGTCCTCGCATAACTCAGTGTCTATGATAGTTTACTCTGAAAAGAGATTTATGAGCGCCCCCTAGACTACAGCATACCTAAAGTCTTATTTTAATTACGAGGTTTAGCGACAATAATTTTGTATCATTTTCTCGTGTCTTTTTAATATAGGTTTTTACTTAATCATCAGCAAAGAAAGATTGTAAATAATGGGTTTTAATGTTTTCAATAACGAGTATAACGTGATTAGTTATCTTTTGTTGAAATAGTCTTAGCCACACTCTCTTTTTTAACTAATGCTAATAACTAAATACCACCGAACAACACTAAATAGTTTCTAAGATAACGAAAGTAGTTTTAGAACCACACCTCCTTACTAATATGATTATTAATAGCCATGAAACAACAAGATTAACAGTAATCGAAAGACATTTCAAGGGAACGAGATCAACAAAGACAAACAGTGAAAGCTCATGTCTGGAATATGAATGTCATCCATGCAAAACGGCTCTTCAATTGCCACAAGGAAAGTGAACATGAATATATAATATACACCTCTCAGTGACTCAGAAAATCGCGGAGTCCTTAAGAAGGTAAAAGATTAGTCAAGAAGATTCATTGCCCTTCTTTTCCGACACAGCTTAAAGCACAATGGCTGGGACACCTTCTGAATATTAACAATGCATATTTAAGTTGGGATGGATTCAAGTTGCTATAAGAGCCGGAACATTCTTTAAAACATTTCTCCTCTCGTCTTCTTCATTTCTTGTCCTTTCGTTTTCTTTTCTGTTGTGTTCTTTTTTTTTTACTCTCTATCTCTCTCTTTCTTCTCAGTTCTAGTTTTCTGGGGTGTTTTTTTCATTCCGTTTTTTTCTCTTCCATTTTCGCCATCGTCGTTCAGCTTCTCTTTTTCAATCGATTTTATATTAATAATTTCAATACATTTGTGTATTTTATCCCTTGTTGAACGTTCCTAAGTAATTAATGCTTATGTTTTTTTTTTTCTGT
>NW_028234413.1:5721391-5723891 GCF_977035675.1 Penaeus japonicus
AGATTAATTGCCTGGAGAATGAGATATGTAGCTCTCTCTCGCTCGCGATCTGTGTCCTCTGCTCTCTGTCTATCTATAGATATGAGAGAGTGTTATAGACGCAGCTTAGAGAGTGAGAAGTGAGTGGTGTGAGTTGAGTATAGTGCTGATAGTGATATACAGATGAGTGATATAGAGAGAGAGAGTGATAGTGAGAGTGAGATAGATAGAGGAGAGTCAGAATAGATGGAGTGATTCGAAGAGGTGACTTGTGAGATGACTGAGTACAGTAAGATATAGGGTAGTGAGACAGGAACGAGGAGTGAGTGAGTTAGAAAGATATAGAGTGAGTAGTTGTTCGAGTAATGTGAGAGATTCTGATTAGTGGATAGAGTGTGTGTCTACTTTGTAGAGAGTAGAGAGGTGAGATATTGATAGGTTGAGAGTGTTGTGGGTATAGACTGTGTGAGTAGAGTAGTTGTGAGATAGCGTGTGAGCTTGTGATAGTTATAGATAGACACGATTTAGAGAGGGGTGATGTAGAGTTTCAAGTTATAGATTTAGGAAGATATATGAGCTTGTGAGAGTTTCGCGTTGAGAGAGTGTTGACACACTAAGTAGGGGGGGTTGGGTGAAGATAGTGGAGAGAGTGTGAGGTGTGTAGATTGATGTAGATTAGTGAGATAGTTGAGTTGTATTGATATTCACACACACAAATATTTGGTGGGAGATAATTATAGTATATATTGTATATATAGAGAGAGTCGTGTGAGAGAGAGAGAGTGAGATTAGTGAGAGTTAGTGTGATAGGACAGTGTGATATTATATTGATGAGTAGTGTAGAGAGATATCAGCATATATTGATACGAGGGAGTTTGATTGAGATATAGGATGATTGAGTAGAGAGATTTGTTGAATATAGAGATAGTTTGAGAGATGGATATATGAGTGATGAGAGATATAGTGATATATAGATATATTAAACGTGAGTTAGAACTCTCACAGACACACACACACCGACATGATGTTGTGTGTTGGGATATAGTGATATTAGAGAACTGATATTGTGATTGATATAGATAAATATTAGTGATAGTGAAGATAGCTATTTGTATGAGAGAGGCGGTAGATAGATATATCGAGATATTGAGTTATATATAGAGTTGATTTTGAGATTTATAGACACGAGATTTATGAGACGATGAGATATGAGAGGTTAGATAGAGTATAGAGTTATATAGACTAGATAGTTAGCATATAGTTAGAGAGATAGGCAGATATTTATGATACGAGAGAGTGATGTTAGAGTTATAGGAGAGAGAGAGAGTTACAAGTAATATAGATTATTAGTTGCATAAGATAGAGATTATATAATAGATAATGTTATAGATATGATATATATGGATTTAAGATAGAGATAAATATGCATATACTAGATATAGAGGTTAGACTTATACAGATAGATATAGACAGTTATATATATAGATATATATAGATTATAGATTATATATAGATATATTTATACATATATATATATATATATATGATATATATATATTAGGGATAGATATATATTATAGTTGATGACATATATTATTACAGAGATGCTTGGCATATATATATATATACGATATCGTATATTAGAATTATATAGAGTATATAGATATTTAGATTCACACACAAATATAATCGTGTGTGTGGTATATATATTATTTAGATCTTGATAGCAGGAGACGGAAGTTGATTTAGTGAGAGATATTTAGTGAGAGATTATGAGTTTTGATGATATATATACACACAACATAAATCGTGAGGTGTGTATATATATATATATCTATCTATATATATATATATATCTATTATATATATAGGATTATTATATATATATATATAGATAGTAGATATATATAGGCATATGCACATATAATATATATTATATATCTATATATATTGATAAATATATATATATATCTATCTATTTAATATATAGATATATGTATAGATATATATATTTTGATAGATATATATATATATATATATGATGTGATATATTTATATAGAGAGACATATATATATGCTTATATGCAGATAATTTATATATAGTTTAGATATTATGAGAGATATATTATAGATATTATATAATATATAGGATATATATTATATATGCGATATATATAGGAATATATCGTGATATTGAGAGATATTATATATATATAGATGATATATATATATATATTAATTAAATATTTCATTTACATGTACATTTCATTTGTATATAGTATACAGTTGTGTTTGTAGAATATAGATAGGTGCGGTGTGTAATGTATAGATTTTTTATATATTATATATATATATATATATATATAGTATAGATTATAGAGATATGATATATTATATAGATATATAGTATATATAGTATATATGATTAGATATTAGATAGTTGTATATTTATATATTATGATTATATATATATATATATATAGATATAGATATATTATTGTATTTATATATTATTTATATT
>NW_028234413.1:5746391-5748891 GCF_977035675.1 Penaeus japonicus
TATATAAATATAATATTTGTGTATATATATATAAATATATTATATATATATATATATTAATATTATATATTAAATAATATATTTATTATATATTTTTAACTTAATTTATTATATATAATTTATAATATTTCAATTATATAATATATATAATAATTAATATATAATATAATAATATTAAATATATTAATAAATTATAAATAATAATTAATTTAATTATATATTTATAATAGATAAATAAATTAATTATAATTAATATAAATAATAATTATAATAATATTAATATCTATATAAATATTTATTATAAATTTAAATAACAATTATTATAATAACTTAATATTATATTAAGATTTATTAAAAATAAATATAAATTATTACATATTACTATTAATTTATAATTAAATAGTAAATTACTAATCATAATATAAATATATTAAATTTAAATATTATTAATAAAAATAATATTTAATTATTTAAATTAATTATATACATTTATATAATATATATTTATAAATAATTAAAATATATAATATTATTTAGTAATAATTATTCATTATTATTTTTATCATATATATTATATTATTAAATATAATTTAATAAAATTATAATTAATTATTAATATATAAAATTAATAATATTAATAATTCTATAATTAATTATATATATAATATAATATATAATAATATTTTATTATATAAATTAATTTAAAAAAATTTATAATTTAAGTATATTATATATTATATCTATATATTTGTTGTGTTGTGTGTGTTCTGTGTGTGTGTGTCCTTGTTGTGTGTGTGTGTGTGTGGTGGTGTTCTTTGTGTGTATTGTTATATAAATATTTAATTACATAATATAAATATATATATATATATATATATATATATATATATATATCAAGATATGTAATTATATAACAGATATAAGATATATATATATATATTTATATATATATACACTGACACACACAGAAATATGTATATATATATGTATATATATATATATATATATATATATATATATATATATATATATATATATATATATATACATACATACAAATCCATTCCCCAGAGCTGCTGAGTCCGCCACTCCAACTTGAAGAAAAGAATCTGCATCTCAGAGGCGTTCTCAAATCGCACATTTTTCTTGGAAATGAAGTGTCGGGATGATTTTTTCTCGCGAATAAAAGAAAGTTCAAATATGACGGCAGATGCAATTGCACGCGTTCTATCTTTCATCTTAGCCTTCGCTTGTGCAACGTTATTTTTCACTCGTCGGGAGAATTTATGTGACTTTGATATCTTTCTTGTGATGCAGAAAATAAGAGGAAGAGAGAAAGAGAGAGAGTAAGAGAAAGAGGTTGGGAAGGTCAGTCAAGAGTTGTTGTTTTTTTTCTGTTATTTAATACTTTCACAATATATGTATTTGTGTGTGTGTGTGTCTGTATGTGTTTTTTAAAGTATATATGCTATATATAATATATAGATATATAATATAGATATAATATATATATATATATATATAATAATGTATGTAATATATATATAAAATATATATATATAATATTATATAGATATATATTATATATATATATATATATATATAATATATATATATATATAAGATAGATGTATGTAATATGACTATAAAAGGTATTATATATATATATATATATATATATATTACATATATAATATATATATGTTATGAATGTATGGTATATATATATATATATAAATATATATATATTATATAGATATTATATATATATATATATTATATAGAATATATATATAAATATATATATATTACTATAGAGAGAGAGAGAGAGAGAGAGAGAGAGAGAGAGAGAGAGAGTGAGAGAGGGGGGGGGGAGAGAGAGAGAGAAAAGAGAGTGAGGAAGAGACAGAGAGAGGCAAAGAGAAAGAAGGAAAACATATGTGTAATAATATGCACGAGAAATTCAAATAGAACGTTGATATGATATGATAAAACGTACAGCCTCGTAACTAATGAATTTATTTAATCCTAATTCGTGCTGTTCATACATATAATTGAATCATAAACGGTATCATTTATTCCCTTCATATGAATTACGGATTAAATCAACAAGATTGGTGGAGAAAATTGGTTTAATGACAGGAGATATTTTCGCTTTTCATTTCTATTTTTATTTATTCTTTCTTTGTTTCTTTCTTTCTTTTGATTAATGAAAGTTGTGAGAAACGGGAGAGCGAAGCGAGACGTAATTTTCCTCCTCCGGTCTCCTCTGTTATTTAGGGTTCTCTTTTATCAGTATCTTTCTATCTACGTTTTTCTTTCTTTTCTTCTCTCAGTCTGTCTCTCTCTCTCTCTCTCTCTCTCTCTCTCTCTCTCTCTCTCTCTCTCTCTCTCTCTCTCTCTCTCTCTCTCTCTCTTCTCTCTCTCTCTCTCTCTCTCTTATCTCTCTCTCTCTCTCTCTCTCTCTCTCTCTCTCTCTCTCTCTCTCTCTCTCTCTCTC
>NW_028234413.1:5768891-5778891 GCF_977035675.1 Penaeus japonicus
ATGAGTATATATATGTATATACATACATATATATGTATGTATATGTATACATATATATGTATGTGTATATATATACATATATATTTATATATATTTATATATATGTATATATATTATATAATAATTTATATATATATATTTTATATATATATATTATATATATATATATATATATATATATATATGTATATATATATATATATATAAATATGTTATATATATATAATTATATATATATATATATATATGATATTTGTATATATATAAACATATATATTTCCATACATATGTATATATATATATATATGTTATATATATAAAATAAATAAATAAATATATATATATATATATATATATATATATATATATATATATATATATATATATATACATATATATAATTCTCTGTTTTTTTCCTGGTTATTAGAAGCAACCATTCCATCAGGGATGCTCTTTGGAGGAATGATGATTTTGAAAAAATCTCCTTGGTTTTCCTTAATGAAATTCCACCAGGCTTTGCTGCCAACTCCTGAAATATTTCTTTCTTTCTTTCTTTCTTTCTTTTCCCTTTTCTTTTTCTATGATATCTTGCCACCTATGATAAGCCTGTTTACATGTGGCGATCATTTCTTTACAAGCACATATGAAGAGGTTTTTGTTATAGCTTGTGGATTTTAGACCTCTTTCATGAATAATTATGTACATACCTTTGGCATCAAAATGAAACCTTAATATGATACCATAACTGTCAAGATTATCAGTAAGGTAATCTAGGGCTGCTCGACCTTAACACTGTGGGTGGTAGTGTGCATAAGTCAGGAGTGAATCGTTTGAACTGAAAACTTCCCAGAAAAGCATAGATTCAAGCCATTAACTTTGAATAGGAGCATTAACTTTGAATAGTTGGATTTGAAGTATGGGTCTTAATCATGCTGCCTCAATCCCTACCGATCCTGCTCCCATGTTCCCGGTAACATTACTCTTTAATCTTCTAAATTGTATATTCCTTATCTGTGTTAGATAAAGACTCGGTAGTGATGATTGTACCTGGGTTTACTTTTAATTGCATAAATATTAAGTTTTTATTAATTGTTCTGAAGCTTCGACCATTGGTTGACTGGATTTTTAATTGTCTTTGTAAAGGTCTTTGGAGAGGGATACTAATATTAGGCATAATTAATAGACTGCAGGTTAATATTTATGATGTTAGTTAGTGGCCGAGTTGGGGACCACTGGGTGCTTCACCATAGAGGGTATGCCAGCCATATATATATTATATTATATTTATATATTGATATATATATATATATTATATATATATATATATATATATTACACGCGACACACACACACACACACACACACACACACACACACACACACACGCACACATCACACACACACACACACACACACACATATATATATATATATATATATTTTATATATATATATATATATAATATATATATATATATATATATATATATATATATATACGTATGTGATACAGTTGGCGCTGCTGGAGTTCGTGCCAAAAGCAGTAGAGTCTTCACTTGTTGTTCGAGCTATGTAGCTCAATCAGCAGAAGTATTCTAATTACAGATTTCGTTGAAATGTCCTTTGCTTTACAAAAAGAGCTCTCAAGTTTGCTACAGCACTCTTTGTCTGTGTCCCCGAGGTTTACAGTGAGAACAGGGCTGCAGCTTATTCCTTTCTTATTTTTCGTCAGCTTTCCTTCTTTGGCCCCTCGTCGATGAGGTTATAGTGGTAACTTTCCGAGTGTTATTTCTAAGTAATTTTGCTGTATAGTGTCAGCAAGAGAGTCAAGTGCATCAGTAGGTGCTTCTGCCTGACACTATACAGGGTCACTGAATAACACTTCCCGTGGAATTCCTTGTTTCTCTCGGAGATCCTGAACTTGTGAGTAGTCAAATGTGACTAAAGGATCTGCACAGCTTCTGTACACCGGTTTGGGCAGTCTGTGGAGCAGATTAAAATGTCTGTGTCCTGCTTTGTAGTGTCCCTACATACACAACTGCATTTGGGAAGTGCGTGGCCTCCGAAGCCTTGAATTCTCTTTATGTTGCGATAGAGTTGAGATCATGGAAGACAATCTTGGCTTAATTAAGCGATGGAGTGGGGACTGGAGGTTGTTTGTGTCATTATCAGAGAGACTGGATGGTTTTATCTTTCTGTTCTTCTTTCTCCTCCTCCTTTTCCTTCCTCCTCCCTTCTCTTCTTTTTCTTTCTATCCAAATCCGTTGTCCTCTACTTCTTCTATCTCCTTCTCCTTTTCCCTCCATGCCTATCACTTCTCCTCCTATCCTTCTACCCCTCTCTCTCCTCCTCCTTTTCTTTCCAATCTCTCTACCCTCTTCTACCTCTATTCCTATCACTCCTCTCCCTCCTCTCTCTCTCCTCCCCTTCCAATGCCATCATCCATTTCCCTCTTCCACATATATGCCCCATTACGCACACTTACCCTTGAACGAATCTCCCCCCCCCAAACGAAATCCCCCCCAATCCCCCCCCCACTATCCCCCCCCCCCCTCCCCCTCGCCCCCCCCCCCCCCCCCCCTCCACCCACCCCATTCCACAGAGTGAAGGCCAGAGACTATATGGAGAGACGCTATGTGTGCATAGTCCATATCCTTTATTTATCTAAACGATCGACAAACAGAGAATTGTTAGTTTCATCAAGGGTGGTGGAGGTTGGTGAGAAGTTGTTTTGTAGGTCAGGAGATCTTTTTTGTGTTTTTTTTCTTTCTCTTTATTTTATTTGGCGTAGATGTTGAGTTTGTGGGTTCTTACTTTTTATTGCGTTCTTTCTTACGGATTTGTGAGTTGGTTGGGTGTGACACACACAGGCCGGGTCCAGGTTTCTATGACGTGTGTTAGAATTTTGGTGTAATAGTTTGTTTCATTTTTTTTCTCTTTGGCACTTGGTCTTTCTTTTTGGTCATCTTTAGGTCTTCTATTCTTTCTATTCTATGTAGAATATGAGAAGTAGCGGAAGTGGTTCTCCTGTCTTTGGTGAGGGATCGTTCTCTCTTTCTGAGAGTTATCTATAGTTGTACTGATTTTTCCCGATTGTTTTCTTCTTCGTAAACCCAGTAAGGCTTTAAGTTTGTATGTTATTAGTGTTGATGCTTTCTCTCATGTTTCTTTTTGTCTTCTCGTCTTTCTTGAACCCAGTCAAAAGGGTTGGTGAGCTTAACGACATCCAGTCAGCGAATAAAACAAAAATATTGCCATGATGCCAGTGAATGACTCAGGCTGTAGTGTCCAGCCAACCATAATATAGAAATATATATATATATATTTTTTCTTTTCTTTCTTTTTATTGGGCGTTCAGTGTTTTTATCTATACCTACATTTCGTTTTTTATTCTTTTTCTTTTTTCTTTCTTCTTTATATCTTTCTGAGAGGACACCTTTCAACAAGTAGCTGTTCATTGGGGGGTCATTCTGTCAAGGTTGGAGAGTAATACTTTGTAGAGGGAATATTCTTGTTTTGCTACTTCATTACGAAATTAATAAACAAAATGAGATTAGGAGATAGTGAAAGAGAGTGGGAGAGAAAGGAGGGTGGGCGAGAAGAGAAAGAAGTAGAGAGAGAAAGCGAAGGGTGAGGGGCAAAAGAAAGAGAGAATAAGGGAATGGCTGAATTGGAGAAAGATGGACAAAGAGAGATAGAGAGAGTGTATGAAAGGATAAATGTTTGAGATATATTCATACAATTATCTAAATGCATCTTTTTGTTTTTTTACATAACTGTTTTCATTTCCGACAAGTATTTTTTTGTTAGTTTTGTAATAAGATGATATAAATAACGTTGATAATGACGATGATATCATTATTGATAATAACAAGTGTGTGAAAGATGATGAGGATGATTATAATGATGATGATATTGACATTGACGATGATGATGATGATGATGATGATGATGATGATAATGATAATGATAACGATAATAGTAATGATAATGATAATGGTGATGATGATTAAGATGTTAATGATGATAGTTACATGAATGATAATTTTATTACTGTTATCATCATCGACAATATAGTTATTTTCATTATTATGATCATCATCATTATTATTATTATTATCATTATTTTTATCAATATTTTTTATGTTCCTAATTGATGTTTTTGTCTTACTGTTATTTTTGTTATTATTGCTACCATTTCCTATCGTTATGATTATAATTATTGACATCATTATTATTTTCCTCTTCACATATATCACTACATTCATATCATCACCATTAGATAATTGTCACTTAACAGCATTATATCCGTTATCATTCCCTCACAAATATTAAATACTTTTGCATGACTTGCGAAAGGAGGCTTATAAGTGTTGTGATCAACGTCTATTGTCCTCTTCTCTTACCATGTAATATTCGGGAGTACGGCAGGGCTGTGTCCTGGCTCCAACTCTTTCCAACATTTCCTTGAAGGGCTCTCGATGGTCCTTGGCGTCTAGAAACAAGATCTGTTTTCTTGGGGGAGAGAACCCACTTACTTGATACGTGTTTGCATTCCTTGGTGTGTATATCACTATCATTATTATCATTATTGTTATGCTTGTTATTATGGTAACATTATGAGCAGTAAGAGATGGATAGATTGCCATGATTCTACTAATAATTAAAATTGCTATTCTCAGTGTCATGAATAGTGAGGGTGTGTATATATATGTATATATATATATAATTATTTATATATATTTATTAATTAATATATATATATAAGATATATATTTATTATATATATTTTTTTTTTGATTGGTTATTTTTTATATATTATATATTGTGTGTGTGTGGTGTGTGTGTGTGTGTGTGTGTGTGTGTGTGTGTGGTGTGTGATGTGTTGTGTTAGTTTATTATCACACACATATAATGCACACTCACACAATCTCACAACACAACACCCACAGACACATACATGCTTATAGATATAGTGTATTATATATGCAATATATAATTAGTATTATATTATATATATATATATATATATATTTTATATATATATGTATTATATATTTATTATAAGAGATTTTGATATATATATATATATATATATATATATATATATATATATATGATATTATATATGTATAAATGTATATTGTTATATATTAATATATTTATATTGATATAAAATATGATATTGATATTTTTTATATATATATTTGGTTGTGAGATATATATGTTTGTGTGCTGCTATATAAATATAAATCATTCATCACACTATATATATATACCTATATATATATATTATATATATATATAATAGATATCATATGTATATATATATTTTTATAATATATATATATATATTTATAATATTGCATCATATACATATATATTATATTATAATCTATAGTATATATAGATATTTATATAATTGATTTGGGTATTTAAATATGTATAACATTATTAGATATATATATATATATAGTGATATATATGATAGATTATATATAGTATATATATATTATATGTGTGTGTGTGGGTGTGGGTGTGTGTGTGAGTGTATTTATACATATTTGTTTTTATATATAGATATATATATATATATACTAATATAATATATAAATAGATTTATTATATATATTGGTATATTTTGTAGACAGTTTTAGAGATTTTTAGATTATTTATTATTATATTTATTATAGATAATATATAATCTATATTATATAATATATATATATACATATAATAAATGT
Organism: Penaeus japonicus; assembly: GCF_977035675.1. Lineage (NCBI taxonomy): Eukaryota > Metazoa > Arthropoda > Malacostraca > Decapoda > Penaeidae > Penaeus > Penaeus japonicus. The sequence continues at coordinate 5,774,636 of NW_028234413.1, forward strand.
ATATATAAAAAATTTAATATGTAATATATATTATATGATTATATATATATATATATATATATAAATATAGATATATAAAATAAACTGTTGTGTGTGTGGGTTGTGTGGTGTGGGTGTGGTGTGTGTGTGTATTTATATATATATATATATTATTATATATATATATATATAATATATATAATATTATATATATAAGAGATTATGATTGGTATTAATATGTATACATATATATATATATATATCTATATAGATATATATAATATATTATATATAAATATATATATTATATATATATACATAATATATTAATATGTTATTTATATGTATATATAATTTAATAAATATATAGATATATTCATATATATAATATATATATTTATATTCGTGTGTGTGTGGTGTGTGTGTGCTTTGTGTATATAATATATATATATGATATATATATATATTAGAATATAGAATATAAATATATTGCGTGTTGTGTGTGTTGTGTGTGGTGTGTGTTGTGGTTTGGGTTTGGTTTTGTTATATATATACTGATATATATATATATATATATATATATATATATATATATATATATATTTATATATATATGTATATATATAAATATATATATATTATAAATATGTATATAAAGGTATTATAATTATTTATGTATTTAATATATATAATATATATATATATATGATATATAATATAAATATATATGTATATATAAATATGTAATTTTAATAGATAATATATGTATTTATATGCATATATATATATATATATATAATATATATAAATAATATATATATATATATATATGAAATGTATGTATGAATAATTCATAAAATTTATGTTTTAACAATTATGTATAAAGTATAGTATATGAACGCTTTTTTTAAATAAACCCTATTGCCAACGAGTTTACTCAAACTGAGCTTATTTTCTTACCCAACGCAGTGCCCAGTTTACGTCGTAAACCGCCAAAAAAATGGAAGCTCACGAGTTGGCGGGCCGATTTCCGACCACGGGGAACGAATCGACATACACCACTGACAAACCAGACGCTAGATAGGTAAAAATATAAGAATAGAAATAATTTGTACAATGTATAAATATATATAGAAATAATGTATATATATATATAAATAAATATATATTATATAATATATATATTTTTGTGTGGTGTTTAGTGTGTGGTGGTGTGTGTGTGTATGTGGTGTGTTGTGTGGTGTGTGGTGTTTTAGTTTTTATAATAATATTTATCAAATATTAATAAAAAATTAAGATATATATAATATATACAAAATAAATATGTGTTGTGTGTGGGGTGTGTGTGTAGGGGTGTGTGTGTGGTGTACATACAAAATTTTATATATATATATATATATTATATAATATAAATATAATATAATAATGTATTATGTATGTTTTAAAATCGGGTAAATATACGTATATGTATATATATGTAATCCTTCTCCATCTCTACGGAGTCCTTTTTTCCCTTCCACTCCCCTCCCTTTTCTCTCTTCCCTTCCCTTCCTCCAGCAATACGTCAAACTCTCTATTTGCGCAGTAAGATCAAAGTTTACCGATGTTTGTTTACGGGTTTCCATTAAAGAAGAAAAAAAAAACACATAGAGGTTTATATTGCCAGTAAAACACTTTTCCTATTTTTCGCAAAAACAAATTAATACATATTTGAGGAAGGGTGGTCGGAAAAGTGAATACTAATCTTTTCGGGAAAAGGAATACATTTTAAAAGAATTATTTTAAGAGTAATTGGCAATAATGAGAGTAATAGCAGTTTTGCGAAGAAAAATTTTCTTGTAAAGAATAATAAAATTAAAGATAGTGATAATATTTTTTCACATCTATCCTTGATAAATTCATTAGCATCTAATTAATTATATTTCTCGCTATTAGGATTAGAAGCGGTGATCGCAATTCTATTATTATCATTATGATCCTGCCTTAAATATTATTATCCTTATTATTATTATCATTATCATTATCATTATCATTATCATCATCATCATCATCATCATCATCATCGTCATCGTCAAATCATCATCATCATCATCACATCACATCATCACCATCATCATCATCATCATCATCATCATCATCATCATCATCATCATCATCATCACCATCATCATCATCATCATCATCATTGACATTATCATTATCATAATCATTATCACTTTCACTGTCATTATTTTCATCATTACCATTATTGTTATCATTATCATTATTGTTATCATTATCATTATTGTTATCATTATCATTAAGGTCATCATTATCATTATTTCTTATGTAACACTTTCATTATCATATTTTTTTTGAGTGTTCTATGTCCATGAATGTTATAATTGCATAGCTATTATACCTTATACCTGATTGTGCTTCAGTTGATAATTGCATTCGCTCGTTCGCTTCACTGCTTCCTTAGTTGCATAACCCCCTGAGCACCAAGTGATATATACTTTGTCTGATTTTCCGGTATCTTAGACAAACTGGGGTTTACCACATGCACACTTTGTGAAATTTGCCTTTTGCATTACCTTGCAACAATCTTAGTTGATTTGTTGTGACATCCGACTTTCAAATTGCTGACTAGATTGCAGGGAATTTAATTCCTCACTTGCTGGTTAGTAGATCTATCATGAACTTCTCTGTGTGTTATTAATATCACATATATTTTGAGAATGGATAGGAGAGCCGACTTGAATTGAGACACCCATGCAAGGTCATGCAACTAATTCACATTAAAGTGGCCAATTAAATTGCTATTTGATATGTGTATTATCTGTCATGTATCTGATGCAGGGGCTTTGGCGTAGACCGCTAGAGATGATCCTGATTGCATCGTTGAATTTGGTGCATGATTTTTGGTATGTTGGACCCTAGTCTGAGGTCACGTGTGCTGTGTGTAATTTTGATAAGGAGTTGATTATTTTTTAGATTCAATATAAGATTTGTATATAATAGTATATTTAAATGTGTTTTATCTGTTTAGAGATATCCACTATCTCTTTAAGAATGTGGGTAGAGTGTTAAGCCCATATATGGGGGGAGGGGAGTGGGGGGGGGGTTAAAGCCTACTTGTGTGATGAATAATCCGTAATTATTCCATTTTTCTTTTCTCTTGTTTTCATCTTAACCCCCTCTGTAACATGAATATTTTCCCCGGAATACAGAAAGCGTACGATTATTTTGCTCCTACTTAACCTGGTAATTTGGGACATAATGCCATCATACTAGACAGCTTGTATTGCACTGTCTTGTAACATCTGTGGATATAAACATACTTCTAAAACCTGCATCACTGTAGGAAGTTAAAGCAAAGGTATGCTCTCTAGCCTCTCAGCTTTATCGAAATCCTATTTAATTATCTATATTGGAGGAAAATGTGTGAAAGAGAACTAAGAGTTTGGAATTAAAATAGAAAATAGAGATTATTCTAATTAACTAGGTCATAAGCAGTTAATTGGGTAAAGTATTATTAATTTCTGAATATATGTGTGATCTCGATCAATGCTTAATCTTATCATGTCCTTTTTTTAAATCATCATTTAACATGTGTATTATCTTTTATGTATCAGATGCAGGGGCGTTATCATAGGTCATTAAACCATCATTAGTAAGAACAGTATATGAACATTCCATATAGTCCACGTTAGAATTTGTGGTTTTATTTACATTAGATATCAGGGCTAGATATCACGTGACTCAGCAAGGATAAAACCTGGGGGATTAGAAGAGAGAAGATTGGCAATAGTGAATAACAGATAAACAGTTAAATAGAACACTAATGATAAAATCTGCCAACGGAGAAGTTGTACTGTACTGGGACTGGCATGGTGTGTAGGTGTGTGTGTGTGTGTGTCTGTGTGTGTGTGTGTGTGTGTGTGTGAGAGAGAGAGAGAGAGAGAGAGAGAGAGAGAGAGAGAGAGAGAGAGAGAGAAAGAGAGAGAGGGGGAGAGAGAGAGAGAGAGTGATTGTGTGTGTGTGTGCGTCAGTGTGTTTGTGTGTGTGTGTGTGTGTATGTGTGTGTGTGTGAGAGAGTGTGTGTGTGTGTGTTTGTACCTATGTGTATGAGAGCGTATTTTAACTTGCATATCTGTTTACTACCCACCTGCACAGTAATCAACGCTTTGTGTAATACCATTTATGAATAACTCGCGTTGATAGAAAGAAAGAGAGAGTGAAGAGGAGAGAGCACTTCCCGTTGGTGAGTAAATATTGTCTTAGTGCGAAGGCAA
>NW_028234413.1:5806391-5808891 GCF_977035675.1 Penaeus japonicus
ACTCATACTAAGCATCCAAATCGGATTTTTGTTCATTTACCTGATGTGCAGGATGCTCAAGAACGGCAGGTTATGTAAGAGTTATACGAAGAGGAAAACTAAAGAGAGAGAAGCAGCGTAGACAGCCAAAGTAAACCAACTTACTCAAGATTTAATCAAACGAAATAAAGGAAGAATAAAAGTAAAGTGGAGAAAGGCTATAGATATTAATATTTATCACTTTTTTTCTCTCTCTCTTTTCTTATCTGTGTTTTTTTTTCTGTTTTACTGTTATGAGTTTATTCAAAGTATTAAAATATTGTACTTATTTTTTTCTACCTAATATCAAGTATCTGGTGATCAAATTATCACACTCTAAATTAATAAGATGGAGCTTCCTCTTTACTCACGAGGCCAAAGACCCAACTCTGTTCCCTCGAGAAAGCGCTCATCACTTTCATTTTTCGGCCTCTTTCTCTATGCTTCATAAACATAAAAAAAAGAGGATCATTAGGCTCCCAAGCTCGGGCGGGAGATAGGGGGGGTAGGGGGGGTCGGGTAATGACTTGCTCTCCTTGCAACATAGCGATAAAGCCCTAAGCCCCCGCCCACCGATCCTCTTATCATAACCCCCCCACCCACCCCACCCACCCACCCAGTGCGCCTTACTTGCAACCTCTATCCCACCCTCACCCCCTATCCCAGCCCTATGCTATCCTCCCCTCCGTCCCCCCCCCCCCGCCTCCAGGACTTCCCCCTAACCCCACTCCACCCACTCGAACCCCGCCTCAACCTCTATCCACGCCCTATCCACTTCTCCTTCACCGTCCACATGCACATCCCACTTACTTCACCCGCTCAATTTGCATCGACAGCCTAGACCTCCTCCTCCCCCTCCTCCCCCTCGCACCCCGCCCCCCCCCCAATCCCTCCCACCTCTCCCCTCTCCACCTTCCTAAACCCATCCTCCCCCCCCTACCCACCCCACCCCTTCCCCTCCTCCCCCCACCTCACGATAAGAACAGCAAATTGAATTCTCCCTCCGCCCCCTCTTCCCTCCTTTCCTCCTTTCCTCCCACCCACCCACCCTCCTTCCCTCCTTCCCTCCCTCCCTCCCTCCCACCCTCCTTCCCTCCCTCCCTCCCTCCCTCCCTCCCTCCGTCCCTCCCTCCCACTCACCCTCCCACCCTCCCTTCCTCCCTCCCACCCACCCATCCACCCTCCCTCCCTTCCCTCCCTCCCTCCCTTCCCTCCTTCCTTCCCTCCCTTCCCTCCCTCCCTCTCTGTATTGACTCGATGGTACAATATCGGCATGTCTGTTGCAGCTGCGGCGCGAATAGCTCAATCAAGGCCGATTTTCAGATCCCAAAAGCGTGCAATTTCGACGCTGGAAACAAAGCCGAGGAGAACGACACATGTTCGTCCTGTTTTATCGACTAGAGAGGAATATATATATATATATATGTATGCAAATGTATACACGTACACAGACATACCTGTACCTGCTTGATAGAGTGTGGGGGGGAGAGGGGGGGAGTGGGGAAAGGGGGGGGGGCAATACACGTACACAGACATACCTGTACCTGCTTGATAGAGTGTGGGGGGGAGTGGAGGGGAGGGGGGAGTTGGGGGCATTCATAAATTGTTATGGGAGATGCTTTCCTGATAGCTTTTCAGGGTGGCAGGGTCTCTAGTACATAGTCTTATCCTTATCATCATTATGTGGCTTTGTTACTGTCCTTATTATGTTGTTATCTTTGTTGTTATCATAGTCTGTATCATCATAATCATGATTATGTTTTTTCTTTGTCATTGTTATTGTTTTCGCCCTGGTCCTTATTAATATAGTGATTATTGATAAGGCTTACGCTATTGTAATCATCATTGTTTTTAGAATTACTCGGTGCTTTTATCATAGTCTACATCAAAACTATTACTCTTATTATCGTTATTATAGATAATAAATAAAATTATTACTTTTACTATTACTATTGCTATCATTACTATTATAAATAATGGTTATAGCTGTGACAGGACCAATAACTTTTTTTTCCATGATGATGATGGTGATGGTAATGGTGGTGATAGTAATATCGTTATCCTTTTATTCTTATCATAATCATAATTGTTTCATAATTGTTATCATCATCATTATTATTCGTTCTATTCGCACTGTACCGCTGAACCTCCTTGATCTGTAAGTCACGCCGCATATATTTTTAACTGTTATTATGTATTTCATATCTTCTCTGAACCTGTTGCTCACTGACCTCTCTCCTGAATCATCCGTTCTTCGTGACCTGTCAAGATGTGTTATCATTTTCTGCTTTATAGATTATTGACCTATTATATATAATTTCATCCGAGGACTGTACTTTGCTGTCAACTTCTGGTAATGTCTGCTAGAATTTTTAATGTATGATGATACGTGTTGTTCTGTTTACTATATGGCAACAGATATTAGACAATTAGGAGTTTTAATTTCCGAAACATGCAATGTAATTACAACATCAGCAGTAGC
>NW_028234413.1:5856391-5858891 GCF_977035675.1 Penaeus japonicus
TGAGAGCAGTAAATGCTAATGATGCTTGGAATGATAAGGACGATTAAATTAAAATTATGATAATAATTATAATAACAAGAGTAATAACATAAATAGCAACAATGATAGTAATAATAACAATGGCAATAATACTAATGATATCAATGAAAATAATGATAGCAGGAATAATGATGATAGTTATCATAAAAAAGAGTAATCAAAACAATAAGAGTAATGATAATAATAATACTAATAATGATAATGTTGATAATAATTATTACCATAATAATGGTTATCATAAAAATTGCCATGATAAGGATAATATAAATCTATACAGATAATAACAGTGACAACAATGATGATAAACAGAATGATAATGATAATAGTAATAATAATGATATTAATAAGAATAAAAATATGATAGTAATAATGATAATGATAATGATTATTAAAACTATTAGCATTATCATTATCATTATCCTTATTATCATCATAAAAATAGTAATGATAATGATAATGAAAATAATAATCATATGAAAAGGACACTTGTAATAGCAATGATAATCATTATGGTAAGAATGATGTTCATAATGAAGAAAGTAATAATAGCAATAATACCAACGTTAATAATGATAAGAACAATAGCTTTGATAATAATGATAATAGCAATAATGATGATACTAATGATAAGGACAATGATACTAATGATGATAATGATTATTACAACATAAGTGATAGAAATGATAGTGATGAAATAATAATAATGAAAATAGTATTAATGATTATGATAATGAAAATTATAATGATATAGATGATAATCACAATAATGGCAATGATAAAAGATGGTAATGATAATAGCAATAACAATAGTCTTAATGATGATGATGATAATAATAATATTGGGGACAATAATTAGGATAACAATGCCAGTGCTAATGATATTGATAACAATGAGTATGGTAAGAGGACATACATATCATTCATATAATTGGTTTTCTTATCATTATATTATCATTATCATTATTGTTATTATCATTACTATTCTATTAACTATCAATATTATCATTGATATTTCATTTATCATTATCTTCATTATTATCATCATTATTATTATCCTTGCAATTATTTTCACCCTTTTTAAATTATCATTGTTGTTAATATTTCTTTAATCGTTTTTATCCTTTTGGTTATCAGTATCAGTATTATCAGCAGTGGTATCATTATCATAAGTACTATCATTATCATCATTACCATTACTATTTCTATATTTATAATTGTCATCATTATTATTACTATCATTTTTGTTATAATTCCTATTACTATCTTCATTATTCTTTTTATTACTATCGCTATCATAATTTTAATTTTATGATCCCTATCATTTCTATCATTATTAGCCTTTACCCTTACTACAATTACTTTCCCTACTACTAATAATAACAAGAATAATATCAATATTATCATCATGAGTACGAAAGAGAGAGAGAGAGAGACAGAGAGAGAGAGAGAGAGAGGATGGGATGGTGTTGAGGAAATCCATAGCTCTTGTCAGGATAAAGGTTCTACCGAGGAAACAACACAATAACCCCTGACAATATATATATATATATATATATATATATATATGTGTGTGTGTGTGTGTGTGTGTGTGTTTGTTTGCGTGTGTGTGTGTGTGTAAGTATATGCACATGTCGATTATTGCAAAGTGGCTTATGCAGAAGGCAAAGTGGGCCACTGTGAAAACGTTAAAGAGAGGTGGAGTCCCGTTCTGCAATACATTATCCTCTAGGACTTGCCTTTTAGAATTCGCCGTGAGTCGTTAGTGAGGATGCGAATGGAGGAGGGAATTCTCGGAAACAAAAGAAGAGTACATATCCCTCTTTGGAAACTGTCCAAGTTGAAGTGTAAGGGTAATTGAACAATTTTTACGATTAGATTTTAAATATATTGTTATCATAAACGACCATAAAAGCCTGCACGATTCGTTCGTAAAAAGACATAACTGTCGCTCGATGATCAGAAGGACCCTTGCAACTTCATTCATTTTTATAGCCACATGTTCCCATCCATTCGGGGACCTGAACGAGGATAATCTTTCTTATTAAGCATTCAATTTGCAATAACACGAGTTTTGAGTAAAATCATAGGAGGGAGAAGGAGAAATTAGATTTATTCTTACGTAGGCGAAGGAGAGGAAAAGGGGCTATTCAATAAGCTCTTCGAAGGTAGCGACCAATGAACGGAGCTCATAATGGCTGTTGCCCTGAAGGCCTGCTTCTGCCACGCGAGCATTATGGCAGATGCGATGAACTGTTAGCTGTCTCGACGCACAGTAACGACAGAGCATCTTGCGAGGAAATGCTAATTCTTCCGTCTTGTGCACAATGCTGCTTCTTGCATAAGAATCTCGTAAAATGATGAAATGGGAGTAATAACAGCGCTGGAGGACTCATCACGCACTGGAGGCTGGAGGGGAAGCCATCTATGCTTAGCCATGATAATCCATATGATAGCTGGGATT
>NW_028234413.1:5876852-5879352 GCF_977035675.1 Penaeus japonicus
TGGATAGATGGGCGTCGTGGAAGCGACAGCTCTCTCTCTCTTTCCCTCTCCTTCTCACACACTACACGCAAACGTGAGAAAATGTGTGTGAGTCTTTTATGTGTATTCATACATGTATACATACATCTTCACGCACGTCAACATATCGTGAGTTTTTACGGCATCATTTAAGAATTTCTTTCACACAGTATGGATTGAGTGTATTTTGTTTTCTGGTCTTAATTCATCTAATGACTTCTCATGCCGCAATATGTCTAAAACAAATATATATATACAAATCAATAATTAGAAAAAACGACTGTCTAGCCAATAATTAACACGAACACACCAAACACCTTAGAACTATCCTGATGTTTCTATTTATATCGCAACTTAAGTTAACAATTCCGGGTGGCACCGCGACTAGTTTTAAAAGGGTTTCTTCACTATATACGATGGGTACACCAGGATGTTGCTCTTTTCATATGTTACGTTCAGATTGATCTCTTTACTTATTCACTATTTATAACTTTGAGTCTTGATCAAGCGTATGATGCAAAAATCCTCCCGATTCAATTCAATGCTTAATCTTATTTCGTGTTTTTTCTTCTTCTTTTTTCTCTCAAAACGTTTCATCCTTTACAACAAAACTCTTTTCAAAAGAAACAAAGTCCTTAATTGTACAACCGGATGTTCTGTAACATTATTACACATTCTGTTTATCTGGTATCAGTTTGAGTTCCATAACTTCTCTATCTATAGTTGCTAATTATTAATTATTAATTATAAATTAATTATCAATTATACGTTCCCGTTCAGTATTGACACACCCACACTAATCAGTCATTCGAACTTCAAATAAAATTGTCTTTCTTGTGAATATAATTCCTGACGTCGTGTCATATTCATATTACTAAAGGATTAATTTATGTTATCTCTTATCAATGAGAGATAAGGATATGAAAATTATTGACAATGATATTAAAAGATAATATTGAGACAACGTACTGATAGAGAGATAGATAGGTAGATAGGCTGATAGGTAGGGAGGTAGAAGAGTGTCTGGGTAGGACGGTAAGTAGGCAGGAAAGTAGATAGATAGATATAGATAAAGATGTAGATTAAGATATAGATATAGATGTACTCTATATCAGTATATATATGCTGTATATCCATCATATATGGCTAGGTCGATTCATATGCATATTCACGTATCTACTATATATACTAGATATTTCTGAAACATTTGCATGCACACGTACATCAACACATTCCTCATAAATATTCCTTCCCTTCATGTATTGTATAAATATCTGTTTTCTGTAATCCAACCACCACCCCACCCCCCCCTACCCCCATCCCTGCCACCCCTCACCCCCTCCTCACTTCCTCTCAACCACAAAAAGAGCGCAGGCGTTGCTACAGCACATAATGTAGTAGTGCTATATTGTAGTCGATGCTTTGAACAAACCAGACAATTCAATTTCTTCCTCCTCTTTCTTCTCGAAAACAAATAGCGAGAGGGTGATTTATAAACCCCCCTCCCCCCCTCCCTCCCCCCTCCCCACACACACACACTCTTCCTTTCCCAACATCTTCCTCCCCTCCCCCCCTCCTCCCCTCCTCCCTTCTTCTTTCCTTTCCCTTTCACCTTTCGCACTCTTCTCTCCCCTCCGACCACTCTTCTTCGCGCGCCCCTTCGCCCCGTCTCTGTTCTTTCCCCTCCTCCTCCTCTCACTCCTCTTCCCCCTTCCCCTCCCCCTCCCCCACTTAATTCCTCGTCCCTTACCTTCCTCTCCCTTTCCCTCCTCCCCTCTCTCTCCCTCGCTCTGTTCTCATCCCCTGTCACTTACGGTCCTCCCCTCTCTCCATTCCCTTCCGCTTACCTCCCCTTCCCTCTGCCCTTTTCTTCCCCCTCCGCCCCCTTTGTCACTCTCCCCTTCCATTTTCCCTCCCTTTCCCCTTCCATCTTACCATCCTCCCCTCTCCTTCCCCCCCACCCCTACCCCCTTACTTCCCCCCCAGCGACCTCTCTCTCCCCTTTTTCATCCTCGCTCCCTCATCTCTTCCCTTCCCGCTCTCTTTCCCTCTATCGCATCTCTCCCCTGCCCTTCACTTCGATTCACCTCCTCCTCTTCCCCTCCCCTTGCCTTACACCTGTCCACTCATTTTGCCTGGTCCTCCTACCTGACCTCCTCTTTGCCTCGTATGAGTGGAAGATTCCCTCTTCGATTCGCCCTTCTTCCCCTTCCCCCTATCGCTACCCCTCCTCACTTTCTTTCTTCTCCCTCCTTCCCTATCCCCTCCCTGATTTCTCCTTTCTCTTCACCCCTTGATTCCCCTCGTTCCCCTTCCCCTAGACTCTTCCGCCTTCTAGATGTTTTTCCTTGCCCCGTTCTCTCACTTTCCCCCTCCCGATTTTCTTCCCCGCCTTCACCTCCTTCCTCCCCCCCTTCCCCTCATCGTCCCCTTTCTTGTCTGGCTCCCTCCCCCCTGCCCTTTTCAACTCCCCCGCTTTCTC
>NW_028234413.1:5884352-5886852 GCF_977035675.1 Penaeus japonicus
GTGTTGTGTTTGTGTGTGTGTGTGTGTGGTGTGTGTGTGTGTGTGTGTGTGTATATATATATATAATATATATAGATATAGATATATATATATATATTTATATATATTATATATATAATACATATATATATATGTATGAATGTATATATATATATAATTTCAATATATAAAAATATAATATAATAACATATATATAGATATATAATAAATTATATTTATACACTAACATACATATATATATATACATATATAATATATAGATATATATATAATATATAGATATATATATATAATATTTATATATATATATAATATAATATAATATTATATATATATATAAATATATATATATACATGTATACATACATATATATATATATACAATATATATATAATATTATGTAATATATATATATATATAAATATATATAGATAGATATTTATATATATATATAGATATAAATGTGGTATATATATATATTTATAATATATATATATATATATATATATATATAATATATATATATATATATTGTTCTCTACTTCAGGTTTTCAAATTGATATTCCTTCTTACCTCCTAACTCGTTATGTCCTGTACGGCTTAGCTTCCTCGGTATGCAGAATATCTCTTTTGCGTTATTGCTGTGTTTAAAACATGTTTACGTTGATAAATCCGTCAACAAGTAGTCAAGTGAACAAAAGAATTGTCATTTCTCTTACACCTAAAGAGAATGTCTTAAGAGGTTTATTTAAGGTCAGTCTGTCATAGTATTTTTGTTTTTTTTTTTTTTTTTTTTTTTTTTGCCTTCTCGTTTTCTATTTGTTTCTCTATTTCTTCTCTCATCTTATTTGGTCTTTCCTTCTGACCTTCACCTCCCCCCCCCATCAGACCTTCCCTATAACCCCCCCCACCCCCTACTAACTTTAAAAAGATAAAGAGAATAAAAAAACGTAGGGTATAAATCATGCCTAGTTTAAAAGCAAGGGTTATATGCTCCCTTGCGAATTTATAATACTTAGCTCTTTGTAGAAAATATCTCTCTTCTTTTTCCCCTCTCTCTCCCCCTTCCCCCCACCCTTTTTCTTCGGCGGACTGTAAGAGACCGGCGCTCAATTTTTGGCCGACGCCCGTTAAAAAAAAAAATAAAAAAAAAAAAAAAAAAGAAACAGAACAATAAAATATTTCAAAAATATTACCCCATCTCAGCCGAGCTGATGCAATCTGGCACGCTCCATCACGATCCTCTCACCGAGATTTCTTCCGTAATGACTGCTGAACAATGTGCCACAAAAGAGGGGAAAGGGAGCTGATGGAGAGAAAGGTCAGATGATGGAAGGGGGGAGGGGGAGGGAAGGGGGAAGGGGGAGGGGAGGGGGGAGGGAGAAATGGAAAGGTAGGGGAAGGATGGGAGTGGAAGGAGTGAAGCAGAGGGGGGAGGTGGTTGAGAAAATAGGAGAGGGAAGAATGGAAGGGAGTGGAATGTTGGGAGGGGGAGGATGAGGAAAAGGGTGAAAAGGAAGTAGGAAGAATAAGAGAAAATGGAAGAAGAAGAGAGAAAAATCAAGAAAATGGTAATTAATGGTAAAGGGTAAGAGCTCGTGGGTGGGAACAAGGGGAAGAGGAATAGAGGGGCAAAAAAGAGAGAATAGAGGAAAAAGAAGAAGAAGGGTGAAAAGGAGAGGAAGGAGATAAAGGAAAGAGAAGAAAAAGGGGGGGGAAACAAGAAGAATGGAAAAGATAATAGGAAGAGAAAAAACCAAGAAGGAGAGAAAAAGAAGAAGAGGAGGAAAATAAAGAGAGAGAGAGAGAGAAAACCAAGAAGAAGGTGAACAAAGAAGCGAAAGAATATGGAAAATGAGAAGAAAGGGATACAAACAAATCAAGAAGAATCGAAAAAATAAACAACACCAACAAAAACAAGAAGAAGAGGAAAAACAAGAAGAAGAGGAGAAAACAAAAAAAAAGGAAAGAAAAAGAGAACAGAAACAGAGTGAAAGAGAGATAGAGAGAGAGAGAGAGAATAGAGAGAGTAGAGAGAGAGAGAGAGAGAGAGAGAGAGAGAGGAGTGAGAGAGAACTGTGGTATGTGACCTCCCAAACTTGCTGGTCGCTGGTGCTGTTTTGATGAGCGACCCGAGGTTTTGTTTCTCTGGATCCGCGTTCATTCCACGGGAGTGATGGGAGGCTGGAGTGGGAGGAGCTGCCGCGCTCCTCTCTCCTTCGCTCTGTTTATCTATTGGGCTGTCTGTTTTCTCTAGGTGTATCTTTGGTCTCTTTGTCCATCTGTCTGTCTATGTAGTTATTATATGTATCTTTTCACATGAGTTTCTCTTTTCTCTGTCGCTCCCCGCTGATTGTGTCTGCGTCTTTGGGCTGCTATGTTGTTGGGGTGTGGGGGGGTATCGTTATATATTATACACACACACACACATAGGGGTGTGTGTGTGTGTGTGTGTGTGTGGTGGTGTGTGTGTGGTGGTGTGTGTGTGTGTGTGTTGTG
>NW_028234413.1:5896852-5899352 GCF_977035675.1 Penaeus japonicus
TGACCTATTGTTCTCCATCTGTCCGAGACAGAGACAGACAGAGAGAGAGAAAGAGAGAGAGAAAGAGAAGAGGAGAGAGAGAGAAAGAGAGAGAGAGAGAAGAGGAGAGAGAGAGAGAAAGAGAGAGAGAGAGAAAGAGAGAGAGAGAGACGAGAGAGAAAGAGAAGAGGAGAGAGAGAGAGAGAGAGAGAAAGAAAGAGAGAGAGAGAGAGAGAGAGAGAGATCCACCAGTTGGAAACAATGATAATCATAGCAATAATCAGAGTAAGTGCTGTTCCACCAGAAGTAAGGTTTTGTCATATACAAAAAAAAGTGTACATCTCTGATTAAAGTGTACCTTTCTCACATTTCCAGCGCGGCTTGGCTCTGTTTACCATAACCAGTGATTTAACTCGTGTCTACTTTGTCGGGTTATATGGGAGAGTGTGGAATCCAGGTGTTTGTGACGGAAAAGAGTGGAAGGAAGGAGAAGGAAGAGGAGGAGGAGGAGGAGGAGGAGGAGTAAGAGGAGGAGGAGGAGGAGGAGGAGGAGGAGGAGGAGGAGGAGGAGGAGGAGGAGGAGGAGGAGGAGGAGGAGGAGGAGGAGGAGGAGGAGGAGTAAGAGGAGGGGGAGGAGGAGGAGGATAGGAAGAGGAGGAGGGGGAGGAACAGGAGGAAGAAGTGGAAGGAAAGGAAGGGGAAGAGGAAGAGGAGGAGGAGGAGGAAGAAGAAGAAGAAAAGGAGGAATAGGAGGAGGAGGAGGAAGAGGAAGGGGAAGAGGAGGGGGAGGGGGAGGAGGAGGGAGGAAGAACACTTCTTAAGGCAAGAATAGAAACAAAAGATTTCCACTAGAATTACAATCATCTATTTGCTTATTTATTTATCTATCTATTTCTATGTATCTATTTATTTATCTCTTCATTTATTTATTCAATCAATCATTCATAAATTTATTCAATTATTTACTCATTTATCATTTCATGTATTTACTTATTCAATTACTGACTTATTCATCTATTTCTATCTACCTTTTTATTCTCATTTATCTATCTCTTTATTCATTTATCTATCTATATATCTGCCTATCGCCTGGTAACCATAATGACAATGAAGTAAAAAACATGCATGATAAGTTATGTGGCTTTATTGATCGGACACACGACAAGCTCTGCTATAAGTGTAATTATGAATTTTTATTCACAAAATGTAGAACACAAAGCTAATTCTATCAAGTCTGTCATTAGCATTCACTTTTTTTCATAGCTTAGATCCTTTGCTTGTGTAAGAGACTTTGCTACGAGAATTTAACTTAATAAGCAAAAGTTAGAGGAGAATATAAGATCCACATCCTCTTGCTTAATCAATGGAGCAATATTCTAAATCTGGAATGCGTGCAAGATATTGCCTTAACTCAGCAAGTTGGGAAAATGATAGTGGTGATAATATCTATGAATAGGGAACGGAATGGATGAATAAGATTATTGTATAGATATGTTAATGATAAATAAGTAGGTCGTGTTATGATAATATAGTGTCATTCTTCATATAATAGTATAGCACTGACGTCAAGTATAAATCAATTAAGTTCTTTTTTTTAATAATTAAGAGAGCACTTGGAAAAAAAAAAACATTACACGAAAAAGTTTTTCTTACGATGAGTATAATATACACTTAACGTGCCGGATTTGGCGTTCATTTCTCTTATCATGGGTACTTTTAATATATAATTTTATTCGCTTTTTTCAAGCTTTCAATCTTTGCGAGTAGAGTATACGTTCTTCAATCCTATGAATAATTAACTTCTGAATTAAGCATGTATCTGATACCAAGCAGTGTCAATATTCTAAAAGGGGTACGTTCTAACGCAAACACTTTTCACCTTAAATCGCTTTCACTTTAAACCTTAAATCGGGTATAGGGAAGGGGGGTAGGGCAACATACGAAAGAAAGCGAAATAAGATAGAAAAGATTACCCTTCACCCTAAAAGAGAAAGTTACACCCGGGAAGTAAATGAGGTGAAATGACTGCATTATCTGTTTCAAGATAGGTCGTAAAGCGAAGAAGAGGGCAATATATTTACACCTAGAGTACGGAAAAGGTACGAAAATACGATTTGATAAAATGCAGAACCATACACGACAACAGTCCGATATAGCAGCTTTCAGGTTCACATTGCAACGATCAGTGAGAATGTTGGTGTTGCTTATGGTGTTCGGTTGGTTTGTCTGTTTGTATGTTTCTTTATCTATCTATCTATCTTTCTGTCTTTCTCATTCACTCTCTCTCTCTCTCTCTCTCTCATTCACACTTTCCAACTCTCTCTCTCTCTCTCTCTCTCTCTCTCTCTCTCTCTCTCTCTCTCTCTCTCTCTCTCTCTCTCTCTCTCTCTCTCTCTCTCTCTCTCTCTCTCTCTCTCTCTCTCTTTCACTTCTCTTTCTTTCCCACCTTGCTTCCTTCCCTCCCTCCTTTCCTCCTTCCCTCCCTCCCTCCCTCCCTCCCTCCCTTCACCTCTCTCTCTCC
>NW_028234413.1:5906852-5909352 GCF_977035675.1 Penaeus japonicus
GTAGTGTTTGAAGTGTGAGTGTGTGTGTGTGTGTGTGTGTTGTGTGTGTGTGTAGTAATGTTATATATATATAATTATATTATATAGTACATACATATAGATAGATATAATAAATTTTTTTTTTATATATAGTATTATATATATATCTAAATATATATATATATATATAGTTATATAAGTATATATTATATATAAATACATTTATTAGATATATAGTTATAATATAATAATATATAATTGATAGATCGTATATAGATACACTCTCGATATAATATATTTATATTATAAATATATACATATATATATATATATATATAATATATATATATAAATAATATATATTATAAAATATATAATTATGTTTGTGGTGGTGTGTGTGCGTGTGTGTGTGTGTGTGATGTGTGAGTGTGGTGTGTGGTTGTGTATATAATAATTTATAATATATATATATAAATATATATATATCTATAAATATACACATATATATATATATATGTAATCTACATATATATATATAGTTTTTATATATATATAATATAAATATATAATATTATATTTATATATATTCATATGCAATATAAATTGGTAAGCTTCAATATATATGCGTGATATAACCATATAATATTATATAATTAATAATAAAATATATTTATATATTATATATATATATATATATATTATATTATAATATAGATAAACATATATATTTATTCATGCCAAGTATTTGACGGGTATATATATTTATATATAAATATTTATATATATATATATATATATATATATATAAATATATAGATATAGTGTGTGTGGTGTGTGTTGTTGGGTTGTGTTGTGTGTGGGTTTGTGTGTGTTGTTGTGTGTTTTTGTTTTTTAAATTTTTAAAATAATATTTTTAAATATTTTTAAAATTTTTCATTTTTAAATAAAAAAAAATTTTATAATTTTTCTAAAAAACCCCCACCCCCCCTCAACACACACACACTACCACACACACACACACACCACACACCCCCCCCAAAAACACCTACAAACCCCACAAACACAACACCACACCACACCACACCCACAACAACACCCACACAAACAACACCCACCCCACCACACAACACACAAAAAACCCCCCACTCACCCACCACAAACACACACCCCCCCCCAAAACCACCCCCCCACACCCCCCAAACACCACCAAACACAAAAAACACACACACACACAAAAAACCAAACACAAACACCAACCAAACACACCCCCACACAAAAACCACACACACCACCCAAAACAAAACCCCACACAACCACACAACACACCCTACACACTCCCACACACACCACACACCACAACCACCAACACACCACACCACACAAACCCACACCCCCCCACCCAACACACCCCCCACCACACCAAACTCACACACCCCCAACACCCCCCACACACCCCCACACACACCTCACAACACACACACCCCCAACCACCAACACCCCCCACACACACACCCAAAAACAAACCCACCACACACACACACCCACACACCAACCAAAACACACTCACCACCACACACACAACACCCCAAACACCACAACACAACCCCATCACACACACACCAACTCACCCACCCAACAACCACACACCACAACCCCACACACCCACACCCCCACCCAAAACCAACACCCCCAACATCCCTCTCTTCCTCCTCTCCCCTCCCTCCTCCTCTTCCTTCCCCTCACCTCTTCCTCCTTTCCCCTCACCTCTTCCTCCCCCTCCCCCTCCCCTCCCTCCTCCTCTCCCCTCCCTCCTCCTCCTCCTCCCTCCCTCCTCCTCCTCCTCTCCCTCCCTCCTCCTCTCCCCTCCCTCCTCCTCCTCCTCTCCCCTCCCTCCTCCTCCTCCTCTCCCCTCCCTCCTCCTCCTCCTCTCCCCTCCCTCCCCCCTCCTCCTCTCCCCTCCCTCCTCCCTCTCTCCCCTCCCTCCCTCCTCCTCCTCTTCCTTCCCCTCACCTCTTCCTCCTCTCCCCTCCCTCCTCCTCCTCCTCTTCCTTCCTCCTCTTCCTTCCCATCCCTCCTCCTCCTCCTCCTCTCCCCTCCCTCCTCCTCTCCTCTCTCTCCCTCTTCCTCCTCCACCTCTCCCCTCCCTCCTCCTCCTCTTCCTTCCCCTCACCTCTTCCTCCTGCTATGATGACCCGCTATTACAAGGGGCGACGAGCTAACGTGGCAAATTTCTAGTCCATTGAACTAACTAACAGCGTCTCAGCAACGCCTGCGTCCCATTCACTAGCTCTGGCACGGCGAGATCGAGGGGGGGTAGGGGGGGTAATGGGAAGGGGGTATGAATGCCTAGGAGGAAGGGAAGGGGGAGGGGCGGGCGGGCGGGTGGTAAGAAGACCTGGGAGGATGGAGGGGGATGGGGAGGGGGGAGAGGAGGCGTGTCATGGATAGAGGGGATACTGTATAGCCTTTTTTTTTTTTTTTTAGGATCTCCCTTTTTTACTCTTTTCTTTTCTCTTCTCTT
>NW_028234413.1:5916852-5919352 GCF_977035675.1 Penaeus japonicus
GATAATCGTCATGTTCTTCATAGAGTTAGTTTTAGTATGTTTTTTTGTTGTGTTTTTTTTTTTTTTTTGCAATTTGAAAAAAAAAAATTGCTTGAATTTCATCTGATTCAGCTGTTCAATTTGTTGCAACATTCTTTGTTGTTTTACTGATGTCTCTTTCATTGACAATTTTATCAATGAGACATTTAGTTTCGCCTTTGATAGTTCTGAAATGTCGTTCAGGATCTGTTATTAATATCCTAATTCTAGGATTCCATAAAACTCTTTAATGCATCTTGAGGAGTTGAATCATTTCCTCAGAGACCCGATTTCTACATTTTTCTATATTTTTTATTAGTATAGAAGTAGAATTTTTTTCCGGAAATATTCATTTTTAGAACTGTAAGTGCTCTCTCTTCATGAACAATATTTTACAAGTATTTTTCACATATCTTTCAATTCCTTTATCTCTAGTTCAATCCTTTTCGTTTTCGTCACAATCAGTTGTATTTTTAATTTCATTCTCTTCTTGTTTCTCAACAATACTCTTTCGATCTCTTGTTATAATGTTTTGCAATTTCCTTTAACAAACATCGTCAGAAGTATGACAGGTTTTTTTTTCATCATATCATTATGTGGTGATTGATTTATCTTTTTTTTTTTTTTTTTGCCATATTGGTCGTAAAGAAAGTTTTGAGATCTAAGATATTGTCTTGTTTGAGCGACTTGTTTTAATTCCTTCATGTATTTTGAACTTATCTAACATGATTTCCTTTATACTGTGGTGTAATTGTATTCTATCAGTGTGGTTTACGTCATTTTCCATATAACTGACATGTATATTTTTCTCATTTTGAATATATGTTTAAGGAAAAAATAACATCTTCAAAATCCAGATCCATTCTTGCTTGTTGTTTCACCTCGCCAGTGACATTTGCTCCCCCAGTCAATGACAGAATTTCTAATAACAGTTAACACTCTGCTGAAGAACCCTGCTGTTCAGTCAGATGTTCTGTATATATCAACTTTTATTTCTTTTGTATATCTGGTCAATAACCCTAGTACTTCAAACATTATTAGAGTATTTTCTAATAGGATCTGTTTTTGCCACCAAATATTTTCTGTTATAAAAAGAAAATCTCGTTGCGTTAGTTATTTCGTCCCTTGTTATTTTTCTTGTTTATTTTGATTGCTCTATCTTCCAGGTGTTCCAAGAGAAGTATCATTGTATCTTTTTTTTTTTTTTACAATGTCTTTTATGTAAGTAATGGTAATGATGACGAGAATAGTGGGTGTGGTAATACAAATGACAAAGACGATAATGATAAAGGAAATGGAATAATAACTTACAGTAACAATAATGATGCTAGTAATAAGGTTAATAATGATGATAGTAATGTGATTGATGGCAATGATGATAAGAAGGAAAAAGGATAATAAGGCTAGAAAAATAATCATATATATATATATATATATATATATATATATATATATATATATATATATATATATATATATATGATTAAATAAATAATCATAATAATAACAATCATCATCACAATCACCACCAACACCACCACAATCATAAATGAGAAAAGGCAACAACAACATCCATCACATTCTATCTTTAAGCCCAAAAAATATTCATAACTTAACTTCTCGACATTTTCCTCGCTTCGGCAGAGCTCGCATCTCCCCAGTTGCTGCCGAGGCCACGTGAGAGGAAGTCCACGTGCTGCCGTGCTTCTTCAGGCTGAGCTCTCGCTGACTCGCCACCCGTGTGTCTTCTCGCCCGTGGAGTCTCTCGCGCTGATTAGATATGCTAACAAATAAGATATTAATGTGGAGTGGATCTGCCAGGGGAGAATTTTTTTCTTTCTTTTCTTTTCCTGTTTTTTCTTTGTATGAATTTCTAGATTTCGGTTTGTTGATTTTTTTTTATCTGTTTTGTTTTGTTTTTTTTGTTGTTGTTTTTTTTTATTATTCCTCGTTCCTTGTTTTTATTTGTTTTTTCTTTCTTTCTTTTCTTTCTTCATCTTTGTCTTGTATTTGTATCTTGTTTCTTTATAGCGTCACCTTCGTATTGCTCTTCTTCTGTTTTCATGATTAATTTTCTTCTTTCCTTTCTTCGCCACTGCAATATTTTTTTCTCATCAATAAGCAACCAAAATATGAAAATTTTACCAGACGTCTTCCTTTTTTTTTTTTTTTTTACATCCCTTCTAGAAAGATCATAATAAGAAAATATATTCTATTCGATATCACAGCAAAATTCCCTGTAACCGGAGCTGCATCTTTATATAACTTCTATTAGGCTATGAGCCATAATCCTTGCGAATAAGCTTTTGTCGTCTTTATAAGGGTCTGTTAAAAGTAGCATCGTTAAAATCAACGCTATGCTACTTCGAGTTTTTATTTACTTTCATCATCCTTGTTGAAATATTCGTCATGGTTATCACCTTTGTTATGATTACTCTTAATTTGTTAACTATCATTTGTTAACTACTTTTTTTTTTTTTTT
>NW_028234413.1:5944352-5949352 GCF_977035675.1 Penaeus japonicus
ATAATAATAATTTTTTTCAAACTTAAATTTTTCATTATTCCATTAAGAACACATTCGTTTGTTGGTTGGTTTGTTGTCTGAGATTTTGTCATGAAAATGAGTTCAATTGTCCTGATGGTACATGTTTCCTGATTTTGAGAAATATATTTGGTTATTTTGGGAACAATTCAATATGACCGTATTGTATCATTTTTTGTCTAAGGCAGAATATAAATTGATATCAAAGGAAATGCTGCCTTTTTCTCGAAGGTGACATCATTCCCTTCCATGCCTCCCAACTTTCCTGTCCCCAACCGTTTTGCCCTGCAATAGCTAATTATATGCAAGGTATTCAAATACTATCTCCCTCGCGTCTTCTCAGTTTTAGTTCAAGTTAAGTATTTATTGTGAAAATTGTTCGTTAAACATCTAAGAGTTTATATACCAATATAGAGGGCAAGATATTAGCAGCTGAGTTTTTTTTTTTTTTTTTTTTTTGTATGGTGTAGGGATATGTTGGGATAGATTTAGTTCTGATGATATATTTACGTACATACATACACAAATATATGTATATAAATAACTGTATAGATAGATAGATGGATATGAATATTGATATATATTTTGGTGTGATTGGGCCAAATCTGGATTTCAATATTTAGAGTATTTCTAAAAGTTCCTCATAAACCTCATCATCATTATCTTCATAATAATAATGATAATGATAATTATGATTATTATTGTTATGATGATAATGATAACAAGGATAATATGATAACATTTTTTTCGTTAATCGGGAAAGTGTTGATTATATATCCAAATTTTCAGAATAAAATTGATACTTAAAAATAACCAGCTATAAATGAATATAAGAATTTTGTTTTAATGTATAAACAAAAATAATAATAATAAAACGACAATATTCAGTGACATGAAAAAATAAGACTCATAACATGGTCGCACTTTCCCCCATGACCTAAGCAAAACAGAAGACTACCTAGGCCTATGCACAGCTAACACGAGTAACGAGCCTATCGAACAAAGATGCACAGAAAATGAGTACATGGCTCTTGTGCAAATACTAGTAGCTTGGATATACCTGAATCACAATTTAGGACTAAGGGCTAAATTTAATCGTTATGAATAAGTACAATCATACTGAACTAGATTCTTGCAAAAAAAATAATAATAATAATGATAATAAAAACAAATCATAAAGTACCATCCACGTATGTTGCAATATGCAAATCAAAGTAATCATCACTGAACTCCAATAGTAATTTTCACAATATATAGCAATGCATTTAATCCAAATAATCTTCCTAGCACAGACAAGGCATCAATATGAATCAACTGAACTAACACATAGCATTAAAATAAGGTCACAGAAAATTCCAAAAAATATGACAATGCATAAATCACAGTGATCACCAGGACACACAGATTGCAAAGAGGATTGAACTCAAATTGCAACACAAATCACAAAACATCAATAGCACAGACACATCATCAAACATTGCACCTTTATTCACCTATTTTACAAAATATTGAACCGGTGACGTTATGTAACAGAAAATACTTTACTTTAAACATTGCATGATTCTCCGTGCTTACTGCCATGTTCAGGCATCTGTTTTTCAGTTCACAATTTCAGTAAATAAACATAATGCTTATCACATTAATGAAAAGTAATGAACATTCTGAATTCTAAATACATAATGAAAATATATCAGCCAAGAAGATGTAAAAAAATATATATATGATGATGATAATGATATAAATTATAATAATGATACCTATAATGATGATAACAATAATGTTAATATTGGTAGTAGTAATGGTAGTGATAATAACAGTAACGATGATGATAAAAATGATAGTGCTGATAATGATAATGATGATATTGATAAAGACTGTAATAGTTAAATGATTATAATGATAGTAATGATAATGATTCTTTCTATGATTATTATAATGATGATTATATCAATTATGATAAAATGAATAATAATGATGATAATAATGATGATAATACTAACAACAGAATTAATAGTTGTAATAGTAATAGTGATAGTGAAAACAGTATTACAATAATGATAATGATATTAAAATTGATGATAATAATGATAACGATAACAATGATAATGATAATAATTACAATAGTAATGATAATGAGGATATTAGTAATTATTAGGATATTGATAATGATAATAGCAATTCAAGCAATAGCCATGATAATAATGATAATAATAATAATAATAATGGTAATAATAATACTAACAATCAAAATAATAATGATAATGATATTAACATTAACAATGAGGATGATAGCATGGATAAGGAAGAAAAGGGATATTATAACGATATTAATAAAACAAAGTGCACAGAAATTGAAGAATGATACTCTCAGATTAATTCTATACTGAGGAGAATGATAATGATAAGTTATGATAGTCATTGTAATAATGATGATGATGATGATGGCAATAATAATGATGATGATGATAGCAATAATTCTAATGATGATGATGATGAGGATGATAACAATAATGATGATAATAACAACGGCAATGATAGTAATAATGATGATAATGATATTGATAAAAATAATTATAATGTTATTAATGATAATGGCAATGTTGATAATGGTATTAATGATGATAAATCATAATAATGATAATTAATCATAATAATCGTGGTAATAACCATAATGATGGTAGCAATAATAATTATAGTGATAATAATGATAACAATAATGACAATGGCAATAATGATGATAACAATATCAATAATAATGATAAAGATGATGATAATGATGATAATAGTAATATTGATAATAGAAATGATAACAATAATAATAATGATAATAATAATGATCATTATAATGAGACAATATTGATAAAAATGATAATAATGATAACAATAATAATAGTGATGATAATAACAATAACGATAACGATAGCAATAATGAAAATAAAAGTGACATCAATACATATGAAAAAATTAAAACAACGATTAACAACAACACCTATCATACGAATAGTAAAAACAATCATTAAGATAGTTATAAAACCGAGTAAAATATCGCAATGACGATGCTAAATGCAAGCAGTTCACAAAAACCATTAGCAATGAGATGAGAACAATAATAATAATGATAACAATAATAATAATTATAATTATTATCATAATGAGAAAATATTGATAAAAATGATGATGATAATAATAATAGTGATGATAATAACAATAACGATAACGAAAGCAATAATGAAAATAAAAGCCACATCAATACATATGAGAAAATTAAACCAACGATGAACAACAACACCTATCATACGAAAAGTAAAAACAACCATAACGATAGTTATAAAACCGAGTAAAATACTGCAATGATGATGCTAAATGCAAGCAGTTCACAAAAAAACATTAGCAATGAGATGAGAACCCGTTTCTGTTGTTGTGATTGCGCTGTAGTTTACAGGACTGCTGTAATTTACGTAGCAGATGCAATTTACATTACACTAGTAATTAATGCAGCCGTGAATAATGCAACGTATGTAATTAACACATACGTTACACACCAGGTGTGTATATGTGTGGGTGGATGTGTAGAAGTGTGTGTGTTGTGTTGTGTGTGTGTGTGTGTGTGTGTGTGTGTGCGTGTGTTGTGTGTGTGTGTGTGTGTGTGTGTGTGTGTGTGCCTCCTTCTGATGTTTGTGATGTTTGTATAGGTAGATGAATGTACTTGTGTGTGTGTGTTTGTATGTATGTGTGTGTTTGTGTGTGCTTGTTTTTATGTACGTATTTTGTGTATATATGTGAGAGTGAGTGTGAGAGAGAGGGAGAGAGGGGGGAGATAGAGAGATATTGTGTGTGTGTGTGTTTGTATATGTGTATAAGCGTGTTCTTATCCGCGATTGCACCTATGTATAATACCCATCTAAAAATGCGCAAGAATGTTCCCCCACACGCGTATGCGAACACTCCAGGAAAATACACGAAGCAATAAGAATAAATCCGGGTTGGTGAGCGGCCATTCCTCTTCATCACACGGGATAAGCGCGTCCTAGACATAATGTTTCAGCAGCAGGTCTTCTAAAAAGGACCTCGCGCGCGCCGGGTTTCTTATGCTAATGTGCTGAAGACACTCTTAAATGGGAAAAGCTTGCGTTTAGACCTCCTTAGAGAACCTTAGACTCTCCTCTCCTATCTCCTCTCTCTGCTACCTTCCCTTCCCCCCCCCCCTACCTCTCCTCCTTTCCCTTCCCCCCCTACCTTCTCTCTCCTCCTCTTCCTTCCCGTCGTCTCCCTCCTTCTTCCCCTTCCCCCTACCTCTCCTCCTTTCCCTTCCCCCTACCTTCTCTCTCCTTTCCCTCTCCCCTACCTCTCCTCCTTTCCCTCCCCCCTACCTCTCCTCCTTTCCCTCCTTCCCTACCTCTCCTCCTTTCCCTCCTCCCCCCCCCTCCCTTCTTTCTCTCTCCTCCTCTTCCTTCCCATCGTCTCCCTCCTTTCCCTCCCTCCTCCTCCTTCCCTCTCCCTACCTCCCTCCTTCTCCTTCTCCCCTACCTCTCCTCTTGTTTCCCGTCGTCTCCCTCCTTCTTCCCCTTTCCCGTACCTCTCCTCTTTCCCTCCCCCCTACCTCTCCTCTTTCCCTCCCCCTTCCCTCTCCTCCTTTCTCTCCCTCCTCCCTCCCCCCTCCTCCCTCCCTTCTCTCTCCTCCTCTTCCTTCCCCCCACCTCCCACCTTCTCCCCCCACCCCCCACCCCCTTCCTCCCAATTCCCGCCCAGTTGAGAGACCTCATCAGCGCCGCCATCATAACAATGGATGTACCCGAAGATATAAGGTTCTTTTATCTTAGCTCCATCTTAATAGAAGTATCCAGAAAGAAGGTCTTGTCACATAAATTCTCATGATTTCCATAATCGTCCGTGGGAGCTTCTCGCCCCCCAGGGGGTGTGGGTGGGGGGTGGGGGTGTGGGTGTGGGTGGGGGTGGGGGAAGGATGGGGGAGCGATATCTTT
>NW_028234413.1:5969352-5971852 GCF_977035675.1 Penaeus japonicus
CTTTCCCTCAACCTTTAGAGTAAAAGAGGAAAGGATGGGTGCAGCTGGCACGTATTTTATGAACAGCGTTATTAAAAGAAATTATGCCATAATTCAGAAATACGAGAAAAGAGCTTCATCCACGATTCCTTTTTATTCATTTTCTTCCGAATGGCTGTGCTTCTTTTGAAATAAGCTTGGGTTAATCTTTTTTAGGAAAGGGTGCTGAATCCCATTCCCGGAGGAAGGAAAAAAAACGTATTTATACAGTATGAATACATGTAATTTTTTCAACATGATTTAGAAAGAAAACCTTCAAAGACACTCGTTTGTAATAATAGGTGGATAATATATGAAAAAGATAAAATAGGATAAGAACGTACGATAATGAAATCACGAATGAATGAAGAATAATAGAATTTAGGGTTATATTCTAATTTTTTATAATATATTATAGATAATAAATATATAAATATAATAAATCGATAAACATCTACAACACACACGGGTGCCAAAGTATTTCATAATCATGCTAACACGAGAGAAAATACCTACGAAACAAAGTCCGAGGGTATTTGTCCTTCTTTGAAAGAGATGAAAGATAACCTGATGCCTTTTTTGGGGGACATAACAATACGCATGTATAATGTAGCAAGTATTTCTTTCTCCCTCATGTAGTTATCTCAGAGATCGGCGAGCCCTCCTTGTGTCCGGCACAAATTAAATGTCAACACGAGGAGTCACGGCCCGAGTGGCCAGCCCGCCAGTAATAACACACTGGCACCAGGCACCGAGGAGGCACACTGGCACTCCTCCAAGTCGTGGGCACACTCAAGTGACTCCAGGAGGTCCCTCTTGTGCAAGATATCCTTCAAAAGCTACGTTCTTTAGCACAAGGGGTGGATCCAGCTCCTTTGGGTACTCGCGCTAGAGAGCTTTTTCCAATTCTGGGAATCGTTTGAATACTCGGTGGCGTTTAAGCTCTTCTTGAAACATTCCGACTCTGATGTGCGCTTCAGACTGGGGGGGGGGGTGAGGTGGAGGAGAGGATGGGAAAGATATGGTGTTAACCGTTGTCAAAGACGGAGAACCAAATGGATTAAATATCAGGACACAAAAATTGGGATCCAATTCGTGAATGGAAATTTGTTTATTCCATTGCAAGATATGAATAAACAAGAATGACAATCGACTTGAAAATAAAATGGCCGTCAATAGAAAAAAAAAAAGTTAGCGATCACCTCACCGTCCCTGTGGCTCTGTAGTCCCTGTCGTCCTGTTGTAAGTCTCTTTACGAAATTCGATGAACACTCGAGGCCCTCGCGCGAACCCCTTGAGAGACAGAGACACCAAATTGAACGGGACGCCCTCGGAGACACAACCACAGGGACAATTGTCTCGCTCGCTCACTCGCGCCCCGTGATTCTCGCTCGGACTATTTTTTTTTTTCTTGTTTTTCTTTTTCTCACGTTACGTCCTGCTCTCTGTATATATGTATATATATATATATATATATATATATATATATATATATATATATTATATATATATATATACATATATACATATAAATACATATATAATATATATATATATATATATATATATATATATATATATATATATACATATTATATATATATATATATATATATATATATATATATATATATATATATATATATATATATAGATATATCTGTGTGTGTGTTTGTGTGTGTGTGTGTGTGTGTATAAAAACATATATATATAAATATATATATGAATATATATATATATATATATATATATATATATATATATATATGTATATATAATATATATATATATATATATATATATATATGTACAGAGAGAGAGAGAGAGAGAGAGAGAGAGGAGGGGGGGGGAGGGGAGAGAGAGACAAATTTATATATGTGTGTGTTTATATATATATAAATAAATATATATATATATATATATATATATATATATATATATATATATATATGTCTGTATGTATGTATGTATGTACATACAGACATAAACATAGATATACATGAATATATATACCTATATTCATATACATATGTGTACAAATATATATATATACATATATATATATATATATATATATATATATATAAATTTATAGAGATATATATGTTTGAGTGTGTGTGTGTGTGTGTGTGTGTGTATGTGTGTGTGTTTGTGTTTTTACGTGTATATAGCAAGATAACTGGATACATATACATATATATATGTAAATATATATATAAGTATATATTTATATCTATCTATCTATCTATCTATATATATATATATATATATATATATATATATAAACAGACACACGTTTGCAATACTGATATGTATGTTATTGCCTGTGTATTTGTGCGTTTTTATTTATGCGTGTTACTGGCGTTTGAAAAACTTATGGCAGTTTCTGAGATGTAGATTCGGCCTTCATAAAAATCTGCGGATACTACAAGCCATATTTAACTTACAACGGGACCCCATTATGGAAGCGTACATTCCCGAA
>NW_028234413.1:5979352-5981852 GCF_977035675.1 Penaeus japonicus
GGGGCAGGGAAGAAGGGAAGGGAAGAGGTAGGGCAAGAGGGGTAGGAGTGATAATGAAATAAGGGAGGAGGCCCTAAAGCGTAGACCTGAGAAGAGGAGGGGGCAAAAGGGAAGAAAGGGAAAGGGAAGGGGAAGGGGAAGGGGACTCCGGAGAAAGAGGGGATACTAGAGGGAGAGAAGGAAGAGAGGGGAGACAAGTTGGAGGTCTCGTCAACTGGAGTGATAATAGAAAATGAAAAAAAAAGAAAAAAAAGGGAAAAAAAAACTTCCCGATATTTTAGATCAATAAACGTGAGCAGGGTGGGGGTGAGGGTGGGGGTGGAGGTGTTGGTGGGGGTGGGGGGTGAGTGTAGACAGATCCTTTCACCGACCTTCCCCTCCTTTTCCATTACTGCAAAATGGCTGTTTATGACATCGTCTCAAAAATGACATCAGGGAGCAGGCAATAATTAGGAGAAAGAGTCAGGGAAGGCAGGTTGGGGGTGGGGGGGGTGGGGGGAGGGAGGAAGAACAGAGGGGGGGGGAAATTGAGAGAGTGAGGAGGGGGGGGAGGGAGGGAGGGCTCTGGCAACAATAGGTGGTGGCAGCCTGCACCTCCTCCCTTGGATATAACAGATGTGGGCGTTTGGAGAGGGGGTGTTGGGGGATGGATGGGGAGTGGGGGGACGGGGTGGGGGGGTATGGAAGCCTGTTTTTTTAACCTCTTCTGCTTATCGCGTTTTTGTTGAATGCCGTTGAGTTGTTATTAATTGGCAGAGAGAGAAAGAAAGGGAGAAAGAGAGACGAGGAGATGGGAGAATAATATAGACATAAGAGTGAAGACACCCCCCCCAACACACAACACCACCCCCCCCACATACCCGCAGGTGGACGTGGGAGTCCCCTCTAGAGAGAGAGTTGAAGGTGAGTGGAGAGAGGAGAGAGAGAGAGGTGAAGAGAGAGAGAGAGAGAGGAGAGAGAAAGAAAGAGATTGAGAGAAAGAGAGGAAGAGGAGAGAAGAAAGAGAGAGCGGGCAGAGAGAGAGAGAGAGAGAGAAAGAGAGAGAGAGAGAGAGAGAGAGAGAGAGAGAGAGAGAGAGAGAGAGAGAGAGAGAAAGACAGAGAGAAAGAGAGAGAGAGAGAGAGAAAGCGATGAATAGCGAAGTGAATAGAAGAAAGTATATCCGAAATAAAACAAAATAAAAAACCGAAGAGATACGAGCATAATACAATTTAATAAAAATCGCGAATCAAAAAAAAAAAAAAAAAAAAGTAATATGAATATAGAATGGAAAATAAAGCTGAAAATCATGAAGCGCAAACAAGGCACTCGATGTCATGCATCTTGCACAAGCCTCCCCCGTGATGTCCCGCGGATTTTGTCCTCGGGTTCTTCATGCATGCATCAGCATAATGCAGCATAATGGCGATGCTCATCCAATATTTTCGTGCGAAAATTCGCTTCCATAATATCTATATATATATAAAAAAGAAGATAATAACAATAATAATAATGAATCGTTTCCTCCTTAATTCTGATAATATCGTTGTTGGTATCTCCCCGGCATATTGGCGCGTTGAGAGCGAGGTACTTTGGTCCTTCCGGCGCCAGGGGATAAGGGTTAGAATCCCGGTCGCTTCGCCGTCCCAGAACGCCGCATCGCCCATCAAAATATGCAGATTAACAGCGTCCAGAGCTCATCAATAATGTAAACTTGAGGAGCCGTCAAGCCAGAAAATATGAGTGCTTTATCGGATTTTTCCTCAACCCTGATTTACCGTAATGTGCTTTTAAGTCGGAGAAAAGTGTTGCGTTGGAGATTATTGAACAAGTGGCAAGAGCTTTGGCGATGTTTTTTTCAATTTGATTCGTTTGTTAAAGGTATGCTATTGACTGAGACGCAACATTATGGGTTTTATATTGATTATGGAGTGCATTATGATCCGTTTGGGGGCCTTGTTGGCACGTGGCATTTTCCGGTAGAATTTTGTAGCAAATCTGATATCATGATTCGTGTTTCATTGAGGTTTTGTGTCTGGGAATCATTGTTATCGTGAATTCAAGTCTTGTTCATTTGTCTCACATATTTGTCTCATCTCATTAGTGCCGCTTCACATCAATGTCTCGTTCTAGAGGTTATTTTGAAGATCTTAGCCGATAAATTACACTTCTAGACCTTTTTCATGCTACACACTCGCACATCTGAAATCTCACTCAAAGGCATATTCCTACTAACAATTTCTCTTTCTTCCTATCTTCTTTTTTCACCCTTGCTCTCTCCTATTACCTCAACCTATTTTTTGTTTTCTACTCATTTTTTTTCTCTCCATATCCTTCTATAAACTATTTATCACTTTCTCTCTCTCTCTCTCTCTCTCTCTCTCTCTCTCTCTCTCTCTCTCTCTCTCTCTCTCTCTCTCTCTCTCTCTCTCTCTCTCTCTCTCTCTCTCTCTCTCTCTCTCTCTCTCTCTCTCTCTCTCGCTCTCGCTCACTTGCTCTCTCTCTCTCTCTCTCTCTTTCT
>NW_028234413.1:6029352-6036852 GCF_977035675.1 Penaeus japonicus
CCTCTCTCTCGCTTCTCCTCACACCCCACCCTCACCCAAACCCGCCCTCTCCCCCCTCCCCCTCCCCCTCCCCCTCCCCCTCACTCTATCTCCTCATTCTTTTCCTCTTTCTCTCTCGCTTCTCCTCACACCCCCACCCAAACCCACCCCCACCCACCCACATCCCCCCTCCCCCTCTCTCTATCTCCTCATTCTTTTCCTCTTTCTCTCTCGCTTCTCCTCACCCAACCCCCACCCACCCTCACCCACCCAAACCCTCACCCAAACCCACCACACTTCCGACCGACGGCACTGCACTGCGGTGTTGAAAGCTATAAACACCTTTCATATTTGCCCTTCTGGAGAGAGAGAATTTGCGGAAAGGGTGTATTATGAAGAGGCCTATATTTGTTTACCCTGGATAACTTTCCATCCTTGGTAATTAGTTTCACACCTTACGGCCAAAGTTTGAAGTGAAAAGCGTGAAAGTTTTGATTGGATGTAGAAGAAAACCTGGTTGCCATTGAAAGTTGCCGTTAAGGATATAAATCGTACGTACACATCCTCGCGGGTTGCCATGACTCAGGTAGTGCGAGGGGGGGAGGGGAGGGGGAGGATAGGTGAACGGAGTCAATATATGAATGCTTGTCTTTTGTCTTTGTCTTTATATCTATATTTTTGTCTGTCTGTCTGTCTGTCTGTCTGAATGTCTATCTATCGCTCTCTGTCTGTCTGTCTCTCTCTCTCTCTCTCTCTCTCTCTCTCTCTCTCTCTCTCTCTCTCTCTCTCTCTCTCTCTCTCTCTCTCTCTCTCTCTCTCTTGCTTTCCTCATAGATGTCTGTGATGAGAGAAAGGGTCCCCTGTAGCTACTTTAGATTCAGAGTTTAAAGAGTCACTGGGGGGAGCGTGAGATTACGAGGTGTGTGTGTGTGTGTGTGTGTGTGTGTGTGTGTGTGTGTGTGTGTGTGTGTGTGTGTGTGTGTGTGTGTGTGTGTGTGTGTGTGTGTGTAGTTAACGTGTTACAGTTGCTGCTTCTAAAGGTTTAACATTGACGTATTATTGCCTCGAAATGAAACTTGGTGAAAGTCTGTAGTGTCAATATGGTGTAAATGCATACGCAAATTTATCCTGCATAAAGCACTTATCCTGGTGAGTTTTTACTTTGTTGTAGTCGGTTTTGTTATGATTCAGATTTCAGTGTGTCTGGAAACATCATACCTACATCTAAATCTGCTAAAATCTTACAGTAATAGTTCAAATTTCATGTAATCTGGCTAATGCTTTCAGCCAATCTAACTCGACCAAAATCAGTGATCTAATTACATTCGAACTGTAATCGTGTCAAAGCAACAACTATTATAACGGCCTAGCGTTTTTTTTTTTTTTTTATGTGACATGACAGTGTAGCTTTATCCCTCTTTTACAACTGGCGAGGATTTGCTAACCCTGACAGTGAGGGAGGGAGGGAGAGGGAGGGGGGGGAGAGATCTGTAATTGGCTTTCCTCCCTCCCGCTTCCCTCTCCTTCCTCCCTTACTTTCACCATCCTCTCCCTCCTCCCCACCCACCTCCCCATCCTCCCTACCTACCTCCCCATCCTCCCCCTCCTCCTCCCCACCCACCTCCCCCTCCTCTCCCTCCTCCCCACCTACCTCCCCCTCCTCTCCCTCCTCCTCCCCACCCACTTCCCCCTCCTCTCCCTCCTCCCCACCTACCTCCCCCTCCTCTCCCTCCTCCTCCCCACCCACCTCCCCATCCTCTCCCTCCTTCCCACCTACCTCCCCATCCTCTCCCTCATCCTCCCCACCTCCTCCTCCTCTCCCTCCTCCTCCCCACCCACCTCCCCATCCTCCCCCTCCTCCCCACCTACCTCCCCATCCTCCCCCTCCTCCCCACCTACCTCCCCATCCTCCCCCTCCTCCCCACCTACCTCCCCATCCTCCCCCTCCTCCCCATCCTCTCCCTCCTCCCCACCTACCTCCCCCTCCTCTCCCTCCTCCCCACCCACCTCCCCATCCTCTCCCTCCTCCCCACCTACCTCCCCCTCCTCTCCCTCCTCCCCACCTACCTCCCCCTCCTCTCCCTCCTCCCCACCCACCTCCCCCTCCTCTCCCTCCTCCCCACCCACCCACCTCCCCCTCCTCCTCCCGACGTCCGAGTTTTACAAGGTTTTTAAGGTACTGTACACACACACACACACACACAGGAATTCCACCCCATCTCTTCTTTCTCCCACTCCCCCGAAAAATGGAACTTCTAAGTAACTATAAACGAGGTCTTCCTCTTTTTTCTAAGTGGTATCTCAAGTCTGGTCTACTTTCCATATCCTTATCTCTCTTTACTGTACATAGCCGTAATGGAGTAGAGATCGTATCACGGTGCGTAGAATGAATACAAGGAAGTGCAAAGCAGTGTAAATATTGGAGTGGAGTGCGTATGTGTGTGCCATCGTATGCATAAAACAGTATATTGTGCTGGAGTACACAAGCATACAGATATATCTATGTTTTAAAAAAGTGCAGGGTACGTTTTAGTATAGGAAGAATATATAATGTGCTTTGAGCACATGAGAGAGAGGAGGAAGTTTTAAAAAGGTCATCCTAAAGTGCGTTGGGTGAAAATAGCAATATCCTGAGTATATAAAAGGCAGTTTGGTATAACGAGGGGCACCGAGAACGCAGGGATAAGAGGCAATTGTCAACACAGTTTCTCCTTCATTTTCTTTATATTGCACCGCTTGCTTTGGCTAAATTCGTTTGATATGCGACATGTACTTGGTTACACACGGTATATATATTTGATATATAAATTCTCTAACTCATTTCCCTGGCTTTTGACGAGGGAAATACGAATATGTTTTTATTCTCAAAATGCTGTCAGAGGATAAATCAGACGAGAAGCGAAATATTCGACGATGTTTAGAAGCAGAATTTCACAACACACCGACCCGACCGTCAACCATGAGAAATTCGAGCATAATATAAACACCATTTTCCAGCAAGACCGTTGAGGCTTCTACATTGCTCACGATATTGATCTTTACATCTGTGTGGAAAGCGTAATACGATATCAGAACATCTATCACCGACATGTGACAAATTCTACTCTTAACAATTTCGTCCATTCACGCGCGGGCTTTGACGGACGGCGTGTTGCTTAGTCAATACGAGTTGCCGAAGGCCGCCATACTTCACGGGCTCTCGTAAATCCTGATTATCTTGTCAGTGGGGATTCCTCTTTGATGCCCACTGAGCGATTTTATTTACTGCGCTCTCGGGCTATTGATATTGTGCTTCGAGGCTACTGGCTGCTCCCCAAATGCGCTGGTCTTTTCATCTAGTTTTCAGAGTAATTGGTCTCGTTCATTGCCCTCCAAAGTGCTCGGTGTGAGACCCGCTGAATCTACATTTTTTTATTGTTATTGTTATTATTATCATTATTGTTATTATTGTTATTTCTTTTACTTTTGTTATTGTCATAATTATCATCATCACCATCATCATTATTATCATCATTTCATTATTATTATCGTTATTTTTATCAATCATTGTTATTATTACTGTTATTACCCTTATTCTTAATATCATTGTTATCATATTTGTTATTATAATTATTATCATTTGCAGATATCGGTTCCGTGTTCGAAGATGAGCGTTCGCACAAGCGTCGTGTCGAGTAGCGAAAAATCCGACATTCCTTCCGCTCGTGACGTCATGCATTAATCATCCGGAGACCGATATTGTAAACGCAGTTACGATGCCACCCCCCACCCCCACTCCCCTCTCCCCCACCCCAGCAACCCCCCATCCTTCCTCAAAAGAATAAAGAAATGCAAAAATACAAATGACTTTCCAGAGTCATTTCTCTCCGGGTTTTTGCAATGGCATCGTGGATTTCGCGATATCTTTCGTCCCATTGCAAACGCAACGTCTTGATCCACTACACTTCGTCACGAGGACTACATCCGCTTTTTCCGCGATTCGCCCGGTAATGATCAAGGATCAATCAAACCCTTTGAGACCTTCAGCATTCCCTCTCTCTCTTTCTGTCTGTCTATTTTTATGTATGTATCTATCTGTCCGTTTGTCTCTTCTCTGTTTTCATTTTTTTTTTCTTTCTTTTTCTCTTTTACTCCTGCTCTTTCTCCGTCTCTCTCTTTCTCGGTCTCTCTCTTGCTCTCTCTTTCGTTTTTTTTTTATTTTCTCTCTTTCTCTCGTTCTCTCTCCCTCTCTCTTGTTTGTTTTTTTTTTTCTCTCTCTCTCTCGCTTTCTCTCTCTCTCTCCCTCCCTCCCTCCCTCCCTCCCCCTTCTCTCTCTCACACTCTCACTCTCGTTCGCTCTCTCACGCTCTCTCTCTCTCTCTCTCTCGCTCGCTCTCTCTCTCTCCATTTCCTCTTTCACCACAGCAATCCTTCACGTGCCCGGCCATCCTCCTCCCTTCTACCCTTTCCCTTCATCTCCCTCCCTCCCTCTTCCTCCCTCGCTCCCTCCCTCTTCCCTTGCTCCCTCCCTCCCTCTTTCCTTCCCTCCCTCGCTCCCTCCCCCCCTCTTCCCTTGCTCACCCTCCCTCCCTCTTCCCTCGCTCTCCCTCCCTCACCATCCATCCCTTCCTCCCTCACCATCCCTCCCTCCCTCACCATCTCTCCCTCCCTTCCTCCCTCGCTCCCTCCCCATCTCTCCCTCCCTCCCTCCCTCGCTCACCATCCCACCCTCCCTCACCATCCCTCCCTCCCTCCCTCGCGCCCCTTCCTCCCTCACCATCCCTCCCTCCCTCCCTCACCATCCCTCCCTCCCTCCCTCACCATCCCTCCCTCCCTCCCTCACCATCCCTCCCTCACTTCCTCGCGCCCCCCTCCCTCGCTCTCCCTCCCTCCCTCCCTCCCTCCCACCATCCCTCCCTCCCTCCCTCCCTCCCTCCCTCCCTCCCTTCCCCCCTCACCATCCCTCCCTCCCTCCCTCTCCTTCCCTCCCTCACCATCCCTCCCTCCCTCACCATCCCTCCCTCCCTCACCATCCCTCCCTCCCTCACCATCCCTCCCTCCCTCTCCCTCCCTCTCCCCCTCACCATCCCTCCCTCCCTCCCTCACCATCCCTCCCTCCCTCACCATCCTTCCCTCCCTTCCTCCCTCACCACCCCTCCCTTCCTCCCACCCTCCCTCCCTCGCTCTCCCTCCCTCCCTCCCTCCCTCCCTTCCCCCCTCACCATCCCTCCCTCCCTCCCTCTCCCTCCCTCCCTCACCATCCTTCCCTCCCTCCCTCCCTCTCCCTCCCTCACCATCCCTCCCTCCCTCACCATCCTTCCCTCCCTCCCTCACCATCCCTCCCTTCCTCCCTCCCTCCCTCCCTCCCTCCCTCCCTCCCCCCCTCACCATCCCTCCCTCCCTCACCATCCCTCCCTCCCTCACCATCCTTCCCTCCCTCACCATCCCTCCCTCCCTCCCTCACCATCCCTCCCTCCCTCCCTCTCCCTCCCTCCCTCTCCCTCCCTTCCTCCCTCCCTCCCTCTCTCCTTCCCTCTCCCACTCAGCCATAAGTCGGGACGTGGCGTTATATCCCTCAAACTTACTGTGATTTATAAGGGATATATTGGCTCCTCGCTGCCACTAGCTTCCCTCGTCCATCATGCAGTATCATGCTCCGTGCGGTGTCTCATGCTCCGTGTGTCGTTCTCTCCTCATTCTTTCGAGATCGAGTGGCATGGGGGGGGAGGGGGGGATTAAGGACGTCTCGCTCGATGAGTTTTTTTTTTTTCTATATCTTTTTTCTTTCTTATTTCTTTCTTTCTATGTCTTTTTTATTTATTTATTTATTTATTTATTTTTGTCCTCTTTCTCTCTCTCCCTTTCTCTCTTTCTCTCTCTCCCTTTCTCCCTTTCTTTCTCTCTTTGTTTCTCTCTTTTTCTCTCTCTCTTTCTCTCTTTTTCTCTCTCTCTTTCTCTCTTTCTTTTTCTCCCTTTCTTCTTCTCTTTCTTTCTCTCTCTCTCTCTCTTTCTCTCTTTTTTTCTCTCTCTTTCTCTCTTTCTTTTTCTCTCTTTCTTTTCCTCTCTCTCTCTCTCTCTCTCTCTCTCTCTCTCTCTCTCTCTCTCTCTCTCTCTCTCTCTCTCTCTCTCTCTCTCTCTCTCTCTCTCTCTCTCTCTCTCTCTCTCTCTCTCTCTCTCTCTCTCTCTCTGCCATTCTCTCTCTCTCTCTCTCTCTCTCTCTCTCTCTCTCTCTCTCTCTCTCTCTCTCTCTCTCTGCCATTCTCTCTCTCTCTCTGCCATTCTCTCTCTCTCTTTCTGTCATTTTCTCTCTCTCTCTCTCTCTCTCTCTCTCTCTCTCTCTCTCTCTCTTTCTCTCTCTCTCTCTCTCTCTCTCTCTCTCTCTCTCTCTCTCTCTCTCTCTCTCTCTCTCTCTCTCTCTCTCTCTCTCTCTCTCTCTCTCTCTCTTTCTCTCTCTCTCTCTTTCTCTCTCTCTGCCATTCTCTCTCTCTCTTTCTGTCATTTTCTCTCTCTCTCTCTCTCTTTCTCTCTCTCTCTCTCTCTCTCTCTCTCTCTCTCTCTCTCTCTCTCTCTCTCTCTCTCTCTCTCTCTCTCTCTCTCTCTCTCTCTCTCTTCTCTTCTCTCTCTCTCTCTCTCTCTATTATCTCTCTCTATCTCTCTCTCTCTCTCTCTCTCTCTCTCTCTATCTCTATCTCTCTCTCTCTCTCTCTCTCTCTCTCTCTCTCTCTCTCTCTCTCTCTCTCTCTCTCTCTCTCTCTCTCTCTCTCTCTCTCTCTCTCTCTCTCTCTCTCTCATCTCCCATCTCTCCCTCACTCACTCCTCTTTCTCTCTGTCTCCTCCTTCTTTCATTTCTCCCCCTCTGGATTTCCTCTCCCTCTTCAAAGGCATCATAGGTATTGGTATCCTGTATGCATCACCCTGCTAGGCTTCCTCAGGTCTTGCTTGCTTGCACTGACGCCCATATTTCACACCCGCACGCATGGATGTCCTAGCACAGCCTTAGCCTTCCCACAGGCGTCCTCTTTCTGCTTTTCTGTTTCCCTTCTTTAATTGACTTTTTTTCTATTCTTTTCCTGGTTCTTTCCTTTTTCTTCTTCGTTTTGTTTTTCTTTTTTTTTTTTTCTTTTTTTTTTTTTTTTTTTTTTTTTTTTTTTTACTCTGTTGGTCTTCCTCTCCCTTGCTGTCCATCCCTTTTCCCTTCCTCCTCTTTCTTTCTTTTTTCTCCTTTCCCTTTCTCCTTTCTCCTTCTTTCCTTCTTTTGGTTCCCCTTCTTCCCACTCCTTCCTCTCTTTTCTCTCTCTCTTTCATTTCCTTTTCTATGCACTACGTCCCTCCTCTTCTCCTGGCCTTCCTCCTTTCCCCTTTTTCCTCTCCCCTCCCTCCATTCCATCCTCGTTTTCTCCCTTCCTGCCTCCACCTTCCACTCCATCTCTCCTCGTCTCCTACCCTTCCCCTCTTCTCTTCTTCCCTCTCTTCCCCTTCATCCCTCTACCTCTCCTTCTCCCCCCCTCCTTCCCTCCCTTCTCCTTCCCTCACCCTACCTCC